>NW_004524604.1:5191408-5235896 GCF_000260255.1 Octodon degus | reverse complement strand
CACGAATACCAGTTCCAACCAGTTTTGATATCACCCTCAGGGTCACTTCGTTTAAAGATATTAGGGGAAAGAAGGAATCCTCAGGCCACTTCTTTCCTGGCATAGCCAGGGGCTGAACATAAAGTGAATCTCAGAGGCCACGAAGTGTCCCTCAAGCATGGGGGACCTTGGGTTAGATTTCTAGGTGGGGTCCAATGCGAGGAGTTAGCCCTTGCAACGGCCAGACTCTGGGTGGTACTTAACATGGTGCTTATATTGGTGCTGGCAGAATTATGAGATCCATGGCTCCCAGGGCTAGCTGCCACGAGGGTCTCAGACTCTGTCCTAACAGCAGTATAAATCATGGCACGGGGGTCAAGGCCCTCGAGGAGATTTTCCCATGCAAAAAGATTAATTTGAGCAATATAAACGCAGGGGTGCGCCGAGTGACTAGAGAAACAGAGCGTAGAGTTGAGATTGAAAAGGGAGAGGTTCCAGGACTGTTGAGTGGCATTAAGGCTCTCATCACAAGGTAGATTAAAGTAACAGTGGCTAGAAAGAAGAGAAGGGAGATACGTGCTCTCCGCATGAATGGGAAGGGGAATGGGCCATGCGCATGTGACGGCCCAAAAGGTTTGATTGTGGCCCATAGCCCGGGAAGGAAGAAACAGGATAGCAAGGCTAGCCATTGAGTTCTTGTTTCGTTGAGCCCTGAGGCATAGGCCCACTAGGGCTCCGCTCACCAGAATGATCATCATCAGCATTGTCTTGCTGTTGTTTCACGTCGGATTTGTTTTCTGGTGGAGGATGGTTACATCTTCTGACGAGCCGTTCAGGAATCCAAACAGGGTTATCATATTCTTTGAGAGAGAGGAGAGTTCCCCGTATGGGCCACCACTTGACCGGCACTGAGAAAAGACAAGACGGGGACTCCTTCCTTGTCTTTAGACTTCTTTATTCTCTGGCCTTCCTCCCCCCCTCTCCTAACCCCCCTTCTTATATCCCCCCCGGACCTATCAGAGGGAGCCAAGTATATCGTCTGACACAGGCAATAGGCCAACAGCTAGTTGCCTCGCAGGGCTGTGCGAACCAATCAAATCTTGCCAGCAGAGACCAGGGCTATACAGGAAACAAGACTCGTAGCAGAAGCTCCAGCGGGAGGGGCAAGGCTGAGGAGCAGGGTGCCCGTTCCCGACACAGCCTTTTAAATTTCAGTATCTGATGAGTTGGTGGTACTTCTATTATGGCTGCTGTAGGAAACTAATCAGTATAATGTGGCAGCTAAGTGCATAGGTGGTATCGCTGGGCAGTCTGGGTTCAGCTCTGCCTCTAAAAAACTGGTTTAAGTGATGTATACTAAGCTTTCTGAGTCTTAGCCCTGGAACTTACAAACTAGCAAATGATAATGGGTTTAACCTGATGGGCTTGTTTTAAGGATTACGCTATAGATGCAGAACACTTAAAGTAGCACTTGTCATAGCATAGCTCTTGCGTTCTCTTTATTTGTTAACATCCAAAAATAGTAATAGAAATGTTACATCCTCTACACACACTTTAAGTTATTGAACAAGTCTCTGCTTTTTAATATTGTAAAAATTACTGAAAGGACTAAACATATATTTCATGAGGCCAGATTCCCAGAAATGCAATTTGGTAGTCAAAGAATATGGTTTGTGTCTAGTTGTCCCCACAAAGCCTCATGTTAAGTTATGGGGCAGATGCGACTGGAGGAACAGTGGGTTGCTTGAGGGGCGGGGCCAGAGGACCAGGGCGGGGCCAGAGGGGCGGGGCCAGAGAGGCCTGAACCATTAAATTGGCTAACCTGTGCTTTCTCAGAGAGGTGGAGAGGGTCATGCTGGACACAGCAGCGCCCCTTCCTTTCCTCTAGTGTCTTGAAACCTCCAGTAACTGTGAGCTTAGTAAACCTTTCCTTCCCTCATTTTGAGTGTCGGGTATTTGTCCCAGCAAGGAGAGAAGAGTACCTAATACAGTGGTCAAAGAATATTAGTATTTCTGGTCTTCCTATGTGGTCTGTTTAATCCAAGTTGTATTTTAAAGGAATCTCCTCAGTATACCTTGACATCATTGAATATTAAATTAGCTGCAAGCTTTGGCTCATTTCTAACATTTTCCTTTGTGTTTGGCTTTATTTTTTTCTTTATCCTGTTGGCAAGATTGATCAAAATTTGTTAATTATTTTGTTTTGGTTTGTTTTTTTCATTTTCATTTTCATTTTTAAAGAGAGTACAAATTAGAATTAAAACAGAAAAAATTACAAATGTTACAGAATTTCACTTAACAAAGTAATATGAATTTCACAGTATTTATTGTGATACATAGTGTTGTCTTCCAACCATTTATTCATCTTATCAGATATATGCATATAAATTTGGAAGAAGAATGAAAAAAGAAATAAATGTATAAGAAATTAAGAAGAGAAAAAGTACAAACAATTGAAAAAAGGAGACAAAACAAATGAAAGCATTAGCTGCTTCTTTCCGTAGACCAGCAGAAACGCACAGTACAGTTGTGTACTTCACTGATGAAAACACATCTAGGCATCCTGGGAAACACAGCAGAGTCTGTCTTTAGAAAGGAGAAGTCTGGATCCTTGAAGTAATTTTCTTACCCTTCCTTTTCCCCAAGCAATACTGAACCTTGTTGACTCTTTGCTAATCAATTAACTTTTCAGTTTCATCACTGATGACGTCAGCACATCCCATCTTAGATAAATTGTTGAAGTAGTCAGCATGGTTTTTGCAGTGACAGCCTTTTGTTCCCTGAGCAGCTAAAGCCTGCAAGCCACCCAGCACTTTGCAGAATGACATAACAGTGTATTAGGTTTTTGTAAGATGTTGTGTTCTGAGACTTTTGGCATGAAAGAAAGCAGGAAAGGGAGACAGGGATAAATGAACTGGTGCTTTGAGTTTGCTAGGGGAAGATACACCTTAATCAATTACTCTATAGACAGCAAACTGCTAAAATCATAATATCATGGCTTAAACCATCTCTCAGAGTGTGTCTCAAATAGAAGCTTGTTCCTTACTGTATCTTCTTGAAAAAATATTGTCTTAACAGGCACTGCCAATTCAGACTAAGGGAACCTTTTGTTTTTCTGCTTTTGCTTCTGCTATTGAAGAGATTTTTAAAAAATAATTGAAGCAAATATTAAAGAAGAAATATTTGGTGGAGACTTATTGTCATGAGGTGCTCTTAGGATTTTCTTGGAGATTCATTTTCTCAGAATCTTCAGTTGCAAATCCTGCCCCATGAAAAAGATGTGCATGTGAGGCTGCCTCTTCTTCTTTCAGCTGGCAGCTTACTAGGCCCTTGGTCAGCCCTTCAGTTCCTCTGCAGGGTGCCTCTCCTTTGGGTGAAGGGTCTTTCAAAGTGTCTCCAGGCCACCTCTTTTGCAGCTAAACTGAATTATCTACAGATTCTCTTTAATTCCTTTTTATGGGAAAATGCAGGCTTCTCCAGGACAACACAGTTTCTCTCTCTCTCTCCCTCTCTCACTCCCTCTCTCTTTCCCATTCTCTCTCCTCCTTTTCTCCCCTTTCCTTCTTCCTCTCTTCTTTTCTCTTCCCTTTCCTTCCTTTCCCCACCTCCTCTCTCTCTCTCTCTCTCTCTCTCTCTCTCTCTCTCTCTCTCTCTCCCCCTTCCCTCTACCAGAGCAACACTGAGGCCTCTACAATACTTTGCCAATGCCAGGTGAGTTCTAGCCATTCCATAACTGGAGATGCATAAACTCTAATTCTTAAAGAAGTGCATTCATCATTTCTTAGCATATCCAGATAAACTGGCTGCTCTCCTTGGGATGTAGATAGAGATTCCCTTCTGATAGTAGTTCTCAGTTTTTAGAACTGAGAGAAAATTTAGAGAATTATACTTATCACTTGGGTAAACTAAGAATTAAGTTAAGGTATGGAAAAATTTAATATATTGATGAAAATGCTAATATTTATTTTTATAAACACAAATATAGAAAAAGCCTGATCAAAAGCTGTGAGAAGGTAGTGCTCAGGCCTGGCAAGCAGCAGGGTGCAGGGTTCAGTGGCTACCAAGTCCGTGTCCTAGTGGATTGTTACTTCACTCGCTGGTATCTATGTGTACCTATGTTTATAGCAGCAAAATTTGTGATAGCCAAATCTTGGAAAAAAACAAGATGCCCATCACTGGAGGAATGGATGAAAAAGATATGGTATTTTTATACAATGGAGTATTACTCAGCTATAAAGAATGATAAACTTGAAACCTTTATATTTAAATGGATGCCACTAGAAGATATACTCATAAGTGAAACAAACCAGACACACATGTGTAAATATCATATAGTCTCCCTAGTGTAAGAACTCAAAAGAACAAATAAAAATAGAAAGGTATAACACAATTAAAAGGAAAGCAAGAACTTGAGGATTAGACAATGAAAAGAGGGCAAGGAGAAAAGCTAGGAAACATGTCAGGGGCAAAGCCAAACATTTATATGCACAAGATGGGTAAGGCAATGATCCTGAGACTCTTCAGCATGTTTTGAAGCTAGCAGTTAATTGGTAGGATTCTCACCCTGTCTAACTATATATGTGGATACCTGTGAACTAAGCAACTGCAGTGAAGATAGCAATGTGTAATAGCAGGGTTATGCTTTGGGTTCCTGTCATTCTGTTCTTCTAAATACGTACTGCTTGTCATGACATACCAATTATTGCCATACTGTCTCTCAAGTAAATGTTTGTTTTTTTTTAAGGAAAAAAAAGGGTAATAAATGTAAACAAGACCAAAAAAAATCTGATGTCAAAGGAAAGCCTTATGAGGACCTTCTGTGTACTACAACACTCTAACTGAATATATGTCACCACATTAGCAGAATCTCATCCAGTTCTTAAAAGTGGGAAAATGATTGAAAGTATTTCAGGGGTCAGGGAGATGGCTCAGTAGAATAAGTGCTTCCCTGGCAAGTGCAAGGGTCTGAGTTCAATCCCTGGTTCCACAAAAAAAAAAAAAAAGAAAGAAAGAAAGAAAGAAAGAAAGAAAGAAAGTAAAGAAAAAGGTATTTTCTATCAGATCAGCACCAACTGTGGCAGACTTCACACAAGGTTTCTGGAAAATTTAAGTGGAGGCCACAGTTTCTAAAGGAACTTGCATCTTTGTGTAAGATTCACTGTTCAGATGGAGAATATACCATACCTATCTGTGTTAGAGGGCAGTTGATGGAAGTAAACAAAAACATCCTTCATAAGCCATCCATTCTTCAAGAAAAGCCATCCACTGAGGGCTACATTGCAGTTTTGTTACCCAAATTTGAGGAAAGTAAAAGCATAACAGAGGGTTTATTGACACAAAAACAGTATGAGGAAGTCCTGGAGAAGCGCACTGGTGGCACATGGGTGCTTCATGAGGACCAAGCTTCATACCATCCCTGACTTCAGCTGTGCTGGGAGCACTGAAGAAGACCACTCTATGAGGCGCCCTGCATACCCAGCCATCAGCAGAGGACTCGCTCTTCATTCAACATAGTTTGCCCTTTTGTCTTATATCACAAGTCCATGTGTCTTCAGCTCCTAGACCTGCCCTGCCCGGGTGCTCCCTCTGTTCTCTTACTTCTAACAGTTGGCAAATAAGGGATATTTTTCTGATTAAAAACAAACATGTGAAGCCCAGCCAGATAGTTCAGAGGACTAAAGAGCCTGATTAGGCAGAGCACAGGGACTGGGGTTCGATCCTGGGCACCACAAATTGTGCCGGCCCCACCCCTGGGGCACACTGAAACGCAATTGAGACTGGTTATGGTGGCATGGGCCTGTAATCTCAGCTCTTGGGAGACTGAAAACAGGTGGATCACTACGAGTCGAGTCCTGATCTATGTAGTGAGACCCTGTGGACCCTATACTAAATATTTAAAAAAAAAAAGAAAGAAAAGCACCTGTTAGCCAGGCATAGTGGTACATGCCTGCAATCCTAACTTCTTGGAAGGCTGAGGCAGGAGGATTACAGGTTGGAGGCCAGTCTAGGCAACTTAGTTAGATGCTGTCTCAAAATAAAAAAAAAAAAAAGTTGGACACAGCACTCTCAAACTCCAGTACTGCAGGGGGCTGGGGCTAAGTGGCCTCTTCTTACCCAGTCTGCTTTAGTGTAACACTGCTAAAAAGTAGAGTCATTTGCACATCAGCTCCTCTTCCTAGCTTGTAGATGAGATGCAGAAGTACAGCATGAACCCTGTCTCCTGATTGTGTCAGCAGGCCAGCCTTCCCATCTGAAACAACATAGAACTATAACACTTGACTAGTTAATGAGAAATGAAAAGACTTTGGAAAAAACAGGCTTTTATAGCAAATGCAGGTATTATGGTACAGGGTTAAGCTGATCCTAGCAAATACATTGTAGTCACTCAATCTCAAACATTCTGGTTAAAGTTTACTTCTAGCAAAGAGGTTACTGGGAAAAAAATGTCACTCAGAGGTACAGATACCTTGGAACAGAACAAAGATGGTCACATCATTTAAACTAAAACACAGTTTGTGGCTTAATATTAAATACATTGAATTTCAACTAAAAAATGTGAGAAGGGCATTGATATAAAGAACTCTCTGGTTGTGTATGAGATGGGATATGCGAAAACTATCTTACTGGATAGGTGAGACAAAAAGGGGAGAAAAAAATACCAGTGAGAGAAAAAGGTGACAAAATGTCTTGGATTTGGAGGCTGATTAGATCTTTGAAGGACTGAAGTGTGTCTGTCCCTACATTCCTATGGAGTTCTATCCTCCAGTGCTGTAGGATGTGACCATATTTGAAAATAGGATAATTCAGTTGATATGAGTCCACTCTGGTGCTGGTGCAGTGTACTGGCTCTTTATATGAAGGAACTATCAGGACACAGAGGACATGAGATCGTCCTGTGTGTAAAGGAGGCCAAATGAGGGCCAGTGGGAAGCTGACGAGGGGAGACACCTGTGGAGAAAGCAAGCCTGCCCACCTTGATCTCGGATTTCCAACCACCAAAGCTGTAAAAGGAAATGTGTCTGTTGTCTAAGCCACCCAGAGTGTGGTATTTGTTCTGATCACTATAGCAATCTAATCGATTACTGAGGTCAGGTGTGGGTGGAGAGGGAAGGGGCTAAGGCCCTGATAAACTACAGTAAGGATCATGTGGTACATCAATTATGTGACTGTCTTGGGAGGAGGACTATTACCTTTTCCTTTACCCTGCTTCTTCTCTTAATATTATGCACTTTAGAATCAAGGTCTAATTAAACCACCTACAAACCTATGTTGATGGGAAGTGAGACTGAGGGCATTAAACAGAATAGGTCAAAGCAAGAAAAAATGATGCTCAAATCCCAGCTATGTGCTTTTGGGCAAATTACTATGTAGCTCATCTTATGAAGTAACTAAATCACCTCTGATCGCTTGCAGTTCTCTGATTAATGTTGGCACCCTCCAATTAGAAAAAGCTCTGGCTTGGTCAAAGGTAAAGATAAATTTCAAAAATTAAAGGATCAGTTTCTGTGTATTCCCATTTGTCTTTCAAAATCCTGACTTTATTGAGTGTATATTTTCTTAGTGAGGCATTTCAGGTATTACTGACCACTCCAGGGATTAAAATAAAGCTAATTGTAAAAGTTATGTGTCATATTGTCCACACTGAAGGATTTTAAGATAAATGGCACAATATAACCTTTCTTAAATTCATTTACCCTCTCATACATTGGAGTAATTTCACCAAGGCCGTCTGCATAATCAAAACATTAAAATGAATCACATGTGTAAAGCACCGCATTTCTGGTATAGAGCAAGAGCTTAAAAGTAGTTATTTTCACTGTCAGGTGACAGGAATTAAGTGGATCAATGAAGAAAATCACCCGTATTTTGTTCCAAACCATCAACTAGTAAAGTGATGCAGGAGTCTGCTGATGGGAACAAACATTAGCCTTTGGGGCAGGGGTGGGGGTGTAGAGCTGACCTGCTGCTCCAATTTTGCCAGCTGTTTTGCCAGGGGTTGGGATAAGGACTCATCATGGAGATGCTTTATTCCTGACTCATTAATTACTATCTTAATCAAGTATTTGCCATCATTTTCTTATAATTCATTGTTTTGAATTTAAGGAAGCAATTTCTTTTCACCTTTTCCCTGTCTGCACTAAGTCTATTTTGCTACCAGCACAAAGGTGGAGGGATTCTTTTATAGGATCCGCTTTAAGCCATGGACATTGCACATGGCAAAGCTTCACACTTTTGTGCAGGAAAGTCAGGAACTGTTAAGAGGACATAGGAGATCTGATATGGTCTGGTGAGCCCTGGACCCAGACACCTTAGACCGGAACTTGTCACATTCCACTTCATCCCTTAAGGGATACATGATTTAGGATGTTGTTAAAGCCCTGGACATACTTTTTCAGTGTGTTAAATTGCTTCATTTTCTTTAATGATTAACTTTCATTGATGTTTTGCCATAAACAATTGTAAATATTGGGAGAAACTAAAGCATCATAACTATAAGAGGGCTGGTGAGATGGCTCAGTGGTCTAAAGCACCTACTTAGAACAAGCTAAGCCAAGCAAAGCACAGGGACCTCGGTTCAATCCCCCAGCACCACATGCCAGCCCACCCGCCCCCTGGTGGGCTGAGCTGGCCACACACTAAATAAATAAATAAATAAATAAATAAATAAATAAATAAATAATAACTGTAAGAAAGTTATACCTACTTTGAGGATACCAACTATTTAAATATAAACCAAGAAAGGCAGTTGACATGTCAGCGTTTAGGCTGTGTGATAATCTTCTTAATATTTGGAAACTTTTTTTTAATGGACTAAGATGAAAGAAGGGAACAAATATTATTACAACCCCATTTATAAACAAGGATTGATCTTTCCTTTTTCCAAAACTATAAATTAAGCAGGAAAACATGTTGCCTTCACCATCGTTGTGTGTCCTTCAGAAATAAGAACAGCTGTTTTGCCAGCAGTGTGTATTCTTTTTTCCATAGTATTAGTAGCATCAGAAAAAAATCATTTCTAGAGGACCAGCTGCTTTGATGTTTTGAAAATATTCCCATATGTTCTGAATGGGAAAAATGAAATCAAGCCAAACCAAAGACTTTTGACTTCATAAAAGAGACAAAGCTTTTCAAAACTTTCTTAACCAGAACATTTATAATTAGAATATTAACTTCCTGGAGGGAATTTTTGCTTTTTAGTGTAATGTAAAGAGCACATTTTTAATCTATTTTCTCATAGGATTTTTTTTTTTGTACTTGGAATTAATAGTCCAATGAACCAAAAATAATCCCTGGTGGTCAGCTGAAAAGCTAACTTGAGAGCCACTAGGAATATATTAGAACATGAATTAGTGCTCAAAGTCAGATTCTCACAACCTGTGAGAGAAATATGTGAATCTGCTTTATGAATGATTAATTTCATAATTGTGTTTTAGCTCACAGATACTCCTTTAAAGACATCTGTTTTATGATCATTAATGGTCTATCTAGAGGAAAACAAACAGATCTATCTCACAAGAAACAGCTAGCAGGACACTAAATAGTCTACAATTGCGAATCTTCTGGAGGAACCTTGCCTAGAGATCACACTTATCATGATGGACTTCCACTAATCTTTCAAATCTCATGAAGTGGCAAAAGTGAAACTGCAATCTCTTCCATTGGGCCTAGATAACTTACCTCGAGCAGGCTAAGAAATGGATCCGTAGTGGTGAAAATGTATCAGAATTTCCAAGGAGAGCTAGGGGCATAGACGACCTCCTGCTTGGAAATTACGTATGGATTTGGAGATGAGACATATATGCTCCTTTGAATGTGATGAGTTGCTAATCTGAGTTACTTGCTTGTGCAAAGGAAGGGAGAGCATAGATAAACAGGAAAGAGTCTTAGTCATGTTCCTTATTGGTGGAACAAAGGACCCAGTAGCCATAACTTAGAGGAGGAGAGGTTTATTTTGGTTCACTGTTTTAGTCCATAGTCAACAGGCTCCAACACAGAAGGCAGGTAGAAGAGGCTGGTGAAGGAAAGCTGCTCCTGTCACTCCAGCCAGAAAACAGAAAAGAGGGAGGAGCTGAGGATGGGGGCACACTCCTCCCTCCCAGGCCATGTCCCCTATTGCCTACTTCTGACTAGTCCTCACTGGCCTTCCAATAGCACATTCAGGCCCAACTTCATAATGCATTTACCTTCAAGGCCCCACCTATATGTGCATGAAGTTTTGGGGTTGTATTTTTTATCAGTTTTGAATCTTTTAGGGAAGGGTCTACAGGGTGTTCAGGGTCTCACTACTAGATTGGACTCATAGTGATCCGCCTGTTTACAGCCTCCCAAGAGCTGGCATTACAGGCACGCACCACTACTCCCAGTCTCTGGGGATGTATTCTTGATTGAAACTATCAAGGCCACTTGTGTATCTTCATCAAGACAGTAGAAATGGAAGACTTTTGGTTTTCTACTCAGATGCACGTATGTTCTCTAACCTTCCAATCTGAGCCCATATGGTCTTTGAAGTCACTTTGCCTTCCCAAACTGCAAGACAATTTGTGAGACTTGAATGTGAATCGTTGGTCATGTCCATCACTGTGACAAAATATCTGAGAGAATAAAACTAAAGTAGGAAAGACTTGCTTGGTTCGTGGTTCCAGAGGTGTCCGTCCATGGCTCATTGGCATTGTTATTTCTTGTTCTTTGGTTGGGCAGAACATCATGGCAGAGGGCATGACCTCTTCCAGCCAAGCTCCACCCCTAAAATTCCCACTAGTGCTACATTGGGGATGAAGTCTTGAACACACAGCCTTCAGGAACAATCTGGATTTGAAATATAGCAGATGTTGTAAAATAATAGGTATATTCATCATAGGTCCACAAGATCCTTGCGTTATTCTCTTTCTCTTCTATATTTCTATGCACACATAAAGGAACTGGCTTTAGTATCGCCTTCTTCTCACTGAGAATCAACATACAGATGTAAAGGATTAGTTTGTTTTTATAGTCAGTCACACCCTTTAAAATAGATTTAATTGTGGAGAGGGATATCCATCGATGCTTTTGTGGTTAATGTAACAATGGTTAATGATAGTAATAAGTAACACTGATAACATCAATGACACAGGATGCTAACTCTATTCTGTGATCTAATAGATTATGTCTTTTTTTGTTTTCTGTACTGTATTGTTGTAGCTATTTTTAGCAACTGTCTCTTTTTTATGGATTAGGAAATTAGAACCCTAGTAGAGTATCTTGGTTAGGGTCACCAGACTGATAAATGGGAGGCTAGGATTAGAAACCAGCCTTTTCCTGACTCTAAACACACAGTCCTTGTTGATTTCTTTACACTATACTGCTTTGTGGTTATGCACAATAGGGAGGAAAATGCCAGTCTTACTTCAGTACTAGTTTAGTCCTCAGTCTCCTCAGTGTATTTTCTTCATTTGAACATTCATACTCTTTAACTCACCTGCCCTTAGACCACAGACATGTAGTCTTCTCATACTACAGAAGGGTTTCCTGGAGGTAAAGTTATTATTCTTCAGGGATGGAAAATTTTATGAAAAGGGTAAAGGGAGCATGCAATGCATATACAGAAAGTGAATATGAAAGTACAGGATTCCCATTGCTAGCTTAAGTGTTGGGGCAAATTAGAGCTTTTCCTGAGGTACTCTAGGTCTTATCTCCCAGATGACTCCCTTTCTCATAAGGATGACAGTAACAGAATGGGCTTTTCTGGAAATCTGGATCTAAGGTACAGTCTATCTTAGTATTCATCAAAATGATCACCTTGACATCTAGAACCTTTGCTGAATGGGATGGCTCAAATTCCAGAAAGCCCTATGCTTACAAAGCACTTCTTAGAGTGCCTTGGCTCATGTTGCAGGTGCTTCTAACATGATGTCAGTCTGAAGAATCGAAGGATGGTAGCACCAGGTGTTCTGGGCCAAAAGACCATTGTCCACATGAATATTCAGAGCTTGTGTTTTCTATTAGGGCTTCTCACAGTTACAGACATTTTGTTGTGAGATGTAATGTCTGCTACTACTCTGTGAGGTTACTTTTTTAAAAGCAAATCTACTCTTGGATAATTAATTACAGAACGTACTCTAGTCGTATAAGTCATGTGTGTGTACGTGTATGTGTGTTTGTGTAGTCATGTATGTGAGTGTGCAAACATGTGTATATGCATTCATATGTGTGTCCCAGAGGTGGAACTTTTCGTTAGCCTACTGGAAATCCTGCAGTGCACACAGATGATATGCTATCTCCATGGTGAAATAATGTATAAATTCCATATGACATTTATATTTAAATACAAAAATATTTTATATATTTTTTAAAAATCGAATTTGTCAGAGTGAGAACTAATAAGAAGCTGAAAATGGCCAACAAAATATTTTATAACAGGCAGTAACACACACACACACCTGTGACATAGTTTACCTATTACAGTTGCTATATAAAGGAGTATCTATCATTAAGCAAAGTAAAGATGCCTCTTGGGAATTACAAAGTCCTACCTTACTTTCAGCCCACAAGTTAGCTTGCCATAGTTTCATCAATGCTGCGTCTTCATCAGCTCAGGCTGTTAAAACAGAAGTTTCACGGCTGGGTGGTTCAAACAACTCATATGTGCTTCTCACAGTTCTGGGAGTCAGAAAGTCCTCTGGATCAAAGAACTGGGTGAGCTGGTTCTTGTTCAGAGGACCTTTCTTAGAATGTAGGTGAATACCATCTTCTAATTTCATACAGCATAAAGAGAGAAAGTACGCTGGTCCCCGCACCCCTAGAAGGGCAGTGCCTTGGTCCCATTTTTTGTGCAGCTACAACAGTGACACCATACAATGAGCAGCTAGTAATGAACACAAATTCACTGGCCCTCAGAATTGGAGGCTAGGAAAGTTGAAATCAAGGTGTAAGCATCTGAAGATGGTCAGGCTGCAGCACCCATGGCAGACAGGCCAAGAGAAGGTGAGGAGGGACAGAGGTGAGCAAGAGGGGACGCAAGCCTCCTGTGTGTGGAAGCCGTGTTGATTCATTCATCAGCCTTCCTGGCCTGAGTACGTCCCAGTAGGCCCAAGCTCCTGAAACTTTTGCACTGGAACTGAGGTTCAAAAGTGTATTTTTTTTTTTTTTTTTGAGGAGATACTTAAGCCAAAAAAAGGCACTCAAAGAAGATGAGTGAGAAGTTGAATTACAGGAGAACAATGTTGAGTTGGTGAAATGGAACCTTTTATAATGGACAGAAAGTAAATCTGCCCTCTGCTCTGGGAAAAACCAGGTCTGTCTTCTAGAACTATGGAAGCATTTCACTCTGTATGTGACTGTGTTTCTGTATGAGACAGAGACAGGGTTCAAGGCAGCCTTGAACTCATAATTTTCCTGCCTCAGCCTCCTGAGTGCTGAGATTATGGGTATATTCCACACATAGCTTTATAAACATTTTTGAGAATAGAGTCTGGACTAAAATGCATTAAGTATTCTTGCTTTTAGGACATGCAGAAATGAAAAAGACTCATAGAAAATCATCTCTCAAATGTTTTTTCCCTGTTTTCCATTCCTTGGTATCTAGTGTTCTCCTTTTCCCACATAGCTACCATCCTACCACTCTGTATTTATGAACAAAACAAAGAGAGAGGAAAGTATTCAATCTGTCATTCCAATAGTTATAATGGTCAATTTGGTTTGGCTCTACAGCTGACCTGTTTATTTTTACAGAATTGGTTAATATGAATGTGAAAAATAAAAGTCATGAAAAAAAAAAAAAAGCTTAAGGGAAATATTATTCCTCAGAGCCAAGGTTTGGGGGTCAAAGAGGAAAGGTGAACTCAGGTGAACCTTCCCAGGCTGGAGCCACAGGCCCAGGAGGCCACGAGTTCTGCTCCAAAACAGTCTGAATCCAGAAAGGAAGTGAGCAGATCTAGGCAAGCAGTTGTGGCTCTAACACAAGGAACAGCAGGGAGGAAAACCTTAGGAGCAGCTTCTGGGTTATTTATTTCTGCTCAGCTGGGCCCTAGATCCACTTTCCCTCCCTCTGGCCTTTCTGTCTGTCCAGGAGGTCTGCCTCACTGCTTGCCATCCCTTGCCAGCTGGCTTCCACTGAGAAACACTAGGGGGACTGAAGGGTTGAGGGGAGAAAAAGGCAGGGACTCTTCCCAGGCCCTGCTTGGGCCTTGGTTCTTGCACCTCAACTCCTCTCTCTACCTCTCCCTGGTTCTCACTGGACTCCAGGATTCATGGCTAGAGAGAAGGTGACTGTCACTGTTAGTGTCTTGGGCCTCAGATTCCTCGGGGCTTCTCTCCATTATCCTCACACTTCTGGAGGCTTCTTTAATCTTTCATGTCTTTTGAAACATATGTGTTACGTCCTATCTCCTGCTTGCCCAAGAGTTTAACTGACAGCAAAAGAGATAAGCTAGAATTCTATTCTCAAAGACCTAAGAGAGCAATAAACCTTTACCCTGCCAATCCAATACGTCACTTGAAGCCCGGCAGCAACCCGGGAGGTAGAAACAACTCCTGGCCCCACGAAACATGTGAAAACACTGTGACTCAAGAATTGAGTAGTGTGAGAACCCAGTTAAACCAAACAGTGGGCTGCAAAGCCTTCACCCTTGGATTGTAAGATCAGGTGCTTTTCTGAGTTGCTACCCCACACTCTGTGCAGACAGAGCCACTGAGATCAGCCTGAGGCAGAGGCACTATCTCAGGAGAAAGTTGGCAAGGGTAGTTGCAGTGAGGCCAAGGTTAGGGCCTCCACACCCTCATAGCTTAAGTCCAGGGCTGGTCTCACTCAGAGCTCTAGAAGAACCATTTCTGAGGTGGGGACTCCCTATAAGAATCAATAGACATGGGGACAAGGTGTCAGGCAGTCACCACTGTGTGTCTAGGCTTCAAGCTAAGACATTAGGGGGCCTGCCCCTTAGCTCAGTTGCTAAGGATGACTCAGGATGCTGTGGTTCAATCCCAGGATCCTCAAGCTAAACCACACCAGCCCTGAAGGTAGCCTAAGCCTACAAAAAAAAAAAAAAATCCTTCCTGGGGCCAAGGAGATGACCCAGTAGAATAATTGCTTCCCTGGCAAGTGCAAGGGTCTGAGTTCAAGCCCTGGTTCCACCTAAAAAAACAAAACAAAAAAATAAGACATTGTATGTCCTTTATAAGTGGCTATGTTCATCTAAGAATGGTGAAATAAGCCATTCAAAACTAATTACAGTGTCAGTGTAGTTTGAAAGAGAGTATATATATTAGTAAAATTAACTGAATTGAGTTAAACAAAATGAGCAAAATAAAAATAGCACATTCGGCTGGGTAGTGATCTGACTCTCAGATGTCTGGCGCTATTAACTTTCCAAAACAGCACTGAGCATGAAAATAAGCAAAAAAAGTTATTAAACCAAAAGAATAAAAATAGCTCATAGCATACTTGGAATCATTTAATGACTAAAATAAAAATCTGTCTCATCGACTTATAATTACAAATAAAACTCAGTTCTCGCTGGCACCAAAACCCAGAAGGCCTGGAGAAATACAAGTAAATAGGGAAAAGATGGATGAAAGAATATTTTGAAATATCCATACACTGGTTCCTTTCAGAAAGACAACTGACTACTCTCATTGCAAATGTCATGTGGCCAGAGGAGAAAGGAAAGTAATGAATGGATGTGTGAGACTGAGACGAGAATTGATAGCCAGCCACAGACATCCCTGCCAGGGTGGAGACGGAAGAAATGGCAGTGAGTGGGATCCAGCCTCCAGACAATGTCACTGAGGTGACAGGAACACTTTACCTTCCCATGTCCCGCTTGCGCCGATCCAGCCAGCACAGGAGAGCAGCCCGTGTTCCCCAGCAGCTCTGACCCCAGGGATACACTTCCCACCCTTCCACTGAAGTCCCACCTGGCATCTGTGCCTCTCCTCTTACAAGCTACTCTGGAAGATAAAGTAAAATTTAGCAGTGCTGCTTACGATAGCCTCCTCTTGAACATTGTCAATGAACAAACAGGCCTCAGAATACAAGAGATTTGAAAGGAAGAAACACATTTAATTTTGCTTACACTAATCTGTGAACTAATTTGACCCTGGAATCCTTTCATAACTGTCTCAAGAATAATGGGAAGTTCTGCTATGGTCTATCTCCCCAGGGCAGATGAGGGTATATCAGGGCATCATTATATCCAGTGGATTTTGGTAACATAGAGATTGTGCTACAGGGACTGTGTGCATGGTGGATTCAGCCTAGATCAAAGAACAAGGTGAAGCAAGTTACACTCTTAGAAATGTCGGACTTGGACTGGGGAGATAGATCAGCATTCTAAGCACCTGCCTAGCAAGCGCAAGAACTTGGGTTCAGTCTCTGGTACTGCATGCTGTGCTAGCCCCATGCTCAGCAGCCACTGAAATCAACCAGGTGTGGTGGTGCACACCTATAATTCCAGGACTGGGGAGGTTGAAACAGAAGGATCACTATGAGTCTGAGCTGCGTAGTGAGACCATGTACCAAATAAATAAATAAATATTTATAAATATTTAGCTCAGCAGATTAAAGCAGGTGCAGGGTCCAGGGGTTCAAGCCCTGGGCCTGCTGTGCCAGGCACACCCCCAGGGTGTGCTGAGATGGCCATTGACTCTGGGCATGGTGGCGAGCACCTGTAATCTCAGCTCTTGGGAGGCTGTAAACAGGTATATTACTCTAAGTCCCATCTGGTAGTGAGAGCCTGAACACCTTGTAGACCCTTCCCTAAAATACAAAAAAAAAAAAAAATGTGTGGGACAGAGGAACTCAGAGTGTGGCTGGGTTCTCTCTACATAGCTATACTTCAGAACCTGAGTCATCCAGACAAGCAGGCGTTAGTGAGCGCCTGAAGTCTAGGCTAGTGAGTACTTGCTCTTGTTGCATAGTCGCGAGATACAGTGTCCTCTATAAGTGACAGACAAATGTCACCTGACTGTTGTCATTTTTCTTAATAATCATTTGTTCCTCTGAGTAAGGACGGTGTTTTTTTGCACTTGTTTTGTTGGCAAAGATGCATCAGGAATGTTTTCAAAACTGGCCTTTATTTTTCAAAAGTGGCTGTGGTGGCTTCTCTTTGGGGTTGTTTAAATGAAGCTACATCCTTTGTACACAGTAGAAATATCTAAAGGCCTCTGCTGTTAGTGATAAGGACATGAGCACAGCTGGATCAAAATCGTACTGGCTGAGCTTGCACTGTCCACCAGGCACTCTTAGCGAGCTGAGTTCTTCATGAAAATACCTGAGACTCCTCAAGGATACTTTTCATGCATCCCCAACTATCCTTTATATCTACCCTATTGTTTCTGCCTTCCCTACTGGAGGCCTGCTGTGGACAGTCTCTACACACAGAGACACAACCCTCTGGTTAAGCACTCCTACACTACTCTCCTTACCTCTAGTCCTGAGTGTAGAGATCTGTAGTTAGGGGTGTCCTCTAACCAGAGCAGCATGTTCTTTGGCTTTGGTGCTTATTGATGGCTTCTGAGCAGGGCTCCAGAGGGGCAGCCAGGCTGATGGCTCAGGTCACCAGCATTGCCACCTGCCTAGTTCTTTGAGTGAACATGCGACTAGCATTCCTTCTCCAGGACATGATAAGTGAAAGACATTCACTAACAAGGTAACTTAGTCCTCCAGGCATTAAGTAGTGAAATGACTCTTTCAATTAGCAAAAATATTCCTTTCCTTTTTCAAGTGCACAAAACCAACCTGGAGTATAGGAGGGAACAGGTTCATGTTTCTAGCCATATATGTGGAGCCTCATCTCCTTCCGGCCACCAAGCTCTGTGCACATTCTCCTCAACCTCCCATGTCTTTTCCTGGGGACTAATGCTCTCCCAAGAGCTTGCTTATTCTACTTGAAATTTACTCCTGTGTCTTCAGTTTGCTAGATAACTTTATGTAGGTTTCTACATTAGTGGATTCTGCAGCTGTGGATTCAACCGGCCACAGATCAGAAATGTCTAAAAACAGTTTTCTGTACTGACATTGTACAGAGATTTTTGAGTCATTATTTCCTGAAGAACATAGCATAACAACTATGTAGGTAGCCTTTGCATTGTGTAAAGAAACTGGAGATGTTGTAAAATATATAGGGAAATTTGAAGAGGTCATGTGCAAGTATTACATTGTTTCATATAAGGGACTTGAGAATCTGTAGGTATCTGTGGGCATCCTGGACCCCAGACCCTACATAGTAAGGGATGAACAACCACATGATCACTTGTCACACTCTGCTCACACATGAATCAGTCCGAGGTGGGGAAAGGAGTGCTTTGCAAAGTGGTTTTGGGAAAGTCAAAATTTCCGGTCATTGTTATACACTACTTTTCTGCTATGACCTTCTCATGTGACCTCTGGGAGCACAGGTAAAACTGAGGTTCTCTCCCATGGTTTATTAAGGATGGAGAGAATAGAAGTGAAGAGAAGCGCTCCCTACTTTCCATGCCAAAACAATCCTGTCATTTGAAAGATGTATTACCACTATCAAACTTCAAAATACCATGCCAACTTAATTTCTCTTAGAGAACAAAACAGGCACAGCAGATGCTCGGGTGCGAGAAGTGTGCAGAGGAAGAGCCCAGGAGGCCTCTGCTCCAAATCTCTCTGGGCCTTTAGTTTACCCTTGATTTATTGCCTTCCCCATTCCAGCTCCTGCAAACATCACCCTTTAATGACACACCTGTCAGTCAGCTGAGCCCATGTCTCAAGTGTGTCTGTATGTCTTTCTCATTCAACATGAGTGCTCGGTGTGAGGATGTTGCTGGCAACTTTTCTTTTAGCCTCGTTTTAAAGCCAGTTTCAATCACTTTAGAGAATCGAGCTATAGCTGTGCCATCCAGCTTTATCTGTCCTGTACTGCACAGTGGAAAGAACCAGCCTCAGCTTATAAGAGGAGAAGAGCCCAAGGGAGAGAGCACAGGGGGCTTCTGGAACATAAGCACTCTTCAGAATGTGCTGATAGTACACACATCTGGTCTCTGAAGTTGTAGCAAAGCAGAACAAATTTGGATTAGTTGTCATTGTGTGGTGATTCTCAAGGTCAGTATCAGGCGAGGTGAAATCACAGCAGTAGGTGCCATTGGAACTGGAAGGGACCTTCTAGATCAGAGGTCCCCAACCATTTGACTAAAGAAGGTCTATTCCTGCTCTAAGCAACTTGACATCCTCACTTGGTATCCCTAAGTGTCTGACATGGATGTGATGGAAACAAAAGCTTCACACACACACACACACACACACACACACACAAATAACAATATTTACTTCCTCCTTAGAAACACTTTCTTTTTCTCTACTGAACTTTTGGCCCACTGATCTAGTATTGCATTGATATATGCAACCAGAATTGCTAAACATGGTTCTAGACCCCAGTGACCAGCCATTCGTTCCACAGAGGACTTGCACATGCCAAATCATTAAGTGAATTTTGCAACATTGCAGGCTACTTTGGCTTAGAGCACAGGCCTTCTGATTCTTCCATCTATGAGTTCTCCTCAACACCAATGTGCACTCAGTGGCCTAAGGCCACTGATGTTTCTATTGGATAGTATGAAGCTGGGCTGCATTAGGATTATACTTGTTATGATACAGTAATTTTGAATATGGATGGCCATAAAATTTTTATTGTTTAGAACACAATTGATCCATACAAAATCTTTGATATCACTCATGGTATCCAAGCAAACAGAGAAGCAGCACCATGTACTGAGTGATGGAATTCCAAGTGGCTCCTGAGAACACAAAATTGAGTTTTCTTTTCCTCTGAGAGTGATAAATTTCCTTGATTCTCTGATAGACCAGCTGGGGTGTGGCTGAGTGGTAGAGCATGTGGTAGGCATGCACTAGGCCCTGGGGTTGGCCTTCAGACAGCAAAAAGCAAAACAAGAAACCTCAAGGCCTCTTCCAGTGAGTCAAGGCCCCATGTGGTCTTGAAGGAATTAACCAGGGCATGCTTTATTCTCAAGTAGAAATGGCTTCCTTTCAGAAAGAGGCATGTAGGGTCCTTGGCTCCTAACCTGTCCCTGGTTGAAACTCAGTGCCCATTCAGGCTCTCTTAGGTTGAGACCTCTTTTCTAAAGTGTTCTGACATTCTATTTCCCTCTCCTCTCCCTTCACCTGTTAGCACAGAGGATTTATTTTGATTATGATCCCAGTGGGTGGTACTGAATTACAATGAGCTCCTGGGGTCCTGCCCCAGCCCTAGGCGCCTATTACCAACACCAGTGGCTAAGCATTATTCTACAAGTGACTTCACCTGACAGTTAGTGTCTACACTTTATACACACATCAGGAATGTAGATTTTAAAAACAACAATAACAACAACAAAAATGTAGAGGCCCCATTTGCTACCATTCACCAAGGTGGATTTTTTTTTTTTTTTTTTTTGTGTGTGTGTGTGTGTGGAACCGGGGATTGAACACAGGCCCTTGTGCTTGCCAGGGAAGCACTTATTCCACTGAGCCATCTCCCTGTCCTGCCAATGTGTTTTTTAAGGTTCTTTTCCAAACCTTTCCTCTGTGCAAGCTGGGTGATGCTGTGGTTAATGGGATGCTAGTAAGAGGTGGGGACGTAAAAGCTGCCTGGTCCTGAGGCCCCATCCCCTCATGAGTCCTTCTCATGGGCTTTCTGCAGCCCTGGGCCAGCCCACCCTTACAGTCCACTATGTGAGAACATAGAGCTTTCCTCCTCAGATGATGCAGCAGTGAGTGAAGCAGATCTGGAAGCAGACAGCGGCCCCCATCAGGCACCTTGACCTTGGACTTCCCAGGCTCCAGACTTCCCCACACTGCAGAGAGACACACACTTCTGTGCTCTCTCGCTCTCTCTCTCTCTATCTATCTATATAATATATATAATTTTTTTTGTATTTTAGTGCAGGGTTTCACTACATAGATCAGACTCATAGTGATCCTCCTGTTTTCAGTCTCCCAAGAGCTGGGATTACAGGCACACGCCACCATGCCCAATCTCAATCGCAGTCTCAGTGTGCCCCCATGGCAGGGTCAGCAGGGCATGCTGGGAATCCAACCCTGGCCACTGCGCCCTGCCTAAGCAGGTGCTTTTAATCTGCTGAGCTATTTGGCCGGCCCTTTGTTCTCTATTAATCACCCAGTCTAAGGTGTTTTGCTGCAGTGGCATAAACAGACTAAGACCCTCATCACTCCATCTCCAGCATGTGTCGCAGAGTAAACAGTTAAGAATTCTTTTGGACTGCCCAAAATTCCACCTCTTCAGCATCTTCAGAGTCTGCATTACCTGATGTGTCTGAACTTCTGAGCAGCTCTGTGAGGGGCCATGGGCCTGGAGCTGGTTGCCTCTGCTATGTGCTAGCTGTTCAAATAAGAAGCAGTCTCCTGCCATCTCTGTGCATAAACTTGTTCAGCTGATAAATCAGACAGCGCCACTATTGTATGAATCTGAATCAGATAGAAATATTATAGGTAGTCACAGAGGGCTAACCACTCAAGGAGACAATATAGAAGACAAGATACCTTGCAACTACGGAAGAGATAGGCACTTCCTCTGGGCCAGACCTCAAGACAAAAGATTAAACAAATACAGGCACATACCTCTCTAGGGATGGGAATCAGGGATTGATATTCTATGTAGAGGTCAGTCACCTTGAAAAGGTCAGAAAGAGTCTCTAACCCAAGCCACAGCAGGAAGAGCCCCTGTTCTGTGTTTGTGGCCCCTTGCTACATGACTCGCTTCCTCATTTGATCCTGATTTAATCAATTTCACCTGAGCAATTATGCTTAGAATCGTATTGGTTGACTGTAGTTTCATCCCACCTCAGGCCCATCTAGTGAGTTCCCGTGTTTCTCACCCAAGACCTGCCTTACTTCATAGTTTTGCTTTATAAAAATCCCTAGAAAAGGCAGATTCTTTGGCAACCCACCACGGTTCCCTTCTGTCTCTCTCCTGAGCAAAAACTTTCTCTCCCCCAGTAAATATATTTAGCTCTTAACCTCTGTTGTTCCTAAAATTCATTCTTCACTTTCAGAGGGCACAAACTCATCTGAGGTATCTTTCAGGTTGGGCACTTCGTTCCCCTATAGCATCACTACCAACCCCACATTTGATTGTGAGGGTGGAATGAGTTTTTACATGAAAGTGTTAGAACAATGTCAGACAAATGATAAGTGCTCCCTAGATATTAAATAGATTCTTGGTGTCTGCTAGGCATCTTCTTAGATGTTCTCTGTTCCTGTGCTTCAAAACCCTTGCACCATCAGGATATTTCATAGATGAAGCTAAAGGAAGGAGATATTCCAATGCCTTGCCAAAGTTGCAAAGTTGTGTGTGGATCTGGATCTGGGCCCAAGCCCAAGGTCCTCTCTAAACAGCTGCTGTCCCCTGCCCCTGGCTTTGATGACATCTCCTTTCTGAGGACAGAGCTGCACTGCTCCTGGATATGAACAGATGCTCTCTCAGTTCCATGTACACCTGGCTGGCTACTCAGAGAAGTAAAGTTTTTCTCTGGTCATCACTGCATTGTATGCCAGGATAACAAGAAATACTTCCTGCTTACCCTCACCCCCGATCCCACCCCTGCTTTTTCAGTCTCAGCAGTTCTGACACTTGGGGGCTGAGTGCTTCCTTGCTGTGCGTTTTTTCCCGGGTATTATGGGATATTTACCAGCTTCTTTGCCCTCAACCTACCAGTCGTCACAACCAAAACTGCCTCCAGACAAAGCCAGATTTCTACTGGGGAACAAAAACCCTCTTTTTGTCTATCCTGTCTGCCCATTAGCCTCTCATCTAGCTTCCGCTTCAACCCCCAGCAGAGGCAGAAGTGGACTCTCTCAAAATGCATTCTCTCCTGGTGCCCGAAATTTCACCACTACAAATTAAAGCATAAGCTTGAAGAGTTTACAAAATGCAACTCTATGGAAGACATTGCATGTTATCAGGGATTAAAACATAATGGTTTAGCTTTATTGAATTATTTTTGATGGTATGTTGAAATAGGATACACACAGGACATAGATTGCATGTTATATATGCAATGTATGTCCAACAACACTTAATACAATGCTTTGTGTATGGCATACTTACTAAATATTGGCTGAATTAATGAATGAGTAGATCAGTGAAAGAATTTATAATAGGTTTAAGAATGACTAGGAGAAGTAGAGAAAAGAAGAGACTGTTTTTCTTAAAAATGTTATAGGAAAGCATGGCTGGAAATAATTTAATTTTTCTCATTCCAAAAAGAAAACGGTATGTTCAAATTGATTGAAAAATATAAGAATCAGTCAAGTAGAGAATGTCATCAGTTTAGAAGAGAGTCTAGCACTGGAAAGACTGAAATCCTAAAGGAGTGGGATAAATTTTCCAGTTGGAAGGGCTATCTTTGCAAATATATTATTTCTGTTTTTTCCTTTATCTTTCAGAATAAAATTTATCAATGGGAGAAAGCAAACTCCCACATTAATGCACAGTCTAGAAGAAGTGGGGTGCATACATTCCTCTCTCTACTTGCTGTAAACTCGGCATGGCTTGAATTAAGCTGATCTACTCTCCTGCACTTGCTATTTGCAATTAAGGACTATTCAGCAGCAGCACCGGCACCTGCTGTTTATCTTAGAATTTTTTAACCTGGCATTATTTTCAAAGGTTCTATTTCTGAATTACAGATATCCTTTTAGAAAGGACACACCCTTAGTTTGCAAAAGGAGTTGGTGTATCCTCTAAAAAGCAGATGATGTCTTATAAATTGGTGTTTTAGTTTTCAATTCTGTGCATGAAAATAATGCATTGATGGAAAGTTTCCAGCTTTCTGTGTTGGATGAGGAGAGCGTGCCAAAAAATTAGCTTTTTGTTTGTTGTCAAAATTTGGAGATTTCTATAGCAATTTATGCATTTGTCTGAAATGAGCTAAATTTAATCTGTTTGACAAGGATAAGTTACAAATGACTTTAATAGATCCACTGTAGGAGACAAAATGCAAATTCAAGAATGATGAGAGCAGTACAGAGTCCTCTGTTCTTTGCCAATAGAAGAAATGGCTGGGCAGATGTAGAGTACCCTTGCTGGGCTAAAGCAGGATCAGAGCAATAATGCTTATAGCAAAAGGGATTATTCCTTGGCTTTTTTGATTATCCATTGCTAGGATTCAAACATGGATAAAAGATGGGTGCCAGGGTAGTAGAAGGGAATTCACAATTTTCCTGTAGCCCAGGAGTTTAAACTACTATGCAGTATGAGTTCCTGGAGGCATGGACTAGACTGAACTAGAAACAGCTGCAGGGTCTTCATCTACTCCCTTGTGCCAGGACCGCAAGGATGCCAGGTCTGAAGCGTACTTCTGGGCTACCTCGGTCAATCCTGCCAGCCTCTCAAAACCACTTGTTTGATTCTTAGTGCATGGTTAGTAATGGCACCTAAATTATGGAATTTCTACTAGGATGGAATGAGGTAACCCAGGTAAGGGCTAAGCACAGTGGCCCGGAATAAGCCCTCCAGTAAAAACTAACTGCTATGACTTTTTCTTTTGACTTTTGAAAGTAGAAAATACAAAAAGTTCAACCCATGTAATAGAAAGAAACTTGGGACGTAGTTTTGGCTCTAATTTTTATTTGAAAAAGTCTGACCTGGCCAGTGTCTAAAATGAACAGAATAAGTGAGCAAGCAAATGAGTGAATGATCTGCAGCTACAGCAACAGAGTGTAAATCTTCCAGAGTCGATAGGATGCAGTCTGGTTAGCCAAGATCTGAGCTACTGAGGGGGCTTCTGGCAGCTGCAGGAGCTCTGTGCTCCCGAGATGCTTGGTGTGTCTGCATCTCTGCCCAACCTACGCTCACATCGTGACTCAGTCCTTGCATTTGAGAGCATCCTGGGCTGGGGGGGGGGGCACAAGCACCTTGGAAAGGGAGCAGATGATGTGGCCAGGACCAGATACACAAGCATGGGAGTGGTGGGAAAGGGCATTGGCTGGGGAGGAATTCCTGGTTACTTACAATATTATTTGATTCTGATTTGGAGTTGGCAGGATCTCCTGAATTTGCATAATAGTCAAAGTTGAGCAAACTCATATTCAGTTGCCAAAAAATAGGTGCTTTCATTAGAATAGCGACAGCAAGCAATGAATCAGGGCCAGCAATTCTATCAGCCATCACAGGCAAAGACTGCACTGTGTGCTGGGAGCTCCGAGTCCAGGCACGCAGAGCTGTGTTGGGAGTGTCCCAGTCTCTTTGGATTGAGGATTCCTTGTCTTTAAGATGAATGCTTCTGAAGTGGTGCTTTCTAAGATTCCTTTTCAGATGAATAATTTGATAACTTGAGTGAAAATAGTCAGTACATATGCAGATGAGAAGATGCAGTGGATGTGGAAAAAGTATGAGAGTGAAAGGATCTAAAAATGAAGAAGAGTAGGGCAGCAAGAGAGGGGAAGAAAGCAAAGCCAGCAACAGACCAATAAAACCAGGGAAAACGCAAAGTGAAGCAGGCAGATGGTGGATCGCTTGTGAAGAACAAGCGTTGTCACTCGTTTATGGGTCCAAGGAAGACTAGTTTAAAGATGAAAAGACACTTGTGCCACCATTATCTTTCTCAAAAGCCTACATACATCTCAGTGATCCAGCAAGATGTTGCTGTGAGTGAAGAAATGTTGAGGGAACAAGATGACTGCAGTGAGCTCATTGGGGATCGTGGAAGGGTGGCATGCCTTGGAGCGGGGAGGGAGTGGTCCAAAGACCAGGAAAAACATCCACAGGAAGCACTCTCGCCCACTGCTATGGGGAGTTGCTGGTATCTGTATCCATGGAGACAAAAATGGAGCCTCTTTTCTCTGATATTGCTGACTCCATATATGCAATAAGTCTTCAAACTGTGTTCACTCCAGGGCAGTCTGGGCCTCCCAGAGATCACCATCCAGTCAGTGTACATTGATATTTCTGATGCTGCCTGCTGGAAGTGTTTCTAAGTCAGAACTCTCTGCAAGAAGCAAAAGACATAAATTAAATAAAATTTTAAAAAAAGAAGAAAAAAGGCTGGTGAGATGGCTCAGTGGTCTAAAGCACCTACTTAGAACAAGCTTAGCAAAGCACAAGGACCGTGGTTCAATCCCCCAGCACCACATGCCAGCCAGCTCCGCCCCCTGGTGGGCTGAGCTGGCCACACACACACACACACACACACACACACACACACACACAAATAAATGAAATTTTAAAAAAAGAAGCAGAAAACACACGTTTTGAATTTTTTACAAGCAATTGAATACACATTACGGACGTTATTAACGTTTCTGTTAATAAAGACAGTCTTTCAAACAAGTAGGGTTTGATTATTCTGAAGAGTCTCTGTGGACTATCCCAGCCAAATTCTTTGTCTTACACACCAACAAGAGCCACAGGACATGCAGAGGAGTCAGGTGGTCAGAAGGGATACAGTGGGTAGCAGCAGCAAGCGGGTGTCTGTACAGCGTCAGAAATTGGGACTGTGTGAGAGGCGTGTTCCCTGAACTCAGGAGCCCTCCTGCCTGCTGCTCGCATGTGTTATCCACCACACTGGCTGCACACGGCCTCACCTCTAGGATCTTAAGCACCTTTAAGTAATTTTATCTCCATTTTCCTATATATTATTGTTCTTTAATCTGTCAGTGAAGCATCACCTGGGTACATATAGGCCAGTTTAGGAAATTGGCCTGAGAGTGAAGGCCAGCCATGAGAATGACCCCGGACATGGTTCAGGGTCCCCTTCAGGTCAGTTACCTACTAAGTTAGGGGAAAGACATTTATTGGGGGGCTGGTGAGATGGCTCAGTGGTCTAAAGCACCTACTTAGAACAAGCTTAGCAAAGCACAGGGACCACGGTTCAATCCCCCAGCACCACATGTCAGCCAGCCCCACCCCCTGGTGGGCTGAGCTGGCCACACACACACACACACACACACACACACACACACACACAAAATTAAAAAAAGAAGAAATATTAAAAAAAAGACATTTATTGGGAAGGATCAGCAGTGAGTTTGCAGAGTGCTCTGCCTTGTGCCTTTCCTCAAAGGAGCACCTTAATTGCAGGGGTAAAACCACTGGGCCTCACCATGGGAGGCAGATATCCAGGGTGAACTTGGGCCTGGTGTTCACCACAGCACCACAGCCACACCAAAGCTGTGCCCCTGTGGTCCCACACTTGCACTCAACTGCACCATATTTCTGTGTCATGATTGCTTCATTTCTCTGGTCACTGGTTAAAGCAAACTTCATCACAGCCTAGCACATGGGGATGGCCCAAGAGAAGGCACTGAGGGTTTCTGTCATGTGTACATCGCTGGCTGGTGACACATTAAGTGTCCAGCTGACATCTATGATTACTTTTATTAGCTCAATAAAAACCTTAATAAAAGTAAAGGAATAATTTTATACTATAGCTCAATCACCTAAAGACCTCAGGTGTATCTCTGTTGATGGATTATATACCCTGTTATAAGACAGAATAGGATCACAGGCCTACAGCTGTTTGTAGAAATTATGTTTTAGCAAAGTTTCTACAACCTAGAGCTGTCTCCTTCAGCACAACCCCTGGCAAACTCCTCTTAGGGGTTCTATTGTTCCCATTTGCACACTTACTCTGGAATGTACTACACAGATAGCCTTAGCATCCTGTCTCCTCAGAGAGTAGGTGGGGTATACATCTCCACCTCACTCATGGAAAATTTGATGATGTGACTCTACTTGGCTGAAGATATTAGCAAATGTTATATGAACAGAGATTCCAAATATCTTAGCAAGACAAGGCACAGTTTCTTGTCCTTCTCTTATCCAGATAAGAAAAACATCATGCTCTGGGAAGCCCTGGGGAGCAAGGCACATAGAATAGACCCAAACTTGAACTTGAGCCACTGCAGTAAGCAGACCTGTCCTAGCCAACCTGCAGAGAAATAAGCATTTATCATTGGGAGTCCCTGAGATTTGGGGTTGTCTGTCAGCACTGTCATTATAGAATGTTGGCTGACAGATTCATGTGCTGTTTTCTTTTTCAAATTCAGTTTTGAGCTAGGTTTATAATTTTCCCAATCCTTTCAATAAAAGACACATCTAAACAGATGTAATGGGACTACCTCTCTCTCCTCTTAATAAACATCAAGGATTTTTGAGGTAGATTTGTATTTCTTTTGAAAGAATTCTCATGGTGGGTTTAAGAGAAAAAGCTGAAAAACTTGCCTCAACTGTTTCTTATTTTTCCCCAAACACAAATAATTTTTTTTTGAGTCCCAAGATAATGCTTGAGCTGAAAAGATAACTCAGCAGCATAAGCACCTGCCTTGCAAGAGCAAGGTGCTGAGTTTGAGTCCCTGCACAAAAAATAAACAATTCAATAAATCAATAAAAAGTGCTTTGCCAAGGTAATGCTTGATATGGATTTGGAGATACATTCTGGGTTGTATTGCTGTAGATAGGAATTCAGAGACGTGGCACATTTTAAATCCCTTTTCAGGATGTAAAAAGGACAATCTGGAAACTGGCATGCAGTTCCTCATCTCCTTCCATCTTGTTCTTTCTGTGCCACATTTGTCTGTCCTTCACAGGCAGCTTCTCATCTGTGGATAGACACATCTCCTGCCCATGTGGAGCTCAGCTCAGTGCTGGTCCTGGGATAGGTTGGGGGGTGGGGGGCAGAGGCTGTGTGCCACCCACTCTCGGCTGTGCCAGCAGGTCGGGCTGCAGAGTTAACTATGGCTCCCCACCACCAATCAATTTTCTGAGGTTTCTCCTGATGCATATTTATAACTTCTGCTTCCTGTCTACTGCTAGTAGAAAGCTCCCTCAGGTATTAGTCTGTGTGGCTGCACTAACCAAATACCACACAATGTGACTTATACAACAAGTGCATTTAAGACATTGGGGGTTAGAAAATTAAGATTAAAGTGTGTGCAGGTTCGTTTTCTTCTAAAGCTTCTTTGTTTGGCTCATAGACAGCACTTTCCCTGTGTCTTCACATGGTCGCCATGGCCCAATTTGCTCTGCTCAGGAGGGCACCAGCCATCGCAGACTAGAGCCCACCACATGACTCCATATTAACTTAGTTTCCTCCTTAAAGGCCTTATAGCCAAACAAGTAGAACTAGCATTAGGACTTCAACATAAGAACTTCAGGGGACACAATTCAGCCCACAACATTGAATTTTCTAAATAAAAATCATTTTTACTTTGGGTAATTGATGAGCTAAATATGGAAGGCTTTTCCTTGAACTTCAAGCATCGATCACGTGACCTGTAGTTTAACCCTCAGCTCTGCTGAATATAGAACTGTACACTGACCTTCCTCTGTTCTATGCTGAACAATTGTTAGAGTTACCCAGGATGGATGTAGTTTCTGGTTGTTTATTCTGTGTAGGGATCCGTGGGTCTTACTGCAAAAGGTCAATCTGTGGAGACATGGTGACAGGAATGAGAAAGATAGACAAGAAGACAAAAGCTGGGCTAGGTGGTCGGTAGTCTGCTTGATGAGCAAGACTCACACACCAGCACAATGAAACTTGTGTTTATTTATACCTTTTGCAAAGTTAGTAACATGTGACACAAGGTTACCTAGTGACTAATAGCCAACATTAGCCAGTCAGGATGCTTATCTCAGGAATGAGGTAGCTTTTTCACTTTTGGCATTGAGGCCTAGTCTGGTCTACACACCTTTGACTGATTTTCCAGCTTCCATGGCTCCCTACAATTCTGGACAATTTTCAGGGTGGTTATAATTGGATTATCATTGCATAGCAATTGGTAGGCAAAATTACCTGGTAAGCAGTGATTTAAATTATGTGTAGTATTCATTGCTGGATAACTCAAAAGTGTATGGAGAGGAGGAGCACGTAATGAATACAGTGTTACTAGGCAGTCTCTTAGTAACAGCATTCTTTACGAGGCAGTCAGAGCCTTCCACTCTCTCTAAGCCTCAGACATCTCCATACTGTGAGCCAGGAGTGCCCTTCCTCATTTGACCAGCCCTTCACCTGCACATTTATTCCATTCGCACCCATTCCTCCAAATTTACTTGGACTTGACTTCTGCACATGCCCCTTATGCCTCAGTCTGCTATTCTCTCTCTTCCAAATGCTCCACCTGTTTCACTGCTTATTTTCTCACCCAGTTTTTCCATATGACCAAGCCTTGTGTGCATATTGATTTTGATGCTTAAGTGTGTCTGCACCAAATCCAATGATGCAAAGCAAAAGGCATGTGGTTACTTCTCAGATCTGTGGGTGTGGTGACATGCGCTGGGATCAGCTCATCTGTTCTTCTGGTACCAGATGGTCTCACTGACTTGCATCTCATGATAGGCAGGGGAAAACGTAGCCTCGCCTGCATTGCCACAACTTAGTACTATTTGGTTGATAGGCTTCACTGTCACCACAAAAGCTGGTCCTATTAAGAACAGTTAGCTTCTTACTTGCTAAAACCAGTGGAAGCTTTTATAGAACCTTACTTGATTGTACATAGCGCTCAGTGCTAATGATAATCACTGCCTTCTTGAAACATTTCCTCCTTATTGGCCCCCAAAAGTGTTTTGCTTCTCAACTTTTATGTTTAAATCTCTCTGACTTGTACTATTTCTCCCTTCCCTAAGCTTTAATGTTCTCTGCAGCTCTACACTCAGAAGCCTCACTGTTCTATCTCCCAGCAGAGTCTGCAGTCCCATGGTGGCAGTAGCCAGCCCTCCTTTCTTTTCTTTTCTTTTCTTTTCTTTTCTTTTCTTTTCTTTTCTTTTCTTTGCTTTGCTTTGCTTTGCTTTGCTTTGCTTTGCTTTGCTTTGCTATGCTTTTCTGTATTTAGAGCAGGGTCTATAGGGTCTACAGGATCTCACTACATAGATGAGACTCATAGTTATCCTTCCTGGGGATAGAATCCCAGCTTCTGCACTCTGCCTAAGCAGGCACTTTAGTCCGATGAGCTGTCAGGCCAGCCCAGCAGCCCTCCTTTCTAAGTGGTAAAGTTGAAAGGTTTTTGGAAAGTGAAGCCATTATTGTAAGGACTAGTGGAAAAGTCAGGCCTGATTTCAAACAGTTTACTGAACGATAACTTGGGGGAGGCAGTAGGGCAACTTGGGAGAGGGAATAGAAAAAAAGCATCATCTAGTGAAAGCGGATGATGGAAGATAGATCTTGTTTATCCTGAAGATGCTCTTGTGGCTCTTACATGTCACCCATATGTAGTTCAGTCTGACCAATGAACATCCTCTAGGAGTTCCCTGGTGAAGAGAATGCTTAGATCTGGTCATGTTGCTTAAGAGAGACACAGAAGGGCAGTATTTATATTGGCCTAGAGTGTCACAGTGGTATCCCAGCAGGTTTCCTGCACAGAATTCAAATTACTGGGCTTAAGGCAATCTTGCTTGAGTTCCAGGAGGTCACAATGAGACTTTGAGGTGGTCGTGATGGAGCAGCAGTGTAGGTCTTGCGTGGTCAGGGGTCAGTGGGGTGAGGCTGCATGTAGCTGTCCCCAGGGTGTGGTCACTAGGAAACACCACAGGGCATAAGAGATGTCAGAATGACTGTAGTAAGGGCCTAAGAGGGGCAGAGAGGTAGACATGGTGTCTGTGTGACTTAGTCATGCTTTGGCTATGAAAAAGTTCAACTTGGGTTCAAAATGGAAGCTGCGGCAACATACTTGTTACCAGTGTCTGGATCTGTTCAGGCTGGTGGTGAGATCTCTTGTCTCCGCGTGGTGTTATGCATCTCAGTTCTCGAATCCTCTTCAAGATTTGCACAGTTATCCACAGGGAGGGAATTCAGAGGCAGCCAGTACAAGCTTAGGAGAGAAGACTGTGAGAAGTCCTGGCTTAGCTGAAATGAACACCCCAGTCTTGCCACTAGAGGAAGGGGTAAGATTGCAATGCAAATATATGTAAATGAAGTTTAATTGAGTCAGAGGATGTCTGACAGCTGGAGAGGTATAAGGCTTGAGAGCCACAAGTGTGCCTGGGGTCCCAGAGTTATATATCTGTCCCAAACCAGCGGGTCAGTCAACGAAGGTCACCTGGGAGAGGTGCGGGGAATTGAGGAGGGGACAAAGGACAGGAGACATGAGAAATGGAGACAAGACAGGATTCTGATCAAGTCTCGTTTATTCAGGGGAGGTGCTGGGTATATATAGTGGAGGCATAGGGAAATGATGTCAGCAGTGACTTCGGCAGGTAAAAGGCGCGAGTAACTAGGCAACCGGGCTATGACAGGAAGTCCCACCTCTGGGGCATAGCAAGAGACTTATGGGAAATAGGCAGGGTAAGAAGAATTAGGAGTTTAGCTCAGCAGAGGTAGGGGAAGAGGAAGTCAGCGTCACTAATGACGCAGATGCACCAAGAGAATTTTATAGGTCAGAGGCACTCAGGTGACCATTAAGGGATACATGGTGCAGAGTCATGATGTGGCAGTTTCACAGGAACCCGGAAACCCACTTGCAATAGGATTGGAGGCCTGCAGTTATTGAGCCTCCCACATATATCTGTTCCTGTGGGGTACCTAGAAAGGTCTCCACCAGCCTGGTCAGGAAACAGCAATTCCACATGATCAGGAAACTCTAGAACAGAGCACCTTCCTGGTTCCAGCTCACCTCTGGCCACCAGCACTATCAGGTGGTCTTCAACAGCAAGCATAGGCCTCCTCCAATACAGCAGTCATTTATAGACTCATTCTGCATTGTCAGAAACTCCAATTTTCTACAAAAGGCTGGCTATTAGTCTGCTCAGAACACATTTTCAAAGCATTTACTATGTTCTGAGCTCTGTTATAAGCACCTGGGAGGTGCAGGAGAACAGGAGGTATGGTGATTGGGAAGGCTGATCAGGCATGGCTCATGAGAAGGCAATATCTAAGCTTAGAGCAACAGGAGCCCAGAAATGTGGCAAAGAAGAGCCCTGTGGCTGGAAGAAAGAGCCCCTGCAGATTGCTGAAGCCTGAGGCTTGGCCAGAGGGCACAGTGATACTGCAGACAATACCACAGAAAATCATCTGAGGTTCCCTTGTGTACCAAAAAGGTACCTCATGAATCAGTATAGGCTGGAGAGAAATGGAAGCTGTCATCCAGGAGGCCCCTGCAGTGCAGGCTGAGCACCCAGAGGCCCCAACAAAGTTAGAGATGCACATGGGAACCGGACCAGAGCCCAGGGCCCCAGCTGGGAGCCATACTTTCCTGCAGAGCACGGAATGACAGCAAGTCCTTCCCTTCCAGAACTTCAGCTACCTTAAGGCAGAAGAGGATGAAGGGAACTGGATTTAACTATTTGCCCCAGGAGACTGAATTTGAAACTAAAGGGGAAAATACCACAAATTAGAAACATCGTGTTTGTTGCTTTATTTCCCAACAAAAAGTTATAGCTGGTATGGCTACAATTTAAATTGAGATTTATTTTGAGTCACATAAGACACAGTATACTTGCAATGTGAATGCTTTATAAATGAAGAGAAACCAGGAGTTTATTGAAAAAATAGTTTTCCAATTTTGAATCCTTTGAAGGCCACACACCAGCTGTGGACAGCATAATACTTGTATGTCCATCTGCTATTTATCAAATCTTTATTGGGTGCCTCCCAGGCATAAAGACTCTGTCTTCGATTACAAGTGAATTAGAAAGCTTTACAAGACACTAACCCTGTCCTCGAGGGGCAGATACTGCAGAACATAAAAATTCTTGTTATTGGCAGTATATTAAGTAGTCTTTGAAAACTTGCTTCCTAAAGCCCAGAGACACATTTGAAAGTGAACATTTTTATTTTTGAGCACTTTTAGGCTTAAAGAAAAATTGAGTGAAAGGTACAGAGATTTCCCATAAACCCTCTCACTAGAATCCCAATTTCCCAATCAGCTCTTACAGCTGAGGAGCCAGCACTGGCACATTATAGTCAAGCCCATGGTTTTAACAGGGCTGTTTGACAAATGCATGCTGACATGTGTTCCCATCATGCTCTCATGCAGAGCATTTCCTGCCCTAACAGTGTCCCACATCCCTTCGTCTCATCCTTTTCTTCCTCCCAGCCCACAGACAACTAACTGCATCTACCTTTTCCAGATTTTCATGTGTTTGTCATACAGTACAAGGCTTTTGTAGCTCTTCTTTCACTTAGCAATATTCATTTAGGTTTTCTCCACAGATTTTTATAGCTCATTACCTTGTATCTCTTAAGTAGTATTCTAAATACAGTTTGTTTATTCTTCTACCTGTTGAAAGACCTTTTGGTGTTTTTTTTTGTTTTTTTTGTTTTTTTTTGTTTTTGTTTTTGTTTTTGTTTTTGTTTTTGTTTTGTTTTTTTGTTTTTTGTTTTAGGTTGCCAGGGAAGCGCTTATTCTACTGATCCATCTCCCCAGCCCCCCTTTTGGTTGTTTTTATAACTATTTTTTCATTTAATTCTTCTTTTGAGTAATTAAATCTTACTTTTTGTCTGAATTTGGTTCTATGCTTTAACTAGAAAAGCAGCATGTAATGTTGTACATTTGACAGCCAATAAAAGAAACACAAATGGTTTAATTTAATCAAATAGATGAGTTTATTTTCTGAGGATACAATGATGATACATGGAGCTGGAAGACAAAGTTGAGACTTGGGGAAAAATGGAATTTTATTCTGGAAATCTTAATTATGAAAACAGATTCTCTCTCTCTCTCTCTCTCTCTCTCTCTCTCTCTCTCTCTCTCTCTCTCTCTCCCTGTATGTGTTTATGTATATATAAACACAAATTCACATGTGTGTGTTTGTATCTATCAGTTAATCTTTATATATATATACATATTTATGTCTATGTATGTAACTAATTCTTTTCACATTGGTTTTTAGAAATTCTATACCTTCAGCTAATGAAAGAAACTGGCCTACTTTTCTCTTTTGGTATCAAATCTAGGTTTGTTTGAAGAAACTGTGATGTTTACATCAAGCAGAATTCGTATTTTATTTACAAAATGACTAAAGCTATATACTTTATGTCTAAGGTTGAAAAAAGACGGAAGATTAAAAGACCAAGAATTTTTGGTGGTTATGTTGTATTGTTGCTTTTTAATTTTTTGCAAAGTACTGTGGGTGTATATTTTTGTCATGAAGTAAGATATTGAAAATTAGGTCTCTATCTAGATAATAGAATAGCTCCTATGACAGGAAACAACTGCGCGGTGGCTCTGGGCTCTTGGCTGAGAGCACAGTGCCTGTTCTTTCTTTGTTTGACCAGAACTGAAGGAAGAGACTGTTCCCTGTGTGCTCCCTCCAGGGGACACCTGCCTTGATCTTCCTGCATTCAGTTTATGAACCTGTCATTACAGTTGTTTATGAATGAAACCAAAGAACTGGCTCGCACTGCACCTCAAATCCGCAGCAGCATTTTCTGGTGGATTAATTTAGCAGGCATGGCCAGAAGTCTCAATGACAGAGACCATAAATATATTGTTGTTCCATGTTTCAGCACAGAAAGGTGGAAATGCCAGTAGTCAGGCAGAAATGATGTACAACTCACTAGTCGTTCATTTGCTATGAGTCATCTCCTAATTTAACCAGCATGTACAGAGTGCTTCACTTGAGTAAACAACACTGTCTTTGAGTGGTTTACCTATTGGAGCTCCCAGAGCAATGGCCCTGTTTTGTGTCATATATGTCTTAGTTCCCTTATACATAGCACTGAACTTGCTTTGGACTGAGGATATAATCAGTCAGTACACATAGAGCTGAAATGAACTGGGCTGTCAGGTGCTGGCAAAGGGGGACTGAATGGTACCTGTTCTCTAACTCACAGCATAGTGATTATTGGCGGAAAGTGAACCACACTCAACAGCATCATGCTCCTTTAATTGCTAGATGTATGTGCCAAGTACTTACACCCAGTATGCTTAGGCCTCACAATAATCTTTTTGGGGGTATTATATGGAGGGACTAGGTCTGAAGGACTGGTCAGCACCCTGGCCAGAGGTACCCAGCTAACAAGATCATCATTTGGATTCAAAGCCATACTCTTAATTTTGTGTTTAAAATGCATTAATTGCTCACAAGGTGAGCCTGTCTGGCTTGTTTATATTTTCTTTGTGAAGCACCTCCCCTTCCTTTGTATACTATCTGAAATGTTGCTATTGATTTTCAATAATGTGTCTGAAGTGTTTCCTCATTTAGGATTATGGGATTCATTAAAATGTCCATGCTGGTTCAATTGTGGGCAGCAGCAGCCCGTTCAGTGTCAGAATCAGGGCTCCCTGGATAGGCAGCCTCCTTCTCTGAGGTATAGCTAGGCAGGGTGGGGCCCATGCACTTGCCCTCACCATTGGCATGCTTTGGTCATCAGAGCTTGAGCGTACTACAGACTCATCACTCTCTGCTGTGTCTCCATGATTTGTGTCGCCATCAACTTTAGGACTTTAAGACTTTAGGAATCCTTCCAACTAAGTATTAGATTCTAAAGACTCAGATAAGAAAACAAAAAAGCTGCATTTGAAGTTCTTATACATAAATTCAAGATGCAGGGTAGATAGGCCATACTTTTATATACATGCTTCTATATAAAGAAAAATATTTAGTAAAATGATAGCATGTATACAAATGTGATTTGCAATGCAGAAGGGCTCTTTTATACAGCAAGTGTTGTGGGCCAGCTCCTCCTATGGGCAGGAGGACCTGGAGCTCCATGGATGGATGCCTAGGCTCTCACACAGCCTCTTTGCCACTCTATAATCTGAGCACTAACAGGACTTTGTTACTGAGTAATCATTTTTTCTGTTTGCTGCAGTTACCACCATTGCCTGCCGCCCTGCTTAGCAATAACAGATTTCCTTAATAGAGAAAACTAAAACTAAATTTATCCTTAAACTGTTTCCCAAAGTGTGTTGAAAATAGAGCACTTCAATGAGGTAACAGAAAAGAATGAAGATGCTCTTCTCATAGCTCAATGTCCTGGAAAGGAAAGGCTTCTGAAGTCGAGACTGCTTAAATAGTGTTCACTCAAATCACCACCAAGTCTGCTACATAAAAACTCATGCTTCTTGCATCTGGTGTAAAATTCATGGTGTCGAGAGATTTAGGAGTAATATGTGTTCTTAGAAAATTAAGTTTCTCGGCATCTTAATTTTTATTTCCTTGGTGAAAGATTTTTGAAGTGTTCATGTCTTTAACCTAACTAGACCCTGCAACTGTCATGCAGTTACCAAATTACAATGTGAAGAGTTGAGAGCTGGAATAAATGAGTGTGCAGAAAATTTCAAACTTGAAAATTTCACTGCAATTAGTTACCATACGTAAATGCTTGAGATGGGGGATACGTTTTCTAAGATGTACCGCAAGTGGACCCTTCCTTTGAGCCAAATGTGTAGAGATGAAGTCGAAGGCATAGCAGACTGAGATAGATGAGGAATAAACTGAGAAAGTTAATTAGAAGAAACAATATCCCAGTGAGTATCCTCTACAACCCTGTTTACATTTCAGCCCCTAACAAGAAAAGTAAATATGTGAAAGGTCAGAGCAGACTAAAAATATGTTTTCCATGTGCAAAATATTTTCCACTGTAGAATGATTTTTCTTTAATCTATCCTTGTATCATATGTACTTATAGGAGGAGTCCATTTTTAAAATCACACTGGAGAATTGTTTAAATTGAGATATTATACAATTATTCTCATCTCTAATGTCTATTAATGCCTTCTTGATCATGCTCTTTACCTGCCACTATCCACAGAATCACCCTTAAAATTGCTTTTCTGTTTTTGTTCCTGGCATCACAGTTGAGATATTTATAGTCTAGGCTGAAAATATCCTTAAGAAACAAACATAATAGATAGCATTTTCAGATTTGGAAGCATGCTGCTACTCTAAAATGGAGTGGACATTAATTTACTGCTCCATAAATACCTTATTCTAATTACTGTCCCTTACATAAAAATGGAAAACCACTGCAAGTACTCAGGAACCCTACCTCCCACATAAAGGCATAAGCATAGGTAGAGAATTCACAGACTCCATTGGATAATCCGGTAGGTGTCACATGTCAAGCTGCTACTGAGTCTCCTCCAAGTGAGTAGAAGCCAAGCATTTCTCCTACGAAGCATACTAAGCATTTGGAACCTGAGATAGTGGTATTCATCGCTCATCTCTCCGTTCAGAAACCAGACACAGAGTGATCCAGGTACAAAAAACAAACTGAGCTCATAAAGGCAGTAAAAGAATCTGACATGGCTTCCCCCCAAGAGTCACTACCAAGGTACATGTCAGACATGACCAAGGAAAGAAATGGCAAGTGCCTCCTCCTTGCAGGGCCTGGACGTGCCACAGGCTTTTCTGCTTCCCTGCTGAGATTCGAGGGCCATACTTAGTTCACTCATGTGGCTCTACAGGCTTTTGATTAGCAAATTCAAAAGAATAAAGAAAACCAGAGAGAGCACAGAACAAAATAGGAATCTCTGAAGAATATGATTGCCAGGCAGTCCTTGATTATCTAGGTCATTCACTTATTAACTCAATAAATATCTATGGAAAAAATTATGTGACAAATATGTCATTATATTTATGTACTAATAAATTATAGAGGCATATTCTCTCTTGTGGTAAAATCAAGTAAAATAACCAAAACAAAAATCCCCAAAGAGAAATCATGGGAAAAAATTTATAAATACTCTATATCTCTATTTTTCTATGTCTGTCTCTATCTCTACACTTAATCTTTGCATTACTAGAGTACTGGTGATAAAACTCAGGGAACTCCATCACTAAGATACATCCTCAGACCTTTGTAATTTTATTTTATTTTTTAATTTAAGGGAAGGCCTCACTAAATTGCTCAGACTGGATTCAAACTTGTTATCCTGCTGCCCCATCCCCCTCAGTGTTGGAATTATATGCACGTAGCACTGTGCCTGGCTAGTCTGCAAAATGTGATGTTAAAAACCCCACATGGTGATGACAAAGCCACATAAGAGCTTTATATATTATTTTGAAAGCAAAACAAGGGAAAGGTTTTGTTTAATTTGGGCACTAGCAGGCAAGGAATTAGGCAATTGTGAAATGTCTACAAAAGGCTGTTGAAAAAAGCTTGTCTAGCAGAAGGGAGCTGTAGCGGGGAAGTGGTCTATGCATCCGTGAGAAGTTCTGGGTAACATTTTCCTGTTGCTGTTGTAACAGATTACCGCAGAGTTAATCACTTAATTAAAGTAACCCAAACTTATTATCTTTCAGTTGTGTATTTTGGAATTACACGGTGGTTGTGACCCAGCTGAAACCATGCTGTCGGAGTCACAGGGAGAAACACTGAATGCCACCCAGAATTTGGAGGCAGATTTATTTACATAGGTGGGTGCTGATTGGGATCATTCCCAGAATACCAGGCCCTGATCTCTGGTGGTCAAGGGCTTCTATGAGATAAGCAAGCAGGACATACAGAGGCAGGACGGCTTGTCAACTAGGGACTGGTTTATGCAGTATGCCTCGCAATGACCAGCCACTCTGAGAGACCAAAAGCAACTGGAGCTGCAACAGGAGCTGTTCGCTGGAAACTAAGAAACTGAAGTATGCTGGCTGGGGAGGCATTTCTGTCGCATTTTTCCCCTCTTTTTGTTTCCCTAGCAAATCTTTGCTGGGCATATTACATGTGATCTTCTGACATACGGCCAAAGAAGAAAGAGTAAATTAGGGTTGTCAGTGATCCCAGGATGGGCTCTAGCCCAGGTCTCCAAGATTAACCTTTTACAGAGTTTTCCCTAAATTGTTTTTTGGTAGAGACATAATTTAGGCCTGTGGTGTAACATTACTCTGGCAAATTAGTGAGGGATTTAACCTAGGTCTAGCAGAGTGCCCATTGTGCTTGGACACTCATCAAGTACTTGTCAAGCATTTGATTGTTCTGTTCTCTTGACATAGCTATTTATAGAGTTTAAGGCAAAATCCACAGCTCACAGGGGAGCAGGAAAGCCAGGATTGAGGTAAACAGATTTCAGGTCAATTAGCAAAAGCCACAGACAGCAGTAGGCCAGAGAGGCAACAACTGGGATGAGCAGCCTGAAAAGACACACACACACACACACACACACACACACACACACACACACTCACGGAATAAATATGGAACAATCCTGTGAACAATGTCCTCAGGCTTCAGTCATGCCTGCATTATCTCTTCAGAGTGAACCTCATAAGAGCTGTCCAGTAAGTTTTTCAGCACATTTAAGGCTGGATTTCTGAAACTTGTAGAGTTAGTTAATATGTATGTGGGTTATGTGTGTGTACATGAATGTCTACAGATATAGCTGTTTTTTAACTGGGCACAAGTTGAATGTAGTTTTTATTTAATTTAGCTTTTGAGTTACCTCTGCTACAGATACAGGTCCATTGTTGCTGCCAATGATCAAAGGTAGGCCATATCTAGGGATGATTCTTTGCAGCAGGACCCCACACACGTTTTTCTCAGTATAGGTAGGGAATGGGGTGTTTGGGGCTGGTGACACAGACACTGAAGATTGAGCTGGCTGCAGGGGTTCAGCTGCCAGTGCAGTGGTTTGAGCTTTCAAAACAAATGGTGGAGGCAGGACTGGGTCTGACTTTTGAGGGATACTGAGATTTTAGTCAGCTGTATATCCAAAGGGGCCTGGAGCCTCTAGAATGGATGATTTTGTAGTGATGGTGGCAGCTTTCCAAACAGCAACAGGAAACAGTTTACTGTGCAGATCATGCCTGCAGAAGAGTTTTGGCCAAAATAGTTTTGTCCAAGGTGACCACAGCATATCTAGGCTGTTGGACTTTACTTCTAACAAAGCTTTTTCCATCTGTAAACAGGATGTACTCAGCATCTGCCAGGGGGTTCTTTTTTACAATAGTTCATGCCAGTAAGCATGTGACCCCTGGCCAGATAGGTCTTAGCCTAAGAGAAACTTCTCATCTTTCTTGATCAGGAGGACAATGGCTGTTAGAGCTCTCAGTCAAATGGGGGACAGCCCTTTGGGCACTTCTGGGGACTGACAGTCCAAGTAAGTATATAGAAGCATAGAGTTTATTTGTGTATCCAGCTTCTGACAGATATGGTAGCAGAGATTTTGTGAAGGCAACATATATGAAGGACAATCACAGCATCATTGGTGGCTTGGAGATTTTGAACTGGTTTTACAGGCAGGAGAAGTGTACTGTTTAATGCATGTGGGGGTGGCCTTGGACAGAGCTCGATCACCAAAAGGCATGACTGATAACAAGCCCTTAGGGTGAGCCTTTGTCCATAGTTCTGGAAATGTGTCTTTCAAAATTTCAGGGGTTATGATTGTCAGGCATCTCAAGCTGATGTAGGCACTATTTTTTTTTTTTTTTTTTTTTTTGGTGGAACCAGGGATTGAACTCAGGCCCTTGTGCTTAGGCAATATTCTTCCTCCTGGTAAACAGTGAGAGTCAATAGGTCTGGGACAATGGACAGGAGTGTGAGGGAGGCTGGTCATATTCCAGGAGTGGTACAGTGCACTCAAGCATGTACAGGAATTTGTGTTTGATTCCTGTCAATCTCACAGGATCTGCTTGGTCAGAATTTCTTTTCAGTTGCAGGCACCAGTGGGTAACTTTAGTAACTTCAGACATATTTATTGGCTTCTTGCCTCTCTCTTTAAGGTCTTCCAGGAGGGCGGTCTGGTACTGGTCTAAGGATTCATGGCCCTCTGTTGTATTACAGTTTCAGTTTTGATGTGCTTGGGGAAGACTGTGTGTATCCAAGCATCAGTATCAACCACAGTGGTGGGGACTTTGGATTTTTTCCCAGGCTTGGGCCCCATCTAAAATGCAGCAGTGTGTTTAATTATTATACAGAGTCAGAAGGAGTTGCTGAGAGTAGAGAAGAGGCTGAGGTGCAGGAGATGGATCTGGCATTGGGGATGTCATGGTTGGCTGAGCAGCTTTGGGTTGATGAATGTGAGGAGGAAGCAGGTCAGTCTTGGGGTCCTTGGGTAGAACTGGATAAAGTTTTTTTGGGTTGGGTTGAATCTGAGAGCCTCTCAGACAGCCTTGTGGGTTTGTTCTGATGACTAGGATGGCTTCCTTGTCAAGTAGGACACAGGTGTGGTGCCAATGTGACAGAGTTCTTAACCCTTTATGGCAATTGAATCCAAGAGAGCTGGCCTTGTGCTTCAGGATTTTCCCAGCTGAAGGGACTCATGGAAGCAGCTCATAGCAGAGGAGGGCATCTTCTCTGCATTGTGGATAGCACAGAGATCTCGCCCAAGATGATTAACAGCCAGTCTATCAGGCTGAGGTGTGGCTGGACATCTACTTGTGTTTTCCGTGGCATCTAATAACAGTGGGGGTCAAGGGGAGGCAGCCCCTGATGTCCAGGCTCAGAGGCCAGTCCTTAGTCTATACATCTGAGAGGAGAGTTTTCAGAACTTTAGGATTGCGGTTATCTGCCTCGGGTTGATGCAGGTGTCATGGGGACCAGTCAGAGGTGAATGCTCAAGGTTAAACAAGAGAAAGGCTAAGGCTGGAGAGATAGCTCAGCAGTCTAAGCACCTAGTTGGCAAGAGCAAGGACCCAACCACATGTTCTTCAGGCCCTAAAACCAGGCATGGTGGCACATTCCTGAAATCCCAGTGCTGGGGATTCTGAGACAGGAGGATCACTATGATTCTCAACTGCATAGTGAGAACCTGTATCCAATAAATTTAAAAAAAAAGAGCAAGGCTGACTGGCTTGGTGTGAAGGAGATATCCTCTCAGGCAAGGAAATTTGTGCCTGACAGGAGGAGTAAAAAGCAAGAGTCCCAGCTGCCAGGTGTCGGGAACTTTTGAAGGCAGAGAATTCTGTTCCATTGTCTTCCAGGAAAGACACAGGTTTGCCTGTGACTCCTGTGGGCTCTCAGGAACCCAATCTGATAGAACTCAGTCCATTATAACTATTAAGGCCTAACAGGGTGCAATTCCTAGTCAGGACTGACAGTCCACTTTTATTCCATCAAAATATGGTACTCAGAAGCAATTGCTGACAGTCTTCCTGGGAGGGCACTAGATGATGCCATCTGACCAGCGTAGGTAAGCTTCTGGGGGGACCTCTTAGCCCAGGGCAGGAAATGGTTCACTTGGCTGGAAATAGATGGTCTGGAGTGGGGAGTGAAGCTGTAGGTGTTGCTAGCACTGCAGCAGCCAACAAGCACGCCAAGGCAGAATTGTCAGGAAGATTGGGCCTCTTTTTCCTTTGTGCTTTCTTTGAGATACAGGAAGTAGTTTGGTTTTCTTCTAAACTATACAAAAGCCCTTTTCCTATAGGACTATGAGTTTTGACTAACTAGCTCCCATTCTATCTTCCTACAGTGTATGCTGTGTACCCTTCAAGGATGGTGCAACAGACAAAGTGTGGGGTCCCTCAGAAAGAGTCCATTCAGGTGCCTGACTGGCCATGCCCCTATCAGAGACTTGGCATGAAATAGCTAAGGCGCATGTGAGGGTGCGAGGCCTTCTTTGTGCAATACTATCACAGAACCACACGGGAGGGCACACTTAGCCCCTGTGACCAGTGCTTTACAGTCTTGGTGCACAGACAGAGTATCCTATTATTTGTGCTGTCTGGTCCACTCGTACATTCATTCAACAGGCACTCAGATGTTAAGCCTTCTGCCACCACCCTTCTTTGTGGGTGGCTTTACTGGACAAGAGTTGATTAAGCTCTTCTGCTACAACTGACCAGGACTAAGACTGACTAACAGGGCTATACCTGGGGTCTTACCAGAATCAGGCTGGCAGAGAAGCAGATAGACTACATACTCCTCTCTCTGGGGTCCAGTGTGAGCTGCTCAAGCAGGGAGCCATGATTCTTCCTCCAGACCTTTAAGGGTCCTCAACAAATCTGGATGCTATACCTTTCCAGCATGACCTGGAGAGATCCTTGCTTCATCCCTGAGGGTCATAACTAGGGACTAAGGAGGCCAGCACAGTCAGTCTTGGCCGATGAGCCAGATGCAACAGCGAACAGAAATGCCAAAACAACACCGGGGATTTAGAGACAGATTTATTTATATCAATGGACACTGATCAATATCATTTCCTAAGTACCAGGCCTTCATCTGTGGTGGTCTAAGGCTTTTATGGGAAAAGCAAGCAGGAAGTGCAGAGGCAAAATGGCTTCATTCTGGGATTGATTTACACAATGTGCATCACAGCGACCAGCTATGCCTCACAGGAGCCAGCCGTTTCTAGGACACCAGAAGCAACTTAAACTGGAATAGGAACTACTACCTATACAACTAAGAAACTAAAGTATACGGGAGTTGGGGGGCATTTTCTGTTACATCAGCAGAGCCACAGTCCTCCTGGATGCTGTAGGGGAGAACCTCTTCTAGGTCCTTTCCAGCCTCTTAGGGACCACAGTCCTTAGCCCCTGGCTCTTTCCCTCCATCTTCAAAGATTTGGCACATCTTCTATGCTGCCACCTCTCTGGTTGTCTCTTCCAAGACCTTTTCTTCTTCTGCCATTCTTTTTTTTTTTCTTTTCAAAGTTTTATTGATAAACAGCAATGAGACAGTTTCAAATCAAATCGGAAGTACAGTTTCAACAAATAATACGCTGCATATATTCTTCTTAGTGGTTAATTGC
>NW_004524604.1:5178083-5186623 GCF_000260255.1 Octodon degus | reverse complement strand
GCCCAAGGGGGTGGGAGAGGGTCTGGCCCACGCTGCGCCTGGGCTGGGACTGGTCCCGCCAGCGCAGGGTAGCAGGAAGCTCTCCACACACTCACAGGACCTGGGCTAGGACTGCTCTTCTGCCATTCTTAAGGCCTCTTGTGACTACAATGGAAACTCCAAGATCACTTTCCTATTTCAAATCTTAATGTGCCTGCAACCATAAGCCTCCTCTGCCCTGTCCCCAAGCACAGCCAGGCTCTGGATGCTAGGAGGTAGACATCTTTGGGAGGCCATTGTTCTACCTTTTGCTCTTTTCTCTGAGTGGTGATATTAAGACGCTAAGATCTAAAAGATGGAAGAAGTCAGTCATGTAAGATGTGTGTGTGTGTGTGTGTGTGTGTGTGTGTGTGTGTTTGCATATGAACAAGTCTATTTGTGTCTGCGTATACAGGTCAACAATGGAGAAGAAGATGGACAGTGAAGAAGAAATACAACTTTTGTTGCAGGATGGGAAGGAAACTGGATTTCATTGTAGTTCCACTTGGAAATGATTAATTTTCAGCAAGAGAATGATCTGATTTACACTTTAAGGTCATCCTTGGGGAGACTTGTAAGAAAAGGGATGGGTCAAATAGAAAAGCAAGTCTTTTATTTTGTGCCTCTGCAGAAAGCTAGCTGTGTGGCTTTTAGAGTTCTCGAGGGAGCAGGAAGCAGGCCATGGGGCGATGGGCTGTGGAACAGGTTTGGGTGGCCTGAGATCTATTCCTCAGGCAGCTGTACATCTGCTCCCTCCAGGAAGTAAAGGCCTGGCGAGGAGAAGAATGGAAGGAGCCTCAATCAGGGGACCCTTGTGCCTGCCTGCATAGAGCCATCGGAAGTCTCTACCTGACCTGCAGGCAAGCCAAGGAAATCTGGGGAGCAGGACTCTGACTTGGACTTCGAGACCTCACAGGAGTTGGGAGGGAGGGTGAAGACCACTATAGATTCAGAGACAACCGGGAACAAGTGCATTAATTTTGCAGTCTGTTAGACTAAGATTTTATGGACTGGCAACTTTTAAAGGAGAATATGGACACAGACCATTCCATTTTAAGAATTTTTTTAAATATAGAAAGAAGGGGGAGCCGGGGAGATGGCTCAGTAAGATAAGCGCTTGACCGGCAAACGCAAGGATCTGAATCCAATCCCCGGTTCCGCCAAAAAAAAAAAAAAAGGAAAGAAAGAAGGAAGGGAACACATTTTGTCCTGTTTTATTAATGTCCCTGAAAACCTGGTTTCATGGAAAAGGTAGAGACATGCATGATCATTTTCTAATAATAGGCAAATATCTTGTGGAATAATCTCTGGTGAGTTCTGACTTGCTTTCCATTGCTCCGGGCAGTAGGAATTCACAGTTGATGCTAGAACTCTGGCTGCCACCTGTATTTGTTTAATACATTTTAATCATCATGATCTTTGTTCTGTATTATTCATTAAAATGCCTGCAGGTAGAGCAGTTTATCAGTGAGGGAGTGCATATGGTGCTCTGTGCTGAGCTGCGACATTAAGGGATTACTACAGAGACCGAGGAATGAGGAATGCTGCCAATACTTTCTGCTATTAAGTCATCCACACCTATTCACCATTCCAAGCATGGCCTGGACAAGTCTTAGTTGCAGACAAATGCTCATTTGGATGCTGATTAAAATTCATAAACTTCTGCATTTTTTTTCAGTTATACACTTCGACAAGTTATTTGTTAAATGTTTTCCCTGGATAACATATTAAACAGTTTACTAAAAATGAATTTATTGCTATGAAATGAATTGTTATGTGTTAATCAAAAAGAAGGTCATAGTGAAGGGCAATTTCTTGTGCTAACATGTTAGCATGGTATTATTTAAAGCAAAACAAAGTTGGCTGTGTGCACATTTGAGATGTTTGCTGTCAAGATTCAATGGCATGCCAGTAGACAGCTCTGGAGTTCTGCCTCTCCTTCCTGCAAGCCCCTGCCCTCATGTGCCACCAGGCCAGTGAGACCCGGCTGGCTGTGTGTGAAGAGGGAGTTACAGCACTCAGTGTCCTTGTGTCTTCCCAGCTTTTCTCTATTCACTCTGTGTTCAAACAGGAAATCCAGCTGCAGACAGCAATATCAGGACTACCATAGGAGGCAGGTGCGGTGCTTGCCCAGAACTCACAGCGCAAAGCACTTTGGGATGTGGTGAGAGCGCCTCCCTAGCTGTAGCTCAGGCCTGAGATCTGCAGAACTAGAGAAAAGAGCTCAAGAGGACAGAGCCTCTTTACAGTGAGCCTGCAGGGATTTCTGTGAGCAAAAAAGGTAGAAGGAGCCATAGCCTATGGTGCAGGGCACCTCTGATCATGGGTTGGGGTTGCCTTGGTGGGCACATTTTCTCCCTTTTCCTTTTAATTCTTCTCCATCCTTTTCCATGTCTTTCAATAATATCTTTTGTAATCCTTCCTTTAAGAAAAAATCAAGAAGGGGCAGAAAGACATAATTACCTGTGAACTATAAAGGAAAAAGCAAGAAGGAAGTCACCAAGTCAGTAGTGCATGAAGATAGAGACAACTCGCTGAGGCTGAACATAATGAACTATACTGGAGTTTTCCAATAAAGAAATAAGCAGATTAATAGCTTCTGCTATAGAGGAAATTCTGCTCAAGAAGCTTATGTCTAACTCTATAATTATCTGTGTTATGGTATACACTGTGAATTTTAGCTCACCTTGTTAGAACTCTCTCTCTCACTAATCTAGAATCAAGTATCTGATGGAATTCTTCCATTTACGAAGGTAGCAAATATTTCACTTTCAGGCACTGTTTTGGGTGTTACCCTTGTGATGGACAAGCAATCTAGGGTTCCCTGCCACCTTGAGGGGGATCGCTGTGATGGCAGGGACTTCAGAAGGTGACTTCTCCCTGAACTGCCATCCTGTGCGGCTGGCTCTCACCATTTCACTTTGTCAATAGCTCAGGAAATCAAACTTAATTAATCCTGGAATTAGGCATGCCCTTCATCCAATACAACCTATCAAGAGATGGTAGAGGAACATCTCTGATGTCGTTACAGACTAAATCCTAGAAATACTGCAGACCATGACTCGTGTTCAGGAGTACTAAGAAAGCAATTACCTATTGTCACTTTCACTAGAAAGGTCTTTTTATTTTAAAGCTATGATACAAAGTACTTCAAGAAAACAGTTTTTCGGGCTGGTGAGATGGCTCCGTGGTCTAAAGCACCTACTTAGAAAAAGCTTAGCAAAGCACAGGGACCGCGGTTCAATCCCCCAGCACCACATGCCAGTCAGCCCCGCCCCCTGGTGGGCTGAGCTGGCCACACACACACACACACACACACACACATAAATAAATAAATAAAATTAAAAAAAAGAATACAGCTTTTCTTCCCCAAGTGTTATCTCTTCTGTTAGTTTTGTATTAAAGCAACAGTAATTGACTTTAAATGTATAAGAATCCATTAAAGAAACACAAAATGATAAGTTTTTGACAACAATTAGAATTGTAAAAGTGTATAGGAGTACTAACTGAAAAAACTGTTTTTGTATCATGTTTGAAAGGGCACTATATGAGGTGTGATTGATACATACAGTGAATGGTTAATTTTTTTAAAATAAATTACTACAAGAAATGGCACCTCATCATTATGTTTCCTCCAAACACCTCCACTTGCTTTAAACACACGTATCTCATTATTTTTGCCACTTTCTGAGGCCATTCTAGAAGTCCTCTTTTGTGGGCATCCTTAGCTGTGCTGTTGGGGCTGCCTCAAGGTCCTGAGTCGATTAAAAACACTTTCATGGTATTTGGACTGTGACAAAAACCAGAAGCAGCAGGATGCTGATCTGGTAAGTAAGGTAATAAGGACACATTGCAACATTTTCATGTGCCGCTCTGCTGGAAGGAGGTTGGCAGCAGCATTCATTGTGTTTTGTGTAATGGGTTAACTCACATTTTAGGCTATAAATGTAAATCTTGTGCTTTCTGTTGTAAATGTATACTCACCCACTGTTCTAGGTTGTTTAGTAAATAGAGGCTGTTACTTGCTGTTTTGCAAGATAAAATTCCCTCCTAACCAATCCCTGTAAACAAAGTTAGCTTACAGAGATGACTTCAAAAGGAAACTAAAGGGGCTTTAACTTCTTGTAACCTCTGGGCTCTGCAAGGATGCCTGCAGGTACTCAGGTGCAAATTAACCAGAAACTGAAACAAAAAGTCCCAGGAAGTGTAGTTTGAGTAGTGGTTACAATCACTCTAAAAGCATTATTTTGTGTCAGACAATGAATTTGTTTACCAAACTGAATGTGGTCAGACAATAAATTTGCTTTATCAAAATCAATGTGGTTCCAGGTTTTAACCCCCCTCCCTGCTTCCTGGGCAAGCTTCCTCTTCCCTCTTCTCCTGTGTGAGAACTGATGGGGGGGGGGCCTGAGCTCAGTAATAAACAGCTTTCTAAATTCCGACCTGGCTGATCCGGTTCCTATTCTGAGTGACCCATAACATTTTGGACTATCAGTTGTAAAGATGCAAAAGAGGAAATCAAGATCTGCTCCAGAATGTGGAAAGAATGATGGACTAATATTTGAAAAACGAGAGTATATTTTGAGGTTGGTTAATGGCAATGTGTCTTTTACTGTAAGAAATTATTTTAAATTTAAACATTTACTGTATGTTTTTATCACCTCTTATACTGCTATATAATATCATAATAGAGCTTTCAGATCTTCAAAGAGAATATTTGGATCCAGATTGAAAAATTTAGGGGAGGAATTATAGAATGATATAATGATAGGTCCAAAATTTTAAGAATAAACATATTTATCTGCTGAATAATTATGAGAAGAATCTGTTGGGGCAGGAGTACCAGGTTCTGGATAGAGCAAGCAATGCCCAGAATTCATGAACATCATCAAGAAATGAAATATTAACAAATGCTGGTAAGGCTGCACTGGGGGGAATGTAAACTGGTACAGCCACTGTGGAAATCTGTATGGTCATTCCTGAACAGACCAAAAGTAGAAGTTCCAAGTGACCCAACTAGCCCCCTTCTAGGTATCTTTTGAGAAAGTTAGACATCCTATTGCAGGGATGCCTGCATGCCACATGTTTATGGTAGTACATCTCATAACAGCTTAATCTTGAAAGTGATCTGTCTGCCCATAAACAGATGAATGAAGAATATGTGATACATAAATGGAGCACTACTCTGCCATGAAAAGGATAAATCTGAGTCAGATGTAGTAACATGGATGTCCCTGGGATTATAGTGTTTACAGAAATAAATCAGACACACAAGCTTAATTATTGCATAATTTCTCTTATATGGGAAAGAAAAAAATCAAGAGCAGATAAAAGAGAGATAATAAGAAACAAGAAGATAGATAGGTCAAGTAAACAACAGAGAGAGGAGGAACAAAAAGGAGGGGAAATGGGTAAAAAAGAAGACATGCTGTGTACCTGTACCAACTCCCCATGAGGAATGTAATCGTTACATACTGCAAACGTAGACTAATAAAAATAATTTAAGAAAAAATCAATACAGAAAAAAAACAGAGCTACATAGAGATCAGAGTGAGAATGGCGGCTGAGGATTGTGGATGGGTCGGTGGAGGAAGAAAGGAAGATGCTTCACATAATGTGACAGGGCTTTTAGTTCATCCTGAAGAAAAGATTCAAAGTAATGATAAAAGTCAGTTTTCAAGTTAAAATGATCTTTCTGATAGCAGAGAGAATGAATTGCAAGGACTTAGGCAGTGTGACTGAGTTTCCTGTTACTACTATAATAAATTACAAAAAATGTTACTAGTTACATAAGCCACAGATTTGTTGGCTCGTAGTTCTGGAGGCAGGCAACCCACAGTCAGCTGTATCAGAATGTGTTCCACATGGAGGTCTGGGGCCCTGCACGGAACTCGTTCCTGGCCTCTGCTGACTCGGAGAAACTGTCTTCCATCCTTGACACATTTCTCCTTCCTTCACCTTCAAAGACTGCAGGGCAATATCTTCAAATCTTCTCCATTCTAACACATATATTCTCTCTGGCAGGAAACTGTGCATCCCATTGGGTCTATCTGAATAATCCAGGATAATCTCATCACCAAATCACTGATTTAATCACATCTGCAATGTGTCTTTTGTCACGAAAGGCAACAAGTTCACAGGTCCTGGAGATCAAGACTCGGAGCCATTTATGGGGACATTGTCCTACTTATCAGAGCATAGGAAGAAAAGGTGAAATAGGGACATTATTTAGAAGATCATTTCTCTAATCTAGGTTAATAATGATGAACATTTTAGATGAGGTCGTCGGGCCTGGGATATGGCTTAACAGCACAAGTGCCTGCCTGGCAAGTGCAAGGTCCTGAATTCAACTCCAGGTACCAAAGAAAGAAAAAAAGAAGAAAGAAAGTCATAACCAAGCATTTTCATTGCTAGATGTTTAAGAAAGCAAAAGCACTTGTCCACAAAAAGACTTTTACAAAAATGTTCATAGATTCATGTTTCATAGTTCCAAACTAAAAACAAACCAAAGTGTTTATCAGCAGGAGAATGGATGAACAAATTATGGTCTTTTCATGCAATGTTATTTAGTGATGTAAAGGAATAAATTCAAGATACTAGCAGAATAGGAATGGACCTCAAAAGCATGCTGAATGAAAAAAAATCAGACAAAAAGAAATAAATGCTCCATGGTGCCATTTGTTGGAAGTCCTAAAATAAGGACAGCTAGTTGCAGTGAGAAAGACCAGGACTGTGGTTGGTTGTCTCAAGGAGCCTGTTAGCAATTACTCTGAAAGGGAACAAAGGACCTCATATGGAAATACAATATTGTTCATCTCATCCAGGCTCCAACTTATACCGGAGTTCACATCTGCCCTACTTCCTGAGAGAGCATTTAGTACCTGAGCATCTTATTGCTCATGAACTAAATGTGCTGACAAAGTAAGGTAGCAGCTATGGGGATGAAAAGGAAGAGAAGGACCAAGAGATATCCAGAATCTAAAAGTGATAGTGCAAGAGAATAGGGCCCAGAAATAAACCAAACCCATGGCCTGCAGCCATCTGATTCCATCTGATTACAGAGATGTCCAAAATATATGTTAGACAAAAATCTTTAACAAATGCTGCTGGGAGAGCTGTATGTTTTTACATGTAGAAGATGAAAACTCAAAAGGGATCAAAGGAGATATGAAAGATAGACCTAAAAGTTTGAAACAATAAGAGAAAAAAGGGGAAACCTAAAGATGTTGATACAGGTAAAGATTTCCAGAACAGGAGTCCAAAGTTTTGAGAAACAAAAGCAAGAATTAAAGAGTAGAAGTTCATCTAATTAAAGGTTCTGCACAGCAAAGGAAAGAATCAACAGAGTAAAGAGATAATTTGCAGCTTAGGAGACAATCTTTGTCAGTTACTCATCTGACAGAGAATGAATATCAAGAAATACAAAGAAATCAAAAGCTTAAGAACAAAAAAACAAGCAATACAATAAAAAAAATGAGCAGCAGATCTGATTACCTACTTCTCAAAACAGACCAATCCAAATAGCCAATAAGAATGAAAAAATGCTCAGCATCTTTAGGCATTGGAAAAATGCAAACTGCATTGAAATTTCATGTCACCCCAGTTACAATGGCAACAATCAAAAATGAAAAAAAAAAAAAAAAAACAACAACCCCCTGAGGATTTGGAGAAAAAGGAACCATTATACATTGTTGATGGGAATGCCAATTATTACAGCCACTGGGAAAAATAGTGTAGAGAATCCTCAAAAAACAAAAATAGAATAACTGTATAATCCATCAGTCTTATTCCTGGGTATACCTCAAGGAAATGGAGCCGACACGTGAGAGACACCTCCATACCAAGCTGACTGCAGCACTCTTCATAATAATCAGGCAACAGAATCATCCGAGGAGCAAATGGATACAGAAAATATGGTGTGCAGACAGATTGCTGCGTTGTTAGGCCATAAAGATGAGTGGAATGATGTCATCAGTGGCAAAATGAATAGGGCTGGGAGACTTCAACTTAAGCCAGACACAGTACACACAAGTATCATGTGTATTCTCTGATGTGTAGAAGAAAAATCTTGAAGCTAGAAGACAGACTATTAAGGTAGAGCAAGGAGGCACTAAAGGGGAGGGGGCAGGGGAGAAGGGCAGAGGAAAGGCAAAGGATGCCAGAAAGGCGTGGTGCGTGCAGCTACGGAAGAGCGCCTCGGAGCCCAGTGAGCTGTACAATTCACATGAGCTAGCAGTTGTGGAAATGCCATGGTAAAAGTGCAATACACTTTATGGTCATTTGTGAGCCATGAAGTGTCAGTAGTAGAGTAAGGAGAACAAAAAGTGGACAGAGAAATAAGTGTTCAAAGTACATTCAGAAAACAAAACCAAACACTGTGGTTTCTAGACACCGATTTCCATGTGGACTAATCATTCATAAAATAGTAAAGATAGGGACCCCAGGGAGATAGCTCATATGAATAAGTGTTTGCCTGGCAAGTGTAAGGGCCTGAGTTCAATCACCAGTTATGCAAAAAAAAA
>NW_004524604.1:5172573-5177983 GCF_000260255.1 Octodon degus | reverse complement strand
TTTTTGTATTTTTCTCCTTGCTATGTATATAAGGGATTAAGTTAGTTATTAACCTGAGATGGCAGCAGTGATTAAGTTTGGATCTCTGGTGTGAAAAGTAGGGTTAATAACGATACAAACTTGTTAAATGGAAAACATGTACGTAATTCACACTAGTTCTACTGTATCAAGAGTAGTGTAAGAAGCAAAAAATTAAATACTCTGTGTGTGTGTGTGTGTGTGTGTGTGTGTGTGTGTGTGAAACAAATGGAATGCCTTTCTTGAACTTTCCATGGCCTCTGCCTTCTGTGAATACCAGGATAGCCACCAATGCATTCCTACTGATTGGGATAACAGTACCATTCAGTTAAATAGCAGATCATTTTCAAAGATGCCCTTCTATCTAGCACTATCTCTTTAAAAATAAGTAGGTTACCTTAGAGAAGATGGATAATTATTGTTGCAGTTCACTCAACATGAACAGACACCATCTGAATGCTACTGAGGCCCTCACTGCCAGTCTAATCTGAGAGCTTTGTCCTTTACCCTCGCTTCTCTAGGCTTCCAGGCTCCTTCCTCCCTGACTGTGCTGTACTGATTTTGTCTGGTTCTGCAGACCGGTTCCACTTTCGGCTCCTGTCCTGGTCCACTGACAGCTCTCTATGGGCATGCAGACCCCTCCATCAAGCCTTAGACTTACCCCTCCCACACCATCCCAAGCTTTGGTGTTTAGGAATTAGAAATTCAATCTCAGAGAAACTGCAACCACTGTCCACAGAGATCAAGTTTGTACACAGATTTCAGTATGCAAATCACCTGACCTTTTCTTTATTAGTCCATGTTTGCTGTACATAATGTTCACATTCCATGTGTGGACTTGGTACATGCACACAGCACATCTTGAGTCCTTTTTCTTTCCCTATCCCTTTGTCTCCTCCCCTTCTGCCATTTCCTGATCCCCTTCTTATTCTAGAAAGAGCTATCCTTTACAACTATCTATCTCTTAATTTGCTCTTTATTTATACTTTGAGTTTCTGAGAGAAGCCATGCAATATTTAAGTGTGTGTGTCTGATTTATTTCACCTAACTTTATGGTCTCATGGTACATCTTCCGGAAAGAATGCCATCATCAGGAACTCAAAGAACAAATTGCAGTGAGGCTGGGGGAGGGGGAGTCATCCTTCTGCACTGACCTTCTGATTATATAATATGGCCCTATTTCTCCCTATATTTAAAAATTGTTTATTTGTTTGTTTGTTTGTTTGTTTGTTTGTTTGTTTGTTATAGGGTCATGCTACAAAGTTCAGACTCACAGTGATCCTCCTGTCTTATCCTCCCTAGTGCTGGGATTACAAGCATGTACCACCATATTCAGTTTCAAGGCCAGCACGGCATGGGTACCAGGGATTGAATCCAGATGCTTGCGCTTGCCAAACACGCGCTTAGACCACCAAGCTATCTTCCCAGCTTCTCTCCCTACCTTTTTATATCATCTCCAGATTTTTTTTAATGTATTAAGTTTAGAAAAATTTACTTTCCTCCTGGCCAACAGAGCCCAATTTAGAGATCCTGGCTTCTTCACTGTTTACATTTTATAATCTGTGTAACTACCAGTTCTTTATTTATGACCTAACTTGTTTACTATTTTAATTAACAAAGTTTTATTTGCAACTGTACCCTGAGGCAACTCAAAGCAAACAGCACAATTTCTAAGCCTTTGCAAAATAAACACAAAGTTGTTTTCAGCCAGGCTAATAAGCAACATACTGGCTTTCACTGACCCTGAGCCCCAGTTGAAGCTGAAAGCCTTCATAATAATCTTGTGGAATCTCTGGTGAAACACTTGAAACTTTGAGGCAAAGTTCTGTATGATTTTGTTGAATTGGGTGGAAGGTCAAAGTTTAGTTTTATTTCTAATGACTTTGGTACATGGAAATGGGTTTAGGTGAAATGATTTGAAAGATAAGCTTTTCTTTTCTGGAATGTTCTGGTGTGTCCATGAGGAGCCATGATTTTTACATCTGTGTTTTCAAAAACAACTTGTGACATGAGGATCTGTGGTTTCCATTAATTTTCTATTGTGATTTGGAGGGAATATTGATTTTGATATCAGCTGGAGAGTAAATGGCTTTGAGAAATCACAAAGGGGAAATTCCTTGATGTCTTGCCTTAAGCTTTTACTACAGGGTCTGGTTGGAATCGATGAGACATTGCAAAACTTTTATTTCTCTTCACTTTACTAAAATTTAAGTAGCATTTAATGCTTTAGGAAGATAAAAAGTTACCTGGAAGTTAAAATGTATTATTTTGAATGTAAGGACATATGACCTGGAGGCTCTACTTCATTGAGGATAAACTAAAGATTGAGAAGTTAGTAGGTGCCACTCAGTTCTTTGAACCTGACAAAGAACATCATGGCTGTCAGTTCCCCAGTAGGTGGGGTGTGACTCAGCAAGTCTCTTCCTTTATCTATGTTTTCACTTGTAAAATTAAATTAATAATAGCAATAGCATCTGACCCATGACTTTGATGGGAAAATTAAAAGAGACAAGACCTGTAAGATACTTGGAACCAACTACTCTATTATATCAGATACATGTCAAATAAATATTAATTAGCTATGCCCATGTTATGAGATTCATCTGTACATGATTCTTCACCTCCTACTTCAAATTTAATTTTCCTTAATACCAAGGCATTGTTTTGTTATTCAGGATTCTTTTTTTGGCAAGTGATAGAAAATTCAGGTGAAACTTTCCAAACTACAAAAAGGAAATTATTAGTTGGTAGCTGAAAGTAAAAAAGTCTAAAAAATAAATCACCTCATCACTTGATCCTGGGGCTCTAACAATGAGATCAATAAATGATGTCTGCTGTGGGCCTGACTGTGTTATGATGTGTAGGTCACAGAGGTTTTGTTCTCAGCGCACCTTGAGAGATTGAGAGTTTCAGCTTCTCACCCCTAACCTCAAACTTAGCGGAAATGCAGTAGGTAGCTAGAGGTGCGGCTTCTTTCTCCTCCCTCTTCTCTTTCCACTCTGTAACTCTTTCTCTTAACTCTTGCAGATAGAAGCTTCAGGGGATTTTCCCCTCAGCCTCCTCTTCTCTAGAGCTATCTTTAGCTCTCAGAAGATGGCTTCATTCAGCCCATTCTGTCTTGGCTTTCTGTGTCTGGCTCCCTGGCCACTCTTCTTTATGACTCTTCAGCTCTTACAGCACAGCGGCATCCACCGTCAGCTGGGTCTTTGGTCTGTTTACTCTGATTCTTTTCAGGGACGTACTGTGACTACTTTAACACTTTGACGAAAAACACCATCTAACCCTCAACAGCCCCATTATTCACCTATTACAGCATTTAAAATAATTAAAAGCAATATAGCATTTTGTTTTATAATAAAAGTTCCTTCCACTTATAAAAGCAAAACATTCTCTATGGAAAGTCTGAAAAACAAAAGAATATAAGACAGAAAAGTGCAAAGAAGAAAGAAAAGCTCCAGTAATTCCATGAATCAGTGATATTACTGTCTCAGTATATTTTCTCCTCTCTCCCTCCCTCCTTCCTTCTCCGGTTGCCCCTTTCCCTCCCTCCCATCTCATCTCTCCTCTGGACCATCCTCCTCTTTCTGGCCTGTACACATTGAGGCAATCATGGCTCAGCTGTCAGGCACCCTACTCTTCACACCCACTCTCAAGCTGAGCTCATTCAGCCCATTGCTTTGAACCCCACCAACGTAATGGCAATTCTACCTAAAACCTGCCCTTGAATTTCAGACTCAGACACCCGAGCAGTATTGGCATTTCTGCTCATATGTCTGGTTGGCCTGCCAAAAAGTAACCATTCTGTTTTTATGTTTTTCTCTTTTTGTGTCTTCCCTAATTAAAGCAAATAGCAGCTGCATCCTTCGCCCAGGGCACTACCCTTCCCGCGGGGCGCATTCCGTGCTGTGCCCAAGGCATGGCACAGCTTTCTCAGTCTCCCTAACTCTTCCGGTATCTAGCCCTTTCTCCTATTACTGCACTCACCAAAACCATTATTTCTTGCTAGATCATTACAGGCTCTATGTTTTCACTCTTGATACTTCTTGGCAATGAGTAATTTTTTTTTAATAGTGCTTGCTTTGCCCTTTTAAGCTCCCTAGAATTTTCCCATTCACATAAAGTGAAATCCTAAATTCTTGCTGTGTCTAAAAACCTCACACCCTAAGTGTCCTGCATGCCTTAGTACCAGTGTCTTTCTGATCTTGGGGTCACTTCCACTTTCTTTTCTCCACCTGGGAGGAAATGCCTTCGCCCTCGTGTCTCACGTCAGCAGTCATGGTTTGCATTTGGACGCCCTTGAGTGAGTGAACGGGGGTCACTAGGCAGCTCTGCTCTGCCCTACTGCCCAGCTCTCAGCTCCCTGGAGCCGGTTTGTCTAATGTGACCATGTTGCCTCTTTCTGTTTGGGATTTGGCCTCCTGCAATCTGTGCTCCCTCAGTCATTCCTCGGCTGCACTTTGCTTTCCTTCCTCTGAAGTCTGTCTACTCAGTCCTCCAATTGTTCTCTGTCCCTTTTAGTGTGTGTGTGTGTGTGTGTGTGTGTGTGTGTGTGTGTGTGCTGGACATGAAGCCCGAGCCTCTGCACTTGCCAGGAAAGCACTCGCCTTTCCAGCTCATCGTTCAGTCTTCTAGCCTTTTACATAGCGCACTGCGGTCGTTGTGTTCTTCAGCAGCTTAGATTATAGAAGAGCACTATAACAATAACCTCCAAAACAAGAACTCTCTTTGCTGTGCATCTGGCACACCCTTTGGAGGCAACGCAGCAGCTAGCACTGCTTCCAGACAGGGCCAGGAGCCCGGAGTCCAGAAGCCCTGCTGTTCCCTTTCTCTCCCTTGGTCTAGCTCAGCCTGGAGGTTGACATCTGCTTACCTGCTGCCAGCGTGGCAGTTGTACGCTGTGCCAACTGAGGTGCTTCTGGGCTCCAGCCGCCAGTGCCCAAGGACTAGGGAGCTGATGTCCTCTCCTAGTTCCTGGATGTCTTGGCGGGAGGTGCTGCCAGCGCAGCAGCCAAGCTCCTGACCTTCACACCACTGCTGATGACAGTAAGCCACAGTGTCCTGGTAGATTTATGGACTCCATCCTGCTCACATCTGCACTTTGCTTTTATAGCTCACTCTCCCTAAGCCTGAGTGTTGAGTAACCACTTGTGTTGTGCACATTGGTACAAGTATGAAACATGCTTTCCTTCATCCAACCATGCCTGGAATGCTGTGGCAGGCCTTGGGACGCACAGCTGGGAGCAAGGAAGATGCAGTCCTAGTCCATGTGGAACTCACCTTCTAGTGGGTGAGAAGGCAAAAAGCATATTAATTACAACTCAGTTTGACTAGGTAATAACAGCTGCGAAGACAAACAAAATACAGAAGTAGATATTTATGTTTCCTAGTACAG
>NW_004524604.1:5147573-5167573 GCF_000260255.1 Octodon degus | reverse complement strand
TTTGGGAGAATACCTCTTCAGCCAGTGAGGGACCCACCTGTTCACTTTGGAGCCACAGCCTCCCTGTAATGATCTGAGAGCATCCAAGTCCAAGGAATGACTTACAAATTGTGACAGTTAGAATGTAGTGGTGACCATGATTCTATCTCATGGACAATGTTTCACTATGAGAAACTTGAGTTAGAACTGCTCTTTATAACTGGCTTCCTGTTTAATTCTATAAGGATCTGAGGAGTCCACAGCGCTAAATAGTGTTAAGAAAAGACCTTGGTTCTATCCACTGGAGAACAGTAGGTGTTGGGTGAGGCTCACACTCTGTCCAGCCAGAGGTCAAGTCTGAGCTGGATTCCATGGATCAGGGAGCTAGGGAAGCACATGGGACATTGAAGGTCAGTGTTCTGTCAGCCTCCCTGGGAGCTCAATTTAGTACCATCTCAACCTCTTGCTAACCTCTTACACATTTACAATGGCTAGGGGACATGCTTAATTCCACACCTAACATTAAAAGCATAATTTTCACATGGAATTTGTCACCACTACATTCAAAATGAACAAGGAAAATTCCCCTATAAAGTAAGCTCCAAACTGGGTGCAGTGGCACAACCTATAATCCTAACCCTTGAAAGGCTGAGGCAAAATTGCTGCAAGTTCTAGATCAGCCTAAACTACATATTGAAACCCTATCAAAAAAACTAAAGAAAATAAGATAACCTTGAATCATGAATGAACAAAGATTATTTCAAGCAAAGAAGGGAAAATACGTAATCAATGACCACACATAAATGTGACAAAATCTTTGTCAACTATTAGACATTCTTCTCCATTGTCCTGAGAATTCAGTACTAGTCCCAGGAAGTGTTGGCGAGGACATCTTTGAGTCTAAGGACACTAATCTGCTGGTATTTTATAAGCTCTTGGAGAACAACCAGACTTTGTTTCCCCTTTGTCAAGCAGTTTGCTACTTCTAAAGCTACTTAGGGTTGAAAACAAAATTCATTTATACATTCTTATACCTAACCAAAGACTGTTTTGACAAAACTCATTTAAAGCCAAAACTTCTTGGATGTAGTTTTATAAATTTGTATTTTCATTGGTACATGTTTGCAATACATAATGATCACATTTATCTTGAGTTATTTTTTACATCCTCTCTCATATATATATATATATATTTTTTCATATCATTTGCTTTCACTACAGTGCAGACTCCTACTTCACATTTGTTTCTTCTAAACACCAGTTAAAATTTGGAACTTCCGGTGACAAGGACAAAACGCTGATGGGGCTGGGCAGCTCCTGTCCAGGGCCGCTTGGGACTCAGCAGCTGGTGGGATTTGGCCACGCTCCCTGATCTGCTGTTTCTCAACGTGGCGACACTGTAGAAACATCCGGAAGCTCAAAACATGATCCCTACTGTCCTCCTCCCCCAGCTTCAGGATTAAGCAGATTGACTTGGGGTTTCTGCTTTCATATTTTTAAAAAAGTTTCCCTTGGTGATTTTAATGGGTTTCTAGGATTGACAGAACTTGAGGGTATTTAATATCCCCATTTGTAAAAACTAAATACAGGTGCTCAAGTGTTCTGTGGGATACTGTAAGACTTACTTGCAATAAGGCGATTAACATTTAACATGCTATAAAATTAATCAGGATGAAAAAACATGACAGAAGCCTCCTGTATGCCTCAGTAAGCATTTGCAATATTTTATTTTCAGTGTCTGAAATGATTAAAAAAATTACAAAACACCCAAAAAGTAAGCATTTCTTTTTATCTTTTTATTGTTTCGTTACTTCATTTGTCAAATACAGCCTGGCTTCTTTACTATTTTTCTCAGAATACAAATAATCTTTGGAATATTACAAATGTCAAAGGCTTTCTCTTTATTTATTTAGACATGAAACAATCTGTGCTTTACCTTTATTATTAAATTGGCACATTTATTACCATATACATAATTTAGAGGAATACTTTGGATTTGTGAGACCATTGGATAGTCTTACTTAAGACCTACATGTTATTTTGTTTGTTTTCATTAATGATTAGGCAAGAGCTTAATGTCATGTGTGGTCCTGGCTACTTGTTGAGGATATATCCAGAGGAAGATGCCCAATAGGCAGAACCTGAGGCAGGGATTCAGATCTGTGGGATTTATTGAGGGTCTTTCAGGAGGAAGGGATATGGGGAAGTCATTTTGGGAAGAGGACAAAACTCAGGACAGATCCTTAGAAGAGCTTGGATTTAGTCAGAACCAAAGAGACAAGAGGAACCCTATGGAACTTGTCTCACTTGGAGGGAAGAGGGGTAGGCTTTTGCACTCCTGTGACAGTTTCATTTGGGTGGAGCACAATTCAGAGCTGGCCAGCTGTAATCCAAGGTGCCCAGACTCACCAGAGCTGGAGAAGGCTTGCCTGGCTGGCACCAGGGACCTGGGAGGGCACCAACAGTTTTGAATTTGAACCTAGTGCCTCCTGCCCAAGTGACCATCCTTACTTTTTGCCATTTCCTGTTAGTAGTCTTGTTCCTTTGGATGAGATAAATCTTAGGTTCTCATCTTAGGGAAATGATACAAATACTTATTGAACATCTACTGGAGCTCAACAATCACATACTTGATATGCTGATGGACCTTTGTCATTATTCAGTATAACCTTTCATACTTCTCAGAATACTTGGCATAGACAGCTTGGTAATGTCACAGTAAATCACAGCAAGAAAGGTATGTGAAGAAACAGCTTTCCTAGAAGGTACTCCTATGAACTCTTAGACAAATTGGACAAATTATTCATATTTTTGTGTATCCCATGCACAAAATAAAGTTTATTCAGATGATCTTTGTTAAACACATGAATAGGTGGCACCAGAGGATGCAGTGATGACAAAGAAGAGATCTTGTAGGGCAAGATCCCCCCACATGATTTTTCCTAGAATCCAGTCTGTTAAGAAGAAAAAAAATAAAGGAAACAAAAGGGCAGGGGTTCAATTTAGATTTAACAAAGCACAAAATCCCATATTAAAAACATGTTGGTAATACACAAGGACAACATTTGTCTTTCACAGTAACCTTGTTTTTCATTGCAAAAAGTTTAATGTTGTTCTGCAGCATTCATCATGAAAGAGGATTGGCTCAGAGTAACATCCTCCAAATGACCACTAACAATGAAATGCAGCGCATTTCTTCTCTGTTAACCAGTTAGTGCTCTGCTGACTTGACAATTGTGGAAAACATTCCTTTGTTTCTTTGTAATCTTCCCAGGCAGGAGGCCCATCAGATTTTCATCAGCCTTGCAACACATTCTTTTGCATGGAACATGATTTCCTTAAATGGTGCTGCACCCTTATTCCAGGTCACAGGAAACAAGCAGCAGGTGTGAGTCAGGGTCCACCCTCACCTGCCCACTGCAGACTGACTTCTCTATAAACTCCCAGCTGCAGCTTCATCAGCCACTTGTAAGAAACCCACCTTTATTCCTGCCATCAGCGGGTCTCCACCCAGACAAAGAAAGCTGGCCTGCACCTGGGAATACTGTTAATTTGATTATTTTTTTTACCCTTGAAATATGGTTCCAGGAAGATCACAAACATGCAGTGATAAATTTAGCACTTATTTCACTTCCTCCTTTCCACCATGCTGCAGCTGTCTGAAAACCACAATCTCGTCCAGTGGTTCACTCAACCATTTGAGATTTGCACTGTTTTCCACTGAAAAGCATTTACACATGTGCAAGTATTTTGTTAAAAGTAAGATACCACATTGTAAATACATCTTGAATTCAGAAACACAAACATAAATATGCTGCCTTTCTCCTAGGAAGGAAATACTGAGGTGAGAGAGAAGTAGTAGACCTTTCTCCTTGACGGGTGGCAGATGGATGGTCATCTCTTTTGGTCTCTGTAGAACTGCCTTGGGCCTCTCCTGAGGAAGCCACAGCTGCTTAGAAAGATGAAGTCTTTAATTAAAGAACAGATAAAGTCATTGGTATTAAGCACATAGCTTTTCTAAATACTATGCATCCACCAGCTGGCTCACTGCCTTTCCTTTTTGTAAACCCATGTGAAAGATTCACCTAATTGGCTGAGCACACTGTCCCATCCGTGGGGTGTCTAGGGACAAGTGAAGTCCCAGTACAATGGCTATAACTCAGACCATACCAAGTTACAATTTAACTCATATGACAATGGAAGAGAAGGCCATGGGTACCTTACCTAGGATGATAACATCTAATCCACCGTGTCACTATTTACATTCATTTGAAATGACATTCTTTTAACTATTTGTGACCACTGACTCTGATGAGTCAGCTTCATTGGATTCAGAAATGCCAACCAGATTTAAAGCTCACTCCTGGCTGTGCCTGGGAAGATCAGGAAGGTGCGGGCTCGAGGTACTATGAGTCCCAGGGGCCATGAGGATATGTGTATGTGGTCTTTCCTTCCTCTCTAGTGCTGTTGTTCTATGCTCTGCTTCCGGGAAACCACACTCTGACAGCCTTGCTCTACCATTGCATTCCTGCCACTGTGTTTCTTCTCTGGAGTCAGACAACCTTGGACTTTTCGATTCTGGGTGCTGGGTATGCTGACTAAGACACTACTGTGACACTATCCGGCCTCTACTATTTTCTCCAGTGCATCACAACCCTGCATATACTCAGACCGAGACAACAGGCAGCTCCTAAGTGCCAGTTCCCTGATGACTCCTAGCCATGAGAGGTAGCAGGGTACCTGAGGAGGTGGCATTAGACAGAGGTAGGAGAGCTGGTCCTAACTGCACAGCTATGAGTAAATCTTTCTGAACATCACTTCATCATGAAAGAAGATTAGAAGATTTCTAAAATATGTAAACATAATCATAAAAATTTGCTAATCTGACATCAGCAAGGATGAACTGGTTATACCCTGGTGATTAGCTAGCATAGCCCTCTTTCACACAAAACCCTCCAAATGTAGGATGGCAAGGCTAGTGGGATGCACATCTTACCTCTTGGCTCTATGCCCAGCGATTGATCCATCAAGGGCTTTGTGTGGATTACCTATAATCCTTTCAATAATTGGAAAGAGCAAGAATAGTCTCATTTTACAGATGGAGGAACAGATTTTAAAAGGTTGAGGATGCCACATCAAGTTAGATAGACAACTCCCCTTCAATGTCGTGTGTTCCCAAGTTCATCACAGATTTTGGCAGATAAGACAGAATCAGCAGTCTTGATCCTTGTTTCTGAGCTTTAAAAATCCTGAGCATCTGAATGTTAAAAACAGGTTATAAGCAATCCATTAAAGCATGTCATATGAAATAATACTGGTAATCAAAAGGATGGGAACCTCTCAAATATAGTATCCAATGAAAGAAAATACAGAAAGTTGAACCTTTAAAAATATTTTTGAATAAGTACATTTACAGTGATTAAGTTTGGAAGGTAAGATTTAGGGTGAATTTAATTCTTCTTTCCCTTTGGGAATTTTGAAATTTTCTACCATTAACAACTGTGACCTTTTTAACTTGTTTGTTCATCTTTAAAATAGGAATAAAAATGGAGCCTACATCATAGAGTCATAGGGTTACACGATAAGATCTTGTGCCATGCTCAACCCAGGGACTGTCCTGTCTGATGGGTCAAATAAATGTCGCTATTTTAAGATGAATTCCGTTTTCTCAGTAAATGCTATATGTATGTGTGAACTAAATTAAAATTAATGTCTTTGGATGAGTTCCATCATCCTGGAAGATAATTAAGGTACACTGGGAGGTGCAACACAGTCAGAGCTGGACTATTGTCCATTTTCCTTGAGGTCAAGCCTTTAGGTAGTGATGTATTCAATGCTACACCATTGATACACAAAAGACTAGAGGCTCCAGCTGGAGACCAAACACTGGGGTGTATCCATGGGACGTAGCTTACATGTCTGCATGTCCAGGAGACTGGTAAAAATTGTCTATCATGTACCTATTTGCATAAAGGACAGCATTCTTTTGGGGGAAAAAATCAAGGAGTACAAAGTAAAGACGATAAAGTGAATGAAAAGAAACAAGCAGGCTCGTAGAAGAGAGCTGCTGTTGAGGCACATGGAGGACAGCCTGGAGTTGGCTTTCAAGCTGGAGAGCTAATTATGTATGGAAATTCAGCCAGAATCTAGGGACTTGCCCTGGTGCAACTGTGTTTGTGAACCTCTAGATCTAAGGATCTGCTGGTCCAAAACAAATTTAGAAAAGTAAATTTGTTTTCTTGTTAGGTAAATTTCAAACTAGCTAATGTGACCTTCAAGGAAGAGGGGATATGGTTAGAATCCCAGGGAAAATGTAAACAAACAACACACTAAGTTTCCCTCACAGTCTTCCTGCTCTGTGCTACACCCTTGGCGAAGGGTTTCATTTCTCCTGGTTCTTTCAGGCTGAGCACTGACAGATAGTTGAACGCTTGCCCCTGGGCAGTGGATACAGATAGCTGAGCAAAGGCCCTGGGAATTCTGAAATCCGAATCAGATGACATTCTTATAACTTAATTATCTTGAGTTCAACAGCATTCTTTTTTTCCTGTCAACATGACCATATTAAAGTTTTATTTTGTCTGAAATGTTTATTCCTACAGTCAAAATCACTCCAGGTGGCAATTTTTCTCTCTCCCCAAGATATTGCGGTTTCACTAGATGGTGTTTTTATTTTATCCTCCATCATGATAAAAGGTGTCATATCCTTGAGCTGCAATGTTTACTGTCAGCTCACTGCCGTGTCTTATGGTGACACTCCCATTCCATCACACACAGCTCAGAGCCACAGCTGCTGAGAGCTATGTCCACTAGGGGACAGAGGGGAAGGAGGAGCGACTGGGAGGCAGAATGTATCTGTCACTTGTGAGAGTCTTCCTGGCTTCAGTGGGGAGAGACTGCCATCAACATCACAAGTGTCATCCTGATTTTGTAAGCAAACCTCACGCCTGCAGGTGTGCTGCTTTCATGACATAAGGGGACATCTTCCAGGGAGAGACTCCAGTCTTCCTGGCTGGCATGCTCCAGCAAGGATTCCATGCCTTGCACATCTGTGCTGTGTCTCATTTCTATTTCTAAAGAGAGGAGATGGCTTAATAGCTGTATAGACAGAAAATTGTTTTCAGAAGGAGTCAGGAACAGAGCTATAAAACCGTAATGTCTTCCAGACTGCCTTTTTGTCATATAGGCAATCCTAACAAACCCTCAGGATTAGTCAGACCGAAGCTTTCGTTTCTATTGTGCTATTCCCCTGTACAGTCTGGATTTTTAAAAATAATAACCTTTAATAACTAGCTTGACCTCCCAGGCAGTATTCTTGTCTTAATATTTTAAAGTGAGAGTGTTCTCTATCACTCATCTTAACTCAAGCTTTCCTAGCACCCACCTGTCTTTTTCATTTATGATGCTCACAGATTCTCCAGGACCCTTTTCTTTTCATCCCATCATTGTCTCCCTCTACACTCCTCCAAGACACTATTGCTAAAACATGACTCCTGCATCACCTTCCATTTTTATTTTCTAAAAATCTTTATTTATTTATTTGGTACAAGGCCTCACTACAGACCTCTGACTCCTAGTGATCCTGCTGCCTCAGCCTCCCCAGTGCTGGGATTACAGGAGTGCACCACCACACCCAGTTTTGGTGGCTGGCATGATACACCCAGGGATGCAGGGCCAACATAGCATTCGGTGTCAGGGATTGAACTCAGGTCCTTGGGCTTGCCAGGTAGGTGCTTAGACCACTGAGCTATCCCCCAGCCCTGCATCAACTCTATAATGCTGAACTCAAATGCTAGGTTCTTTCACCTTTTCAAATATCTGGAGAGGCTGATCATGTGGACCTGCTAAGGACCTTCCTGCATGCTATTTCATTGCCACTTGTGAAGTAGAGTTCCCTTGTTTACAAGTTGCAGCTCTTCACTGCCTTCACAGAGAAAGCACTTGCCTGTCACTCACACTCACGCTGCACTCATGCTTGTGAGTTTGCTTCTATGTCACAGAATTAGAATTCACCTGGAGCAATTTGAGGACAAGGGTTCCTGATCCACACATTTCACTGAATCCCCAAGGTGTTTCTCATGCTGTGATGTTCTCTCCTGGTGGCAGAATTATTCTTCAGCAATTATTTTCCTGACTATTTCAAAGTTTTACCCTCTTGCCTCCTGCATAGACCCAGACCCTCCTTGGGAATCTTCTGTCATGTTTGGGCCCAGAGTGCCTCACAAGGGCAGCTGGCTCTACCCCAGAACTCTACTAGCAACCACAGAGCTCATCTCTTGCCGACACCACCAGACAAATACTCCTAGTGTTTCTCCCTGAGAATAAAGAACAGAGAGATGCCAGAGGGCAGCTTCTCACCTCAACTCTACTCAGTCGCTGCACTCACTCTTTTTGTTTTCTTCTCTCTCATTGTCAGTGTTTTTAGCTTGCTAGAGGAAGCCTCTCTTTTATTTTCCTTTCCTTGACAATGTTACCTATGTCTTGGGGTTTCTTCTTATGCTGTCTACCCATATTTGGTGGCAAATATAAAACTCTTTCATCCTGGGGAGATTGCTTGGCGGTCTAAGTGCCTGCCTGGCAAGCACAAGGATCTGGGTTTGATCCCTGGTACCACATGCTGTGCCTTCCCTGGAACGCCATCATGTGTAGGCCACAGAGACAGGGCACAGAAGCAGGGCATGGTGGCACATGCCTGTAATCCCACTGCTGGGGAAGCTGAAACAGGAGGATCACTACAAGTAGGAGCTGAATAAAGACACCTTGAACCAAATAAATAAACAAATAACAGATGAAGAAGGAGAAGGAGAAGGAGAAGGAGAAGAACTCTTTCACTGGAAATTTCAGCTGAAAACCTTCCTTGGGATTCTCTGATAGACACACAGCAACAGCAGCCAGGCTCAGATGTACTTGATTTGTTCAACTAAAAGTCCCAGTGTTTATGGTGAAACTGACTGTCAGAAGTAGAGACACACACATGCACACACACAGACACACATGCCCACACACGGAAAGGAAAGTCACACTGCCAATAAGTGTAAGAACCCAAAGTTCATGAGCATCCAGATCTGCAGTCTGGGCAGGGCGGAACCAAGACCAGCGAGGTCGCTGAACCCGCAGCACAGAGAGCAGTGCTCGGGAGGTCAGTGATCCCTGATCTTCTCTGCCTGACCTCAGGGCGTGCTTCAAGTGCTCGCATCTTATTTCTCCCTCTCTCCTAGAAGATTTTATCCATTTTCCTAGAAAGTTTTTTGATTTTTAAAAGAAAAATGTTAAGTTTTATTCCTGTTTGTGAAGTTACAGACATAAGTTATCAACTAGTGTAGAACACTGTTTGGTATGCTTTATTTTTTTGTTATGGCAGTAAAGACCTAGACTGCTGTTCCTTTTGCTTTTAATTTCCTTCAGGTAGCTTTTCTCCAAATTTCTAATCCACTTAACCTTCTTTCCCTCTTCATTCCCCTCGACCTTCACTTGGCCACTTCAGTCTTCTGTAGGTGGAGAAATAGGTAAATATTGTGAATTCCCCAAGGTTTGATGTGTGTGCAGGGTCATCATAGAAGAGCTCGTGCTGAAGGAGCCCTTTTCGGTGGGTCTTTGAAGTTCGGTGACGATCTCTGGCTTCTAGAAGAGTCGCGGGGAAGACCGGCCCGCAGTGCATAGCCAGGGCCTCGGGACTCTGCACAAGCGATCAGAGGAAGAGCGTCTCCTATCCACACACTCAGAATGAATCCCCCCAAGTACAGTATTAGCTTTCCAAATTCCAGCCTGAGGGAAACTGAAATCCCTTCATTGAAAATGTACTTTCACATCTGATTTGGAAACCTCTAGTGTGCGTCACCACGCCCGAGTCCTCTCCACTGCTCAGTGGGGAGTAGGATGTGGGGGCCCTTGTGTGGGGTGTACTGAGACCACCGAGGTCCTAGATCCAGAGGGTGCAGGAGGCACTTTGTCAAGGACGCTGCTCCCCAGCCTGCCTTTGGCAGAGCAGATAAATGGAAATCCTAGAGAACGGCTGACAGAACAGGGGCAGCCCTGCATGGATGGTTCTTCGTGAGTAATGAAGTACTTTTCTTTCTAAATGTCAAAGTTCCTAAGCAGACTGAGTCAGCGTGAGTGCTTCTGAGGATGCTTTGCCCATACTGGCTTTCTGGGAAGAGCCATCTATCATACTTATTTATTTATGTTTCTAGACAGTGATTATTAAGCAAAGTCAAAAGGAGGAAGATGGGGGCTGCGGTGGATCTACGCATGACTAGTGGCGGACATTCTAAATGGTTTAAAATAGTAACAGCACAGTCAGAACTCTCCTGGCTCTCTGGTTTCCAGACACACAGTAGACTCCTTTTCCTCTGATCTCTGTGAGACCCTTCTGTGTTACTTAGATACTAAAATATCCATTGCAAACTAGACTGTTCCATTATTTTTAGTATTAGTTTTTCTAGAAAAGACTCTTTTTAACACCTTTTCTCCCTTACCTTATATGTTCTTAGCTGACGTTGTGTCCTCCAGATTTCATGCATTGCCCAATTTCTCCCTTTGTGAATGTCATGTGATACTTTCATCCTCGTGGTACCTAACTTCTTAGCTGTGCTCTTACACAGCTGCTCTGCTGGATTTTGTTATTACTGAGTTTAGCAGCTTGAGGATTTCTTTTGAGGTGGACAGTCACATCATTGGAGTCAGAGCAGAAGGCAGGTTAGAGCTCTGCACTAGGTGCTGCTCCACGCTGGGACTGAAGATGCAACGTGGTCCTCACCTGCATTTCTGTATGACTGATAGGGAAGAAAGCAAGTCAGTGTAATATTATTAACCTGCATCACTTATACTATTGTCTAATTAAATTGATTAATTAATTTAGATAAGATCTCACTATGTTTGGCAGCTAGGTGTTGCATTAGCTTATGTAGCCCAGGCTGGCCTCAAAGTCACAACAAACCTCTGTGCTAAGCCTCTCAAGTCCTGGGATTACAGGCGTGTGCCACCTCACCCAGTCTACTAGTTATTATTGTTAATGTACTGTGACCAATTGATAGGTTGAACTTTATCATAGACTTTTATGAGGAGATAAAACATTGTCCACTTAGGGTTTGATGCCATGTACAGTTCCACACATCCTCTGAGAGTCCTGGGACATCCCCTGTAGACCAGGAGCACCACTGCACCTAGTTCATCAGGTAGTGGTAATGAAAGGATCTGTGCTATGTGACTTTCAGAGCCAGAGAAAGTTAGGACTTTCAAGGGATTATGATTCTGTGATTCTGGGACAGAGGCCAAGAGCACTGTATGATACACCTGCTGTGTTTTGTGTTACATGTTATCTTGTTATATACCTCCCCAGGCTGGGCTCACCAGGAGTGATGCTGGCATTGGCAGTAAGAGCAGCTACCTTGTGACAGCAAAGACAGGGGATGAAAGGAACAAGAGATGGACAAAGAGCCTTCTGTCATTCACTGGGAAAGTTCTTAGGCAGCTGTGTAAAAGTGACCTGGGGCTAGTCTCTACAAAACTGTGTTACTTTAGAAAATAGGAAAATGACTAGATTGTCATTTCAAAACATATTAGTCACCAACAACTTCACTTTCAGATAAGATGGCACAAAAGCAATTGCTTTGCACTGTCACATGACATGGTCTACTTCCTGTTGGCTTTGACTATGCCCTTGCCTCTCAATTATCCCTCTGGCTGAGCCACATTCTCAGCATTGCCTCATGCCAGGATGACCCATGTCCACCCAGCTGGGGCTCTTCTGGTAGCTGTGGTCACCTGCTCTGCTCATGCTAGTTTCCCTACCACTGGCGTTCTTGGTTCAGGGCTCCTACACTCTGAACCTTGTACTGTGCTAAATGGCTTCTTTCCCAAGAAGGGAGGACAGTCTTTTAACTCCCTGGAAGAAAATAGGTGTTCAGCTCTGCTCCTTCCCCTGCTTTCTTTCCTGTAGGGGCCCCAGCTAAAGCAGTTAATACATACTCCTGTCCACATTTCTGCACTGCTGTATTTTTGTTGCCTTTCCCCTATTACGTGCACTAACTTTTTAGGTCTTACATATTTCATGAAATGTCACAGGAATTACATACCCTTCTCTTTATAGGCTCTCATATACTGATACATGACATCAGTCATCTAGTAAGTTAATATTAGACAGCCAATGATATATACCTAACTGTGTCCACTCATGGTTATGGTTGGCATTTGGGGGCCCACATGACAGTAAATGTTGGTGGCTTCTAAAGACTTGCTGTAGTCTTGATTAAATAAAAATTAAATTTGTGTGAATAGACCGGAGATATATATATATATATATATATATATATATATATATATATATTACACATTGTTCCCCCAAGTACACAAGGAACGAGAGGCTGACAGTAGAAGAAGTGCTAATGGAGAACATCAGAACTGCAATCCTTTCCAAGAAGTAGTCATCTTGGATACTGGTTGCCCTTTGTTCCATGTCGTGTTCCCAGTTTCTCCAGGCCAAGCAAACAACTGAATTCTCTTCTCCTCTGTGTTTCAGCATAGTATGAATAGATACATTTTCATTCTCCACAACAAGCAAATATCTTAATTAATAACAAACCCCACCATTCTACTGCATGCTTTGCCAGTGACAGTGGTGCCTTGGAGGGGAGGAAAGGGAGAAGAGTAAAATCGGTCCTTGTCAAGATGCATGGTCAGTGATGGCCACAGACAACTCTTTACTGTGCTCTTATGCATCTCAGAAGAAAAGGACAACTTCCCAACTCGAGAAATACTAAGAAAATCATAAAAGACAAAATCCAAGTTAAGGTCTCTACCTCTGAGTTCTCCACAGAATTTTCTTTAGACTGCTGCACCTCTGTGGCCACCCTCTGCGGCTTGCTTCCACCTGTCTCTGCTCTGTCTTGATTCCTAGCCTCCAAGAACCCATCACTGTAATCAACACCCTCATGGAAGATGAGACAGCAATGATAAAATCAGCTTTTTCTTTATTGTACACCTTCATACTTCTATAATAGAAGTATACACATTGAGGATTGGGTAAACAATACCTGAATAAAGGAAATATTCATTTCCTGAATAAAGCATTTCATGGAGCTTGGCTGCTCCAAATAACTTATGGATACAAGGAAAGCCAACATTTTGGCCCTAGCCTTCTAAGGTCAATTAAGACTCAGGACATATGAGAACTTGTACTGTAACGTCATGTACCTCGGTAGTGTCCCAAATTTTCTGATCAAGAAGATTATGGGGCCAAAGAGGAAAGTGATCGATGACGTAGAGTGTGCCTAAGGAGAGTCACATGGGGAGAAGACACTCTCTCAGGCTTTCACAGAGAGCACATTGGCCAAGCAATGGCCGTGACTCATCCACATGGCTGCACTGATGAAGGTTCTACAATCTGAGGTACAGGATCTCAGGACAAATCCTGAGGGCATTTCACTGACCTTCTCAGACCAAAAAGCTACAACTCTTGTTGCATAGGTCCTGCTTTACCTTGGTCTTAACCATCCAGTAGAAAAGTATGAAGTCGAAATATAAGAAATAAAGCCATGCTGTTGGGTTGAGCTGTGGGGGACTCAGGTCAATAATTTCTGACATTGCCAGTTAAATATAAGACCCAATGCTATTATGGGCTACTGGACTCTTTTAGAATATTTTGCTGAGTTTACACACCTATAATATTCAATAACGGAACTTAGAAAAAATGGGGTATACCGATGAATGTCCATTTTGTATCTGTGTATTCAAAGAGGTTGGGATAGATATATAGTTGCATTCTCTTAATGAATAGAATGATTTGTTCTAATGGTGTTTGTAAATGGGATCACAAGTCCGCATCTTGTACAGCAATTAACCACTAAGAAGAATATATGCAGTGTATTATTTGTTGAAACTGTCCTTCTGATATGATTTGAAACTGTCTCATTGCTATCTGTTTGTCAATAAAACTTTGAAAAAAAATAAAATAAAATAAAATAAAATAAAAAAATGAAAAAAAATGGGGGGAAAGATATTTTGATTAGGTCTAGAATTCACCACAAAACTCACCCCACACAGTGTCAACATCTCCTTATTGGCATCTGTACCTGTAGGTAAAGATGCTGAGATTGGCATCAGGTAGTCTCACCTTCACAGACCACCCTTCCATTGGCTATTTGAAAAATCACTACAGCTACTCAAGCATTTTTCCATGCAGACCACTTGATCACTGCCTTCATCCTGATTGGGAAACAGCACTGCCATAATTAGTGGTCCTTACTTCATTGAGGCTCCATTACCAGATGACTGCACCTAGGATCACATGGGGGCACCAGAAGGAAGGAGACAGTGTGAGCTGTCTCTCTCCCTGGCAACACGGGACATCTGCACTGCTGGCTCAGTGCTGGCATAGTGCTTCTACAGTGCCACATACACTTTGCTGGTTGTCCCTCTTGAGCCTTTGAACTGCATGCATGTAGGTGCTAAAAGAGCTCATAAGGATTTCCTGGGCACTTCTATTTAATGAACCCTTGAGCTCTTGCTGTGCTCTCCTCTTGGGTGCTCATCTACTTGAATTTGGATGTGGATGTGGCCTACATTTCCTTGTCACATGCAGGAGGCTTCCTGGTCACAAGGTCTAGTCCTTGGGCTACTTGCTCTCATGAGTATAGAGAGCAAGCTGCTTTTCAGGTGATTCCTGGTCAGAATTGTCTTTCTCCAAGAGTGTCCATACCAGCACCAGCCGCTCCTGTGGTGGGAATGGCCCTGCTGTAGTTTTCTCTGTGATCATCACATTCACCATGGGAGTTCCAGTCCTCTTGTGCCTACTGCATGAATCTTGAGAGGAAGTGTTCCCCATTTTGGTGTGAAAACTTGATTGCATTTATAGAACTCATGGCCAATGGGATCATCACTAGTAATGTGGAAGAATGGTAAAAGGGATTCTGATGGGCCAGGAGAGAAGATACTAAGTGCCTGGTGACCATGACAGGTAGTTCATTTGGGGAATGTTCATGATATTAACACCTGTTTATAGATCAGGTTTGCAGAAGCTGGGAAGACAATATTGACCAAAGAGCCTACTACTGGCTATTAGACTTAGATCCTCATCTCAGTCTGGTGCTCACAACCTGCAGAAGTTTGGACCTGACACTTAACATCTCTGAATTCATTTCTTCCCAACTTTATGCTGCTAATAACAGAATCAAGGAAGGAATTATATTCATCAGTACCTAGACAGAACTAGCTGCTTAGTAGATGTTGGCAACCAAATCTGCCCTAGGTAGACCCTGTGTTCTGTACACTGCCGTTACCCTACACATGAACTTGATAATATCAGTCTCTTGAGCACTCACCATCTTAGAATGAAGGAAGACAAAACCTCTTGCCATCAACAAAACACCTGCTTTTTCTTGTTAAGGCACCTAAATCCTGATAGTGTACATGTTCAGGAAAGCATTTTCACCATGCATTTCTACCTGCCATGAACCTTTAATTTTTGAGAACAACACCTTTACCTTTTAATATTGTTTTTGCCTACTTTTTAAATTTAGAATTGAAGGGAGATTTTGTATGTGGGAAATAATATCAGGTTCTATAGAAACTGATCAGAATCTTGAAGAGTTAGTTAGCTTTGAGTAGAGGGTGAGAGGCTGTCCACAAAAAGTCCTCAGTTATGCATGGTGGCTCACCTGCATAATCCCAGCTTTCTGGGAGACGTGCGCAAGAAGATTAAAAATAGGGGCCAAACCTGGAAAATTCAGCAAGGTAGAGAGAATGTCTCAAAATAAAAGTAAAGAAAGGGCTCCAGAAGTAGCTCAGTGTAAAGGTACTGGTTCCAGTCCCCAGCATAGTAAAATGAAGAAAACAAGGTCTTTGCTAGAGCTGAATGGCACCAGAGAGACCTTTTTGATGGCTCAATGTGTATTTCTCACTGGGATGTGGGCCTGACCATCAGTGTCTCAGTTCCTATGCTGCTCCTGGGTGGGGGAGGCAGATGTGGGCTGAGCACAGGTGCATCCGACTCTCAGGGACTCTGGCTAAGGCTGTGCATTGTTTCTTTATTATTCCTGTCTTTCACTGTACTATTCTTCACCTGCTGCTTCTCAAAGTTGAGGAATTCTTCCTAGGATAGAGTTCAAAAGTGTCTCTGAGTCACAGCGTTCTTCTGGAGTCTCTGCTTTATGCATCTAGTAGTTTTTCAGACTTCTGAACCTAGTTGGGGTGGCCTCTGTCCTCTGAAGGTAGTTGACAGCTCTTTATGTTTGAAAACATGAGAAACAGAGAAAACAATCTTTCAAGCTAGTGCTGGTCCTGTCACTGTTCGCAGAAGAATCTTTCCTAAATGAATAGCTTACCTGTGAGCTTGCACACTTGGGTGGCATCACTCATACCAGGATGCAGGTACAAGGCAGTCTGTGCTGACATTCACCTCTGTTTAGGAGACAAAGCGTCAGCTGTGCAGTGAAGAGCCATCCCAGGCATCTGTCCTAAAGCCAGAGAGGGTAGCCAGCATCTGGGCAGAGGCTCTGCAAGGCCCACAAGGAAGAGGAGATAGGACAGGCTGTGCGAGAAAACTGCCTTCTGCTTATCTCTTTATGCTCAGCAACCTTCTCTTCCTTCTGTAGAAACTACCTTTGGTTATTTTTAGATTAACATATAAAACAGGTGAGCAGTGGAGAAAAGAAAGGAGGGTAGGTGAATTTCAGGAATAGGACAGGGAATTCCATCAGCCATTTGATTAATTATTTAAATTCAAATGTTGTACACAGGGTGTGTGTGTGTGTGTGTGTGTGTGTGTGTGTGTGTGTGTGTGTATGACTAGTAGAAAGTTGGAGAGCACTTTGCTTTCTTTAATTAGATAGAACTGTCATCTGACTGAATTCGTACATTCCCAAAGAAACTTTTTCTTAATATTTGTCTTTGAAATCTGTTTCTTCCACATCTTACACAAATGTTCATATTGGCTGTTTTTCCCACCTTGGTTTTCCTGTTATCAACACTGTCATCATATCTTGGGAAGTCATGACAGTTAAGTTCTCAGAGAACACCTGAAAATGAATGGGAAGGGTGTTTTCTATGAGCTGCAGTAGAGGAGACTTTTTGGAAGATATCCTGGGCTTGAGTGGCAGGAATAATACGAGCACTGATCTAAGTGTATTGTGTGCCAGCCCCCGTATTTCTCAATTCATGTGTGTGATCAATGTTATGCTCAAAACAAGAGGACCTGTCATGGCACTAGGGACTCCTGGCTGGCTGTAGAGGACACAACTGTGCAATAAATGGGAGGCAGGGGCTGGCACCTGACAAGGAAATGGGGGAGGGGCAAAAAACTGGTTAATAAGGACAAAGCTAGGTGGACTACATTACTGGGACATATGTGGAACAGATCGAGAATTGAATATATAGATATATATGTATGTGTGATGAAAGTGCATATGTGCGTGTGTGTGTACACAGCTGTGATTCCTTTAGTGCTGTGTTCTGAGCAATGTGTCATTAGGTGATTTGATTCATGTGGTTTATATAATCCATATACATGCATGTGTATGTGGTCAGTCATTGACCAAACATTATTATGTGGCAAGTGGTTGTGTGTGTGTGTGTGTGTGTGTGTGTGTGTGTGTGTGAGCTAGCAAGTGCAAAGCAGACTACAGAAACTGGTACCAAAAACTAACAGAAGTTAAGAAAACAAGAAAACACACCAGAGTCAATTCCTGATTCTTTTAGAATATGAGGGTCAGCTTGCTAAGAAGTGTTTCTAGCAGTCACAGTGCAGTGATGATATTTTTGTAGTGTTTCCCACAAGCCTGTTGGTAACACCCCTCATGCAACTGGATGAAATACCCACGAGACTCTGGTATATGTAAGCCCCTGTCTCATTCTGTTCATAGTATTATTCAACCAATCAAATTGCATTGTACATTTTAACTGTGAGATTTCAGTACTTTTGTCTTTAAATAATTCTTATAATCTCCAAAGGATCTCAAAGGCCTAATTGTCTATGAATATATTATAAAATGTGTGAAGCCTTGCACTAAGAGCATGTGAACATTAGAGTATTTGCTGGTCATGCCACAGCACATGGCTATATGATGTAAAGGTAGTGGTCAGGTAAGAGATCAATCCTCTTGAACATAAAAATAATGAAAGTTGGCAGCAAAGACTAATGCATCAAAACAGAAAATTTCTTGATTTTAATCATGTAATTTGTTTAGAATCACTATCACAATTCTATAAAGAAAGCAAAAGTTTAGATCTCTAACTTTTTTGCTCAAAAAGCCAAGGTTAAAATAAGGTTGTAGCATAGCCTGTTTATTAGCATTGTTCAAAATAATGCTTCAGTTAATTTAAATTGAATTATAGTGGAACCATCTAGATAGACTCATGAAAGCCACTTTAATGAATTCTGCTAAGGGTTGCAATAATCTCAATAGTTTATATCAGGAATCTATTATGCACATTTCTCTCCTGTCCCCATTGGTAAAATCACAATAGTAGGATATTTAGACTGTAGGCTTTAGACATTGCTGTGACCCTTTCTGCCCTGCTATGAATTCTGAAATGAATTATTGCCCTGCGTGCTCTTGGAGAAGAGGATCTATAGTTACCTTGTGCCACTCTGCTATGGCCTTCCCCACCTTCTTAATGGAAAGTCTAAAGGAGAGGGGAGGCTCCTGAAGCAGAGATCTACAGTTTCTCCTACTTCTTGGGAACTTTTCTAATGTAAAATAATTTACAAATCCCTTTACATGTATGCCATTTTGGTTTTAGAATCCTACTCGTAAAAAAGGCACTGTGACATAAAAGCCCAATGAATCCCATGGTAAAGTTCAGTTGACTAGGCAGCATTCCTACACATACAAGACACTGTTAGTACATTTCTCTAAACATGTGTACCCATGAATAGCTACTGCTGGGAGGGCAGTTGGGAGATGGAAGAGCAGGTTTGCTGAGCTGAGAGTTCAACACACTTGAATTCTATTTCCACAGCAAGGCCTTGGGCTATGTTATAACCCATAGTATATAGATATAGATATAGATATAGATATAGATATAGTCATAATTGCAATACAATACATTTGAAGAAAAAATGAAGCTGGTTATATGTTATCTCCCCAAATTCTTCATACAGTAAGTAAATCTCAACTTTATTGAGTGCAGGAATGATCAGTATTGTTAGCCAACATCACTCAATGTAGGTACAAGTATTCATCTTTTTTATCTAGATTTTATCTGCCATTTGCTATTTTAAATTCTCATTACTGAGCAAAAACTACCAAAGTTCTGATGAGTGTCCATAGGGTGACTTATTAAAACTCATTAGCGTTATAATAAGAAGTTCCTGTGTAAGTTTCTCCTGGTGTCCTGGATTGCCACATAGCTGCACATTCATGAACTTTTAGTACAGACTGGGCTGCACCCTGGAAAGAACTGTTGCAAAGAAACGGGAGAGAGGTTTTATAGTTATGACATGAGAAAGGCAATCAATAAACCCACTAATGTTATTTCAGCAAAATACAAATGTAAAATTATGCTATTAAAGTGTTTACAGGTGACACACAAATGCATATTTTAGAAATGCAGCCAGTGATTACCAAATCAATATAATATGGGTCAATTAATAACATATTCACACTAAGAGATTTGAAGTTTTGGCATATTGAACTTATTGTGCAAGCAAAATAATCTCTGAATATGACAACTTATTAGAAAAAAACCATATGTACACAAGGCTAAGTTTAGACAGGCAATTAGTTTCAAAGTTGATATTTTGTTTAAAATATTAAAGAGCAACTTTACTAAAAACTTAAAAAAATTATATAAATGTAGGGCAGGCCAGAGAGTTCAGTGGATTAAAGCACCTGTTTAGGCAGACAAAGGGACTGGGGTTCAATCCCTGGTGTGCTGTGCCAGCCCTGCCCCCAGGGTACACTGAGACAATGATTGAGACTGGGGTGTGTGGCACATGCCTGTAATCTCAGCACTTGGGAGGCTGAAAACAGGAGGAACACTGTGAGCCCAAACTGTGTAGTGAGATAGTGAGACTCTGTAGACTA
>NW_004524604.1:5130686-5147358 GCF_000260255.1 Octodon degus | reverse complement strand
TCAAAGAAAGTCTTAATGAAAAAAACATACTGTGTGTTTATGAACTAGATGGATCAGTATTTTTTGTAGTATTGGGGACTGAACTCAGGACCTTGCCCTTGCCAGGCAAACGCTTATTCTACTGCGCTATCTCCCTGGCCCCCTGTTGTATAAACTTAATTTTTAAGATACCTAATGACATTGAGATGTTTACAATGATTCTTTCCAAAAGAAAAAAAAAAGCAGAATAAAGCATAATTTCAGAATAACTGTAAAGCCTACAAATTACACTTCATCACTTTTTAGCTTAAATGAGATGGAAAACTTCAAACATATCTGATTTTAGAATTTTATAAACAAAAATCTAGAGGTTACAAGAGCTTTCAGCCAAAATTGATTTTGCTATACTAATTCTCTTCTGGTTCCAAATAAATTTTAAGATTGTTTTCTCTGATTCTAGGAGGTATGCTATTGATATTTTTACCAGAATTGCTTTAAATACATATATCAATTTTGGTAGGATGACCATTTTCACTATATTAGTTCTTTCTATCCAAGAACAAGGGCTATCTTTCAATTTTTGTATTCCCTTTGATTTCCTTTTTCAGACTACTATAGTTTTCAATGTAAAGTTCTTTTACTTCTTTCATTAGGTCAGTGCTTAGGAATCAGTTTGTGGCTGCTACCGTGGGACGTGTTATTTCCCTCATTTCTCTCTCAGTTAGTTATTCATGTACAGGAATGTTATTGATTTTTCAGTGTTGACTTTGTTTAAATTTATGCTGCTGAATTCATTTATTAAATCTAGAAATTTTTTGGTGGAGTTTTTGGGATCTTCCATGAAGAGTATCATGTCAGCCACAAATAATGATAACTTAACTTCTTCCTTTCCTATCTTTATTCCTTTTATTGCTCTCTCTTGTGTAATTGCTCTGGCTAATGCTTCCAGAACTATATCAAATAAAAGTGGTGACAGTGGATATCCTTGTCTCATTTCTGCTTTTAGAGAGAACACTGTCGGTTTTTGTCCATTTAGTATGATTCAGCAGTTTGTCACATATAGCTTTCATCAGGTTGCAGAAAAGATAATCTACTCAGATTTTTTAGGGTTTTTTTTTTTTTAATCATGAATGGGGTTTTGAATTTTGTCAAATTCTTTTTCTGCATATATTGAATTTATCATGTGATTTTTGTCTTTGGCCTCTGTTGATGTTGGTATATTACATTTATTGATTTGCATATTTTGAACCATCCTTGAGTTCCTGGGATGAATGTTAGTTGGTAATGGCATAAGTCAGGGGTCACTATAGTTCTTAACTTGAAATTATACTACGAAGCTGCCATGATAAAAAAAAAACAAAAACAAAAACAAAACAGCATGTTACTGGCAAAACAAACAGACAACAGACATAGGGATCAATGAATCAGATTAGAAGATTCATAAAACTCCAAATATTCAGCCACCTTATCTTCAACAAAGGAGCTCAACACCTTCACTGAAAGAAAGATAGCTTCTTTATTTTTTTTTATTTTTTATTTTTTATTTATGTATGTGTGTGTGTGTGTGTGTGTGTGTGTGTGTGTGTGGCCAGCTCAGCCCACCAGGGGGTGGGGCGGGCTGGCATGTGGTGCTGGGGGATTGAACCGTGGTCCGTGTGCTTTGCTAAGCTTGTTCTAAGTAGGTGCTTTAGACCACTGAGCCATCTCACCAGTCTGATAGCTTCTTTAAATGTGCAGGGAAAATGAGCTTTTCACACACTGAAGATTAAAACTTGACCCAATCTTTCAACATGTGCTAAACTAAAATTGAAATGAACCAACAGTCTAAATATTAAAACAGAAACACTAAATCTGCTGGAAGATAGAACAGATAGAACTCTGAAAGATACCAGTGTAGGCAAAGACTATGAACAAATCCCAATCACATGAAACTATCACAACAAAGCAACAATTGGGATCTCACCTTGTGAAAAAATGTTTGCACAGCAAAAGATGTCACCAACATTCTAAAGAGACAACTACTTTGTAAGAAAAATATTTTCAAAGCTATTTCTCAAAGGACTAATATCTAAATATGTAAAAACTCAAAAAAAAATCAGATCTCCCCAAAGTTAAAGACCCAATCCAAAACTGGGCATGAGATTAATACACACTTCTCAAGTGAAGAAGTATGAATGACAAATAAATATATGAAGCAATGTCCAACATCACTCCTCATTTGAGAGATGCAAGTTAATAAAACACTGAGATTCCATCTCACTCCAGAAAAAATGGCTACTGTCATGAAATCACCAATAACAAACGCTGGCGAAGCTTTGAGGTAGAGGAACCCTTCTCCACTGTTGGTGGGAGTGCAGACTGCCTCAACCAGTCTGGAAGTCAATGTGGTGATTCCTCAGAAAACTAAAACTAGAGTTGCCATTTGACCCAGCTATTTTCCTCTTTGGTATCTTCCTAAAAGAATTAAAGGCATCATACCGCAGCAATATATGCACAACCATTTTTACAGCCTCACGGTTTGTAACAGCTAAATCTTAGAAATAACCCAAATAAATGCCCATCAGCTGATGAATGGATAAAGAAGTTTTGTTTTTTTTTTAAATGTACAACAGAGAGGCTGGCCATATAGCTCAGCAGACTAAGTGCTTGCTTAGGTAAGCACAGAGGCCAGCGTTCAATCCCTGGAACGATATGCCATGCCAGCCCCACCGTAGGGTGCACTGAGCTGGCAATGGAGTCTAGGTGTGGTGGTGCATGCCTGTAATCCCAGCACTGGGGAGGCAAAAATCAAGAAGATCATTATGAGTCTGAGTTGCATAGTGAGACCCTGCACAAAAAAACCCGTAAAATAAATAAAATAAAATATACAACAGAGTACTATCCTTCCATAAAGAAAGATAAACTTGAGACATTTCGAGGTAGACTGATGTACCTTGAGACCATTCTCTTAAGTGAAATAAATCAGACACATATGTGTTAATACTGTGTTGTTCCCCTGGTGTGAGAAACAGAAAATATAAATAAGGTCCAAATGGTATAATATATATTGGGAAATGGAAGAAAAAGTTCAAATGTGAAGGGGAGCAATGAGGGGGAAAGGAAAGAAGGGACAGAAAAATTAGAAACAAAGCTTTTGTAAGTAATCAGGAGGAAAAGGGTTGAAGGGAAGGGAGGAAATGGGAAAGGAAAACGATATGTCAAGTACAGGTACAAATTCCACATGATGAATGTCATCATTGTGTATATCTAAAATGTACTCATAAAATTTTTTCAAACACAAAAAACATTAGCATGCCTTGTTGTGTTAGACTTTGCTGGCGTAGTGTCTGAAATAAAAAAATATTTTAATTCTTGCAAATTGATGATAAAACTTAGATACTATCATTACATTTCTATCATTATAAATGGCGAGCAGTATCTGTTATTTTGCAGTTCAAATGGATTCTGTTCAGTCCATACTAAGTTAACCCCACACAGGAAATTCCCGTATGAAATGTGCCTCCTGCCTTCTAGTCTACATAGCAATGTGGTGAGAATTTAAAGAACAAATGGGAACAAAACTGTAAAAAAAGTCATTATCTTTGCCTACTAGTGAAAGTCTGGGTTTGGGTCTATGCAAAACCTCAGCATGCATGATCTTGTGAAAAGTCAGTCTTGATTTCCTGTGAAGAGGATACCAGTTGCTCTCAGGAGACAGGAACAGAGGTCCCTATTGTTTTCTTATCCCTGCATTATCCCAGAGGAAAACAGAAACATTTACTCTACACTCTTTTTTAAAAAAAAATTATTTATTTATTTTGCAGAACGGGGGATTGAACTTAGGCCCTTGTGCTTGCCAGGGAAGCACTTATTCCACTTAGCCATCTCCCCAGCCCCAGCTCTACACTCTTAAATCACACTTTCTCAGTGGTTGAAGGCCAAGTTTTTGAGGTTTTTTGTTTTTTGTTTTGTTTTGTTTTGTTTTGTTGCTGAACCGGGGATTGAACTCAGGCACTGAGTCATCTCCCTGGCCCCTAAAGGCCAAGTTTTTAAAGACACAAGTGACATTTGAATTGACTTCACCCTGCAGGAAGCCATGGTTTTTGGAAATGTTAAACTAATACGATTTGCTCACTTAATAAATAGGGCCCATAATGTACATAGCAGCCAGCTACTTCTGGAATTGGCTCATTTTTCTCAATGTTCTCCTTTTGGTTAACTAAAATTACCATTACTATACTGAACTTCTTTCCCTCTGTGTTTTCAAATCCTGTGGGAGCATTTGAGTATCTATAGCAGTTCAAAGGAACTTAAGGAAAGATACATGTAGAAATTTCCATATATAGCGAACATTTGCATGTGATTAAAGTCTAGGCTTTGAACTTCTGGCTCCATGTTTCCCACTAGTAGGATCAATGGAACTCCTCATCTCTTCTGCTACCATCCCCAGGGTACGAGCAGGTTATCCTCTCCAGAAGGTCACTGATACCGTCCTGCCATGGACCTCAGAGCCACTGTTTATTCTCATACCTGGGGCTTTAGCCTGCTACAGGGAGACCTGGTAAGAGCTGGCTGATGTTGATCTTGCTATCATTGCTGATTGCTCCCTTAGGTACTAACACCACTCCACCCAAACTTCTAGCCCTCTCTAGATGGATCTTGAGATGATTTCATTGGGCTCTCCAAGGGTTGCCTTTGCTTTCTTCTTCCTGCAGCCTCCTTTTTACCACCATGTTTGAGTGAATTGTACCTATTCATTTGCATCTTCTTTTTTGAATTTTCATTGAAAAATAGTTTATATAAGTAACTGTTCTCAGCACCAACCCTCCTGTTAATCACCTAAACCAGGAAAATAATATTTGACCAAATATGTGTCAGTTATGTCTAGTATTTAGGCCTAGTAGTAGTATTGTTAACTTAGATTTGTGTCTTTACTGTGTCTTACTTATCATTTGGGTTAGAGTCCATACTGAGGTAAGGGTTCTGCCTTCCTGTTCATTTTGAAATTATCTGCAAATTAACAGAATAAGCAATAAAAAGAAGGAAAAGTAGAATTTGAGGTTAAAAAAGTATATTATTTAAAAAGTTTTGGGGGTCAGTGAGATAGCTCAGTGAACTAAAGCGACCACAGTTCAATCCCCAGCACCACCTGCTGCCCCAACCCTGCTCCCAGGGTAGGCTGAACCAGCCACCAAATAAATAAGTAAGTAAATAAATAAACAAATAGTTTAAGACAGCATAAAAGTGAAATGAAATGAGGATTGATTGCCCAGATGATAAGATTTGAATACTGCAGTTAAACACACAAGGTATGAATATATAGGACTATTGACAACTGAATTTCTGTCCGCTTAGTTTAAGGAAATAGAAAACTTTTTTAAAATACATGCAAGGTACATAGGCCATAAGTAAATAATTTGAGAGAGAAGAATGGTGTTATTTCTATGGTATTTAATTTTCTACAAAATTTAAATTTAGTGTGAAGATTCTAATCTGAGACTAATCTCAAAATCGATAAAATGGTATACATACTGGCACACATCCAGTGCGTGGTTGGTCAGGCACTCAGAAGAAGTTAGATTTCAAGCACCTTGTTTCATGTTGATTTTATATTCAGTGCTGAGCTGAGTCCACAAATGAAAAGTTGTGTGTGTGTGTGGGAGGGAATGCTTCACTTGCCAGGTGCATGTGCACGGTATGTTCAAGGCGTGTGCATGTGTGTGCACGCATGTCTTTGCTCTCATGGTGAACAAAGAGAAAAGATGAGATATAATATGAGTAATGGGAAAATAAAGTCTGTTTCAGAGAACATAAGAGCTAGCAATCACAAGGAGACTCTAAGAGAGTAAGATATTTAGAAATGACACACAGGCATGAAGCAGGGCCTTTCTGTGAGCCTAACTGGAGAAAAAAGGCTTATCTCAGAAGGGAGAGACAGTTATTAAACACAGTCCAATGAACTCCTGAATCTAGGATTAATTAGCCTCAAAGGAAAGCATTTTAATTGAAAACTGAGGATTGAACTTGGGGTCCAGGCCCAAAAGACCTTGCGTTGGTTTATTACATGATTCAAACCACTAGACACATGCACAGAGGTTCAAAAACCATTAGATACATTCAAGATGTTAACAAGAGTGACTTCCAAATGGTGAGGTCATGGACAATTTTTAATGTCTTATTTATACCTCTTTGCATCTTCCAAGTTTTATTAGTTGCACTCATTTTATAATTAGAGAAACCCAGTAAACATTGCCCTGAAAGTCAGTTTAATTATGTGAAGAAACTGTGGAATCATGGAGTTGGCTTGGTCTACCATCAAAAATATATCTATCCAAGGGCCCCCACGTAAGTGCTTGGTTCAGGAAGCCACTGACTGCCAGTGGATGTGAGGTGAGTGACAGAGCAGGAAAAGAAGGTGGTTGCAGTAGGATCTTCCCGCTTACCTTTACTCCTTTTCATCATCTTTGTCACATGGATTTAGCTGGACAGACCTTACCCAACCATTATACCAATCATAGTGTGTCCCCTTTCCTGAGCCATGTGACTAGAAACCTCAGGGAAGGCTGGGCAGGGAACTCCTTCAGTTTCTTTCCACTTTACTTAGCTAAAACAAAGCCAGACTTTGTCAAAAAGAAACTTCCAATAGGAAATAAAAAGAAACAACAAAACCAGACGTTTAGAAAAGGACATGTGCTAAAAGCATAGCCTTCTTTCCTATCTTGAAACCAGATCTTGGCAAAGTACAGCTCCTCACACAGCTTCTGCATTGTTGCTGAGAGCCTGTAGGAAATGTTAGCATTTGGCAATTCTTGACTAGTCAGTTTTGTTACTGTGTTTTGTGCCCTCTTAGGAATTTGTGTTTTGCTAAAAGAAAACATAAAGAGCTTCCATATCTGATATTAACGAACAACTGGGTGGTACAACAATGAATAATTCTTCTAAGGGCTCCCAAAAATTTGTCAAGGAATCTGGAGGAAAATTGTGCAGTTTTTGAATTAGCAAAATACATTAAAATACGCTTTTATTCCACAATTGTTCAGTGTGAACATTTGACTCATCTACCTGAGACACTGGACAAAGTGGTTGCTCAACAGCAAGCTGGGCTTCCCTAACCTAAATTCTAAAGTGTCTGTGGCCTTTGCCTCTGCACGCTGTACCTGGCCTTGATGTTGGCATTACTGACACCCAAGGAGCCCATTCAAGTGTCTTGAGGGTATTGTCCTCTTGTTGTTCTCCTCCTTCCATTTCACTTCTGGGGGTCTGGCATTCCTCTCATCCTGAAGTTATACATTCTTCCTTGTAAACGCAGAGCCCCCTCCAACCCTGCCTGCTTTTTCTGTCTGTACAGGACTCTTCTCTGAAGGGTCAGAGTTATGTAGAGTTCAAAAGAAACATGTCTTCAGCTCAGAATTGATGCTGAGTAGCACACTTCATCGCCTGACACTCACTGGGCAGGTCTTCAGCAGAGACCCTGGGAATACAGTAGCCAACACCCCCTCCCTGAGTCTATCTTCCCCCTCAGTGTTCTGCTCTGAGGAGCACCAGACTTGGGCCTTGGGCTGAACAGCTCCTTCTCACTTTCAAATTGCTGTCATGCATATGAGGGTATTTCTCAGTCTGGGCAAATCATTGGGAATAACTTAGTTGGAGCCCAGTGAACAACCAAGGGTGTTTCTAGTTCATGTTATACAGTCTGGGCACAGATTATTTGCTAAATCTTCAGGTGCTATCTAGGAAGGGGATAGTAACAATGTCACTTTGAATGGCCTTTCTCTTTCTGCAGAGCAAGGGGCAGGGAGAGGAAGAAAGGACTTGCATTGAGCCTATCAGATCTTCAAGTGCAAACTTCCTCCTCTTGTATGCTTTGGCTTCACAGAGTCACACAATCAGTGACTAGACTTCCAGTGGAAAGGGGGAAGGCCGAGCCAGAAGGTGTGAGGGGAAAAGGCCTTGAGATGAGAACTGGTGTGTTTCAGGGGATTAGCCAGTAGCCACCTGCGTTCCCTTGCACAAGTTCCCTTGAATCTAGATTGCAAGGGTGATATTATTTAGATCCTGAAATAGGTTACTGACATAATAGTTTTCTTGGCTTTTTAAATCTTACAATCTTAAAACATACCTGTTGACACCCGTCGGTCTTCCTAAGCTTTCAAGTCCCGCAATGTGTGCAGATTTCCTTTCAGCCCTTTACATCCTTTTTGCAGAATTCATCTGAAAGGGCCATGCCTGCTTTCACCTGTCTATGTGCTCTGACAGTATGGAAAGCCACCAGGCTGATTTATTGGTGGCCATTTATTTCTGCCAGTAGAAAATGGATAACAGTGCTCCTGTCTAGGAGTTCCATATACGTTTTTTAAAAGGAAACTCCAAAAAGATGCTCCCCCCTCCCCACACCAAATTTACTTTGATTCATTAAAGAGCTGTGAATTCTGCCAGGAATCAATTTTCTAGTAGGACCTCAGCAGCCTGGGAAGAGGCACATTGGTTTCTGCAAGAAACTACAGAAAGAAGATAGAGAGGAAAGGCATAGCAGTGGCGCTCAAATTTTTATTTTTGGTCTTTCTAAACCTGAACGCGAACTCTCCTTTCCTATCACTGGACATTTCTGATGAGGACGCTCTTGTTTAGTGCCTTAAAGAATGCTGGGGATGATTTCCAAGTAGCCTAAGCTGAGAGCTTCGTAAGGCCCTGCAAAAGCTTCGCTCCGTACGCCACACACCTGGCACTAAGGTCACAGTCTGAAACAGTTTTTTGGCTCTGGTGCGGAGAAGGTCTGCACGAGGAGGCTGTTTATTTCTGTGTCCCGGTTCACGTTGTGTCTGATTCTGAGAACTCCAAGCCCAGGAAAGGGCAGCAACCGTGCTTGGGGCTCCCCTAAGCACCTAGCTGGAGGGTGTCTATCCATGTAGACATTTCCAGGACTAAGGGGCCAGCTGGAGAAACACGATTTTAGAGACGGAGTTGGTGGAAGCAAGAAAAAACAGGGCTCGAGGTTTAGCACAGACGTACAGAGCTCCCGGGCAGGCGAGGCGCATCCCTGCGCCCGCGGCCCCACAGCCCTGGTCTTTGCCCAGACCCCGCCATCCGCTCGCCCAGGAGGGAACGCGGGACCAGCTGCTGAGCCGGGTACCTCCGTGGGCGCGCAGCCCTGGCTGCCAGTTGCCGGTGAAACCCGACACCGCCGTAGAGGCCGCCCGCCTGCTCCGGGGCTCGGCTCTGCCCCGCGCACTCCCTCATTCACACACAGCGCTCCGGACTTCGCTACGCTTGCGCAACTCAACCGCTCGGCTTCTCCGGTGCAGTAAGTGACCGCCGGCCCGGGCCTCGGGGCTCAGCGCGGGGACCCCTCCTCCCCGAGCCCAGGTCCCGCCGCACAGCCCCAGGGTAGGTGCCGCTTGGGACCCAGGGGTGGGGGGAGATCGCGGGAGCCCGCTGCGAGCGTGTGCGCGTGTGCTGTGTGTCACTGCCAGTGTTGTGTGTGCGTGTGTGTTTGTGACTGCGCGGGCTCGAGGTCCAGGCGCAGGGCACACTAGCTTGCATGCCGCAGAACGGAGTGGAAAAGGCTGCGCCTTGCAGCCCCTCTTACTCCCTACCCGCCCTTCCCCGCTTCTGTCCGCCCGGGTCTCAGAGTTTTCTGGATAACAGGAACTCCAAACTGGGTGCCACAAACCTGTTTTTGTCGTTGTTCTGTAAACACGTCTGGGTAGCTCTCTGGTGAATTCTAAACCACTAGAAAGGTTTCTTCTAGCTGTTTGTTTGTTTTTAGAGTAGTATTTTGAAGAAGTATCCATTAACCCTTAAGGACAAACATGTAATATGTGCTCATTTACAACACTTTACATTGCATTTTTTTTCATAAGCTCCCAACTGGAAAGGAGATTAAGTTACCCTGCATGCCTTAAAGATACTGGGTTTTCCGTATTAACTGGTAATAGGGATCTCAGGTTCTCTTCTAGTCTGTATCTGTTTCAGTACATTTGAATTAAATATCATCTTCACGATAAGATAAGGGTGGTTTCTTTGTAATATTCTTTTGGGTTCTACTTTCTGTGAGTGAACTATTTTGAAAATACAAACCAATAGTAAGTGGGGAAAATTAAGTTCTTAAGGAAAAATAAAAATCCATTGCAAAATACAGAACACATAACCATGCCCTCCCCCCTATTTGTTTTCATTATATCTTATTTGGTGTTACTTTTTTGCAAGCTTCTAAGATGCCACCCTTTTATCTTATTCTAAAGAGAGAAAGCAAACAAATCATGCTAAGTATTTGAAATACAAAGTTGTAAAGACCTTATGGGTTGCTGTGTTTTCTAAGAAAGAGAAATTAATTCAAATCCAGGAATATTTGCAGCAGAGTTTAACATTTTACTCAGTTGCCAAGATACACAGATTTGATACAATCTGTGCCCTGATTCTAACTAAGACAAACAAACAAACAAACAGCCCTGAAGGGCAAGTAAGGTATTGGTATTAAACAGCACTATACAAACATCAAGTGGTCAGAATTAATATGTTAGAAAAAGCCAGAAAACAAGTATAAGCTACATTAGTCTTGTCAAGATCTCTTTCCCCCTTTTAAAATTTCTTACTACTTACTCCTTTTCTTGAGGGATATAAACTTTTAAGAGAACCCATTAGTAAACTCCCCTTTCTATCTCCTGATTTGCCTGAGTCTCAGGTAGCAAATCAGGAATCTGTGCTTTCTAGACATCTTTACTGAGATGTCAGCGATTTCGCCTTAGACGCTTTGAACGGCTGGTTTATTGACAAACCTCTAAAATAAATAGTATCCTTCTACCACACAGAGGGGGCATGTTCTTAATGAAAGGCCTTTAAGTGGCAGTAAGGATCAACTGTAAGCTTTTCAGATCTGAAATTTAGTTCAAGAGTTGTGGAGGGAATACCTATGTAGAATTACACTAGGAAGAAGAATCTAATTCTTTCCACTTAGAAAATTCCTACTCTTCTTGACTTTTAGCCATATTACTATGCTTTATTACTTCATCCTAGGGTTGCAGCTCTAACATAAGGGTGGTTTCTTTGTAATATTCTTTTGGGTTCTACTTTCTGTGAGTCTGAACTATTTTGAAAATACAAACCAATTGTAAGTGGGGAAAATTAAGTTCTTAAGGTAAAATACAAATTCATTGCAGAATAAGGAACACATAACCATACCCTCCCCCCATAAGAACATAGATTTTAGTGTAAAAGTGTGTTTGGCTGAGATTCCCAATGAAATCCTTTCATCCTTTGCTTGGGATAGTAATGGCCAATGCTTTCATGGACCAGGTCTCTATTTCCTGTGTGATCTTGGACTGTAATATGTGGGGGTGGGGCGGCAGAGCAGGAATGTGCAGCAGGTGGCCAAGAGCAGTTGAGTAGTTTGAATCCAATTACTTGCAGCCCTGGCCAGAGCCTAGTGGTGTTTACCAACAGTGCCCTTAGTAGCTCACTGTGACCCATTGAAAACTGTCTGCTTTTTAGCCCTACTAGTGTCTGGGTTGGCTTCCTAAGCTGGAAGCAGATCCCACTGTGAAGTGTAGCCTCACGTTGGTGTCCTGCTTGGAGTCCAAGCTGTGCTGCAACAACATCTAAGTACCCCATGACTATTTTTCTCTAGTGTTTTGGGCTGTTAGTGAAAAATGACTTGACTTTATATTCTCATTCCTTTTTTTCTGCATATTTTGATGTTTGGTTAAGTGAATGCTTTGGAATACTGCCAGGAAGGAGGTGATTGGAGCCTCAGCTGGAGACCTGTTGGAGGGTACAGTGATTCAGTTGAGTGGAGTCCACTGCTGATAACCAGACTCTACACAGCCATTTCACATGAGCACAGTGCACTAGGAAACAAGAAGACAGATTTTCAATGAAAAGATGCCTGTTTTCTCTTAAAGCCATGACTAAAAGTTTAAGATTTATCCTAGATAGAGAAATATTTTTAAATGACATTGTAAATGGTTGACTCAGCCATGGAGCTAATACCTTTCATGGAAAGAGCCAGAGGTGCACGCTGACTCTCCCAGTGGTAACCTGTGTGTCTTTGTTCTATCAGCTGAAACTTTAAAAGGCGCTGCTGGCTTCATCAGCTAAGTAAAAGCACATTTGGAAGTGGGATAATTAGTGTGAAGAATATTCAAAAGTTATCATGTACATGTGTGCTGTTAACCAGCATCTGCATTCGATGGCTGCATTGCTACAATGACTTCATAAAGCACACAGTTAACTATACAAGCCTGTTATTTTAAAGTGTTTGTGAGATCACAAGACTTAGAATATGAACTTTGGACTCTTAAGAATATTGTTGAAAAGTTCTTTCAAGCCCTTTCCTTTTGCATTTCATCTTCCAGCCCACATCTGATTTCTTGTTCATGGATTTTTCTGGAACATCCCTTTCCCTGGAAAGTACCTCTTGACACTGGATGGCCCACTTCACATAGAACTTCAGCTTCTTTGTTGGGAAAATTGACCCTATAACATTTAAGAAAAATGAATTATTTCATCTAGTCACTGCCCTGTATTTTTATCATAATTTGAATAATTACAGAGATGCCTCCCTTAACAATGGGAGTTCTGAGGAGCTCTAGTTAGGTGACTCATCATTGTGTGAACATGAGAGAGGGTACTTACAAAAACTAAGGTAATACAGCTTACTACACACCTAGGCTATAATATAATCTCCTGGGACTCTAGTTCATGCAGTCCACAGCGGACTGAAATGTTATGTGGTTCTTGACTGAGTGCCCAGCCCAGTGTGTGAAGCATAGATGGTAAGGTTATTTTAATAAATGAGGCATCACAAATGCGTAAAATATTGGGGTACTCCAATGTCTTGAGACAGTTTACCTCCATTATTCAAAAAAGTCCATGGGGAACTAGAGTTCATTTGCCAAGTATAACAATACTGCAAAGCATAATTCACTTTCTAAACCAGCCCATACATGCCTATTTAATCCCCACAATAGATAAAGCATTATGCTTTTGCAATTCTAAAGCAAATCAAAACAAAGCCAAAGTAAAGCTACTGTGGAATCATTTCCTTTTGGAAATCACAAAATACACTTGGGCTTAATGATAATAGAAACAGTTACATTTTTTACAATCTTTTATATTATACTATAAAATTTGTACTCTATTAAATCCCAGTGGGAGGTTCTAGATTTATCTGAGAAGACTAAAAATGATGTTAAGTTTGAATATACTACCCATGGAAGTGGTAATGGCCTTAATTAATCAAACAAAATTGAAATACTAATTTTGGGTATTTAATAATTATCTTGAGTGCTAAGGCTGGAGGGAAATCAGATCTAATTATAGGATAATGCCAGTGGAGGGAGAGGAGGAATTTTAGAAGGACACTTTCCTTCTCATTAAGGATTCTTCGTCGTGTTGATTTTCTTTTTATCTCCCTTGAGCCTAAAGCAATCTGAAGTTTCTTCTGAAAGAATTTTGTCTTTTTCTCTAGAGATACTTGTTACCTATATATAGAAAAGAGCTGATACTCCATTTGATGCAAAATATAAATGGGCTCATTTTGTTTGCAGATTAATGTTACTTTTGCCACTTGATTATTAGCCACGTAGCTCAGGGTAATTGTTCAATCAAGAATACATGATGCTTGTGTTTCAGGTACCAGCCAGGGCGCTCCAGCTCAAGTCACTCCGCCAATATCTATGGGAAGCCTGGAAGTGCAGGCATTAATATTTAAGAGCAGTAACCCAACTACTTATTTCTCTAAATTTTTTAAGCTCTTAGTCTTTGCCAAGTTATATAACCAGAAATTAGGTACTCTACTCATGCTACAATACTGTTTTGTTAGAATGCCTTCATTACACTATGCTTTATGGTACTTTTGTTTTTGAACTAAGAGTCAATATAAAAGAGATCAGCTACATGGAAAAGTCATATAAGGGAGATGGCACTTTCTGTTACACATGTAGTGCTTTCATAAGGATTTACATGATAAATTCCTTCTGTCCTTTACTGTGAAGTATTTTAAAAACTATACCTCTTGTGATTAACGAGCATTTCCTTTGTTAAGAAAGGCTAAAATGATCACCATGTTTTCACTTTTTGGGCTGTCACCCAAGAAAATGACTATATTGTGCTTAACTGTATCGTAGTTATGGTTTTCTCAAGGTATAGCGAGTCCTTCCTGGTCCTTGTCTTGGCCCAGGAAGTTTATAGTTCCATGAAAAAGTTATTGAAATTCTAGTGAGTTAATTCCAGCATACTATTCTAGTGCTGCCCGTGGCAAAAGTAAAGACACTAAGACGTATTTGTAGTTATGGAGAGTCCAGGGGTCTTAAGTCTAGCTACAACGACAGTGTCCAGAACAAAGGCATTGACCCAGGGCTGATACTGGGCTTTATTATTTCATCAAGAATGGAGTGGGGGCTGGTGAGATGGCTCAGTGGTCTAAAGCACCTACTTAGAACAAGCTTAGCTAAGCTAAGCAAAGCACAGCGACCATGGTTCAATCCCCCAGCACCACATGCCAGCCAGCCCGCCCCCTGTTGGGCTGAGCTGGCCACACACACACACAAAATACATAAATAAATAAACAAATAAATAAAAATTTAAAAAAAATTAAAAAAAAAAAAGAATTGAGTGGCTTGGATGAGTGACTGTGAGAACTGCTGGAAGTAGACGTGCTGTGAGCTGGGCTGGGTAAGAGGCCCAAATCACCTCTGTAAAATGCACAGAGAAGAATATGCAGAAAGAGCCTTCTGCATAACACAATTGAGATAGTACCTCATGTTTGGGGGTCTGTGCTTCAGTTCCGATGTGTAGTCTTTCAAGCCCCAGGGAGTCAGAGCCTTTATCTCAAGGCTGGATCCCAGCCAACAGTGGGAGCATTGGCTCTTCATCCTGCCCCACATAAGGAACAACATGGGTTTTTAAGGGAGTATGTCTGGAGAAACACTGTCTGCTGTCTTCCAAGACTACACATCAGCACCTTGACTGAAGCATAGGCACTGCTCAAAGCCAATTGAAGGGATAAGGAAAAGTCTCAGTCTGCTCTGTACATATCAATTCATGGAAGTAGGGTCACACACAGCCAGCATGGAGATTACTGTTCCTCCTTCAAGGGGAATCTCAGGTTTTCCACATTAAGGCATGGCTTTCACGCTTTCATTCTTACTGTTTTGCATATAGCATGCTCATACCACACAGCTAAGCTAACTCTGCACTATAGATCTAGGCGGAATTACCTTACTTTATATTGTAAGCTCATGAGACATTCAGTGAAATATTTATAAATTTCGGTTGTATAGTTTTACTTTGGTATTTTAGAGTCAATAATAGATTCCATGTTATTTTATGTGGTTCCTTGAAATGTTCTAAATACAGTTTTTACACTCTGTATTAGCCACTTTCCCAACACTGGGGCAGGGCAGCTTAAAGGAGGAGAGTATTCAGGTCTTTGTTGATTGCCCACAAGACAGAAATAGCATGGTGGAAGCCTATGGAAGAGGGAAATGCAATGATGCTCATCTTGTGGCTGCCAGGAAGGAGGGAGGAGGAAGGAAGGGGGAGAGAGAGAGAGAGAGAGAGAGAGAGAGAGAGAGAGAGAGAGAGAGAGAGGCTGATGGGGCTCCTGCACAGGGTATCCTCCTAAAAGAACATTCAGCTATGGACTTGTCAGTGCCACAGTCCTCTAATAAGCACAGCACCCCATGATCCAATCACTCACCAGAAGCCCCACTGCTGAGAATGGGGCATTTAAGATTCAAACCACAGCATTCTGGCCCTAGCCCCCCCAAAGACTCATGTCCATACCATTATGGAAATCGAATTTAATCCATCTTCGAGAGCTATTGAGGTCTTAACAATTCCAGTATGGCTGGAAAGCCCAAGCCCAGTCTCCTCTAAGACTCAAGGCAAGCTCTTAGCTGTAAGCCCCTGTACAAATACAAAAGAAAGGTAAATACTTTCAATTTACAATGACACAGAGTAAACATTTCCATTCCAAAAGAGAGCAGTAGCAGGACAGAAATGGATCAGACCAGACTGACAACCAGCAGGAGCAGGGAAATCATTAAATCCTGCAGCTCCACCCCTAGCACATGCAGCAGCTTGTGATGTGCTATGAGATCCAAAGGGCTGAGCAGTTCTGCCCTATGGCCTTGGTTTTTTTTTTTTAATTAATTAATTAATTTATTTATTTTGTGTGTGTGTGTGTGTGTGTGTGTGTGGCCAGCTCAGCCCACCAGGGGGCAGGGCTGGCAGGCATGTGGTGCTGGGGGATTGAACCGTGGTCCCTGTGCTTTGCTAAGCTTGTTCTAACTGGGTGCTTTAGACCACTCAGCCATCTCACCAGCCCCCTATGGCCTTGTTGGTTGCAGCGTGAGTGGTCACTCTTGGGCTGGCTCTATTTGCTGTCATAGATTTATTCCCTCTGCAGACTAAATGTGTGGGATATGCTGGGGCTCTTCTCAAAGTAAAGATCCCAGAGTTTATCCATTTATATCCTTGAGCCTCTGGTGAATAAGGTCTGGTCAATTCCTGAGATGTCCTCAAGATAGTTTTCCAATTGTTTCAGTGCAGAGTGTGTGGCCGCTTGTCAATGGCGTTATTGAAAAGCAACACCACTTTCTTTGGTTCCAACTTTACCTGTGCTTTGTTTTTGACCAAACTGCAAAATTTTCATTCTGTTTTTTTGTAGATTTGACTAAAAGCAGCCAGAAATACCATTTTGCAGCTTGAACTT
>NW_004524604.1:5125687-5130586 GCF_000260255.1 Octodon degus | reverse complement strand
TAGCTTGCCTGATGTTACACAGCTTCTAGACCAGTCTGCCAGGGTCTTCATGCTCAAACCTATTCAGCCTGACCTTTACTGACTGCATTCCTATGAGCATTCTTAATTTCTGAAGTTCCTCCACCACCTCCCAGCAGTCTCTGCTCACAGCATTCTAAGACCTCCCTAGATGCTATCTCCAGACCTCTCTACACTCCCTGTACACCAGTTTCAAAGGCTTCTGAACCACATGATCAGCTACAGTCACAGCAAAACACTACTTCTCTGTGAAAATTTTCTGTTTGAGTCACTTACCCATCACTGGGTTGAAATACCTGGCAAGCACGATGTAAAGGGGGGTGATTTAACTGGGGTCATGGTTTCAAAGAATTCTGTCCATAGCTGGCTGGTTCTAATGTGGAAATGGAACAGCAGAGGGGCATGATGGAGGAAGCTGCTCCTTATTCTAGGACAGAGAGAGGGAGGGGGAGAGAGTTGAGGGAGGGGAAGGAGAGGGAGAAAAGGGGAGAGGGAGGGGGAGATAATGGGGAAGAGGGAGAGGGAGGGAGGGTAAAGGGAGAGAGAAAAGGAGAAAAGAGAGGGAGAGGGAGAGAGAGAGAAAGACAGACAGACAGAGGAGTGCAGTGGAGTATGGTGGACAAGAGCACATCCTCCCAGGTCATGCCCCAATAACCTACCCTCAGACCAAGTCTCACCTCCTAATACCACAGTGAGCTATGAACTCATCCCTGGATGAACCACTGATGCGTTTATCATCACCATGATCCCTTCTAGAAGCCCCACCTCTCAACACAGAGACTTTTGGGGACATTTTAGATCTAAGCTGCAGTGTACTTCCTATTCGAGAGAAATGCCCTTGTCCCTCAGTGTTATATTTCTAAAAACATTAGAAGTAAAATAAAATCTTGCTAACTCTGAAGCTGGATACTTCAGGATGGACATATGAGTTTATTTTTCAGTATGTATAGAACTCCCTTGTGGATTTTTCTGAGAAATTGAGGAGAAAAGTCTTTTTCTTAAAAATAAAGTTTATCAAGAAGTTAAGGTTTGTCATTCTGTAATTGAGGCTGTTTTCTGACTATCAAATGGAAATTTTAAAGAACAAAGTAATTGTTCCAATTTCCCAAAGGAGATAAGTATCTTATACTTCATCTTAAAATGTTTCTCTTTTCAAGTCTTATAGGTTCTCATAATGATTATCACGCTAATGAACTAAGCACTAAATAAGTGCCAAGCAATCCAGGAGATGTTGCTACATACATTATTTCTAAATATAGAGGCAATTAGAATTACTCTAGAGGTAATCTACATCATGCCTTATTCAAATACTGTTGTTTCTATTATATGGGATATTTTAAGTTCAGAGAGCTAAAGAATGTTACCTAAGGTAATGTAATTAGTGAGCAATATAGACTTGAGAATCCTAATCACACTTATGTGAGTCCAAATGAGTCCAGCACCCTGCCGCTTTACTCTGCACCCTTCAGTGCTTTCCAATCATTAATAGTGGAATCATGGCCTGTGAGTTTCGTGGGCTTGTTGCATCACACAGACCCTGGTCTCAGGCGATTTCCATGAGTTGGCCTGGAGCTGGCTTGCAGGTTTTTTTTTGCTGAGTGCATTCTTATGGTGTTGCCTGGGAGCCTGGGATGAGTTGACTCCATCAAAGTTCTCCCCTGAGAAGAGACTCCACCCTGAGGCTTCCGCGGAATCCATCTGCAATGACCAACTTGGCCAAGCTTGATCTTCTGCTGAGAGGGGAGTAGGAAAGTGCTGTTATGCGGAGGCCCACAGGTCGTTCCCACTGTTCAATGCCCAGACATGGGGACAATGCTGGAGAGGTCTGAGAGCAATGGGGATGGTGGGGGAAGGAGAAGCAGTGAGTGGCTCCCAGGTCTGGGGCCGGAGACTTAACTTGGGAAGCTAAAATGAGTCTGAAAAGGATGACTTCTTTAGAGATAGCAACTGAAAAGGAAATACAAAGGGAAGCCCATAGCCTCTGTGTAACAAGAGATAACAATTTTTAAGCCCTACCTGTGCTAGTCATGCCCAGTGCATGTCCTGCCTTTTTACATTTAATTCTTGCCGATCTCAGACAGGTCCTGTCAATATATCTGTTGTGTACCTGGAAAAAACTGAAGCTCAAAGATGCTGAGGAGCTTGCCTCAACTCACACAACTGCTATGGGATAGTTCTGTGTTTCAAAGTAAGATATCTCACTCCTAGGGAACAACGTCAGCATTACTCTGTGTGAGTAAGCTGGTGTTCCTCCCCAGCCCGAACGTGCTTAAATTTTGTGATCTTGGGCAAGGTCTTAACTGTCTTGAAAACGTTTTTTTCTCTCCTCAAATATGGGTCTTTATTAAGATCTATTCTATAGCATTATGCATCTTTAATTTATGTAGTGAGAAGTGCCTGGAAAGAATCGGTCCACACAAGTGCGTCAGGCACCTGGTAAATAGTAATGCAAGCCAGTAGTTGCTATTAAGTTGACTGATGAAAGAAAGCTAAATTATGAGCAGTAGTTTTCAAGTAGCAAGTCTTGAGTGTGTATATGTGGAGAGGGTGGAGAAATGAAAATTGTATTTCTGATTATTAATAGCAATAAAAATGTATTTTAAAGTACTTTAAGGCAGCAGTTCTCAAATGTGGTATCAGGACCAGCAGCATTGGTTTCACTCCACAAAATGTAAATTATTGCACACTGGATGGCTCCAGTATTCCATGTTAACAGTACCCCCAAGTGATTCTAATGCACATGGAAGTTTGAGGACCATGTGTGATTCACAGGTGGCTTTTGAACATCATGAAAAGCTACAGGAGTGTACTTCAAATGTCTACTAGCCTTTAAAGTCTATGCCAATTGTGTAGTAACTGACATTTTTAATTCTCTGTGGAATGCTGCCTAGTATTTGTGTGACTTTAATCTCATATAATTTTTTACCTTTATTTTCCATTGTACCTACACACAATGGAAGTGGGTAAGACCAACAGAAATATATTTATTTATTTGTAGGAAGGCATTAAATGTTTAGAATCTCTACTTTCATTTAGAGCTGAAAAACAAAATCTTATGATTTTTGGTTTGTAGCTGAGTATCAATTTTAAGAATTTTAATGATAATAGTCCAGCCTGAACAGTTGTAAAACTAGGTATTAAATTAAGAACTTAGTAAAACCACGGCCAGTACTTTACTAACTGAAATATTTATTTTATCAAGCACATTCAGGTAAGAAATGGGCAATCCAATCAATCTGATAATAGTAGGGATAAAAATTTATGTAGAAGTGGAAGTGATATAAATTAATAAACTAACATTTTTCCTCTTAAAGAAAATAATGGATATATTTAAGTCATGTATTGATTGTACACTATTACTTTAGAAGAAGACCCTGTAATATTGAACTGGCACACCTTCTTTCATAGTGTGTGGTATTTTTAACTAGTTTGTGGTTGACAGAAATGTTTGCCTTAAGACTCAAAAATGTCCTGTGTGAAAATACAGTGTTTAGATTCACTAAAAAAGACTTAAAGGCTTTCTTTTTCACTTAAAATTTTAAGTTGAGTTTTAGGAAGGCATATTTTCAATAGGCATAAGTTTTTTTTAAAAAATAGAATTTTGCTCTTTGTGACTCGTAAAAATATTTTTAAGGGCGTAAGTGTCCAGAACAGCACATTTCAGGGTTAAGAAAGTCTACCCTTTTGGCTTATTAGAGGTAAAACTGCCTATGTGAAATTCTCTTGGAGATGTCCCAAAAGGTCCTTGTTTACTTTGCATTTTGGAGTTGCAGAAGAGTGGGAAGGGCTTCCCCACTACCTTGGGGAAGGGCTACAAGTCCACAGTGTAGCTGATGGACTCTACACTGACTGGTGACGCTAGTTAGCACCTGGGAACTCAGGGAAAACACTTGCTTTAGGATCTGTAAAGATGTTGGAGTAAATGTTGAAAAATCCTGTTTCCCAATGGGAGGATGTTCTTTCTGAGTGCCTTTGATAAGAATGTGGCTGTGTGTATGAACTTGGTACGACTGAAAATGGAAATGTGATTTTATTTTATTTTTGGTATGAGGGATTGAACTCAGGACCTGAGTGCCTTTGATAAGAATGTGGCTGTGTGTATGAACTTGGTACGACTGAAAATGGAAATGTGATTTTATTTTATTTTTGGTATGAGGGATTGAACTCAGGACCTTGCGCTTGCTGGGCAGGCACTTGAGCCACTGAGCTATCTTCCTGGCCAGAAATGTGATTTTGAGCACTAGAAGGCACACACATAATAGCTGGATGCTTACAATATTCAATAAAAGTTATGAGTTACAGCATTAAATACATAGATAGATTCCCTCCTGCACAGGGAGAAATATCACTTGCTTACAAGATGCTAAGCGACAGGCGGGCGATCTTGCTGTCCCTTCCCGGCCTCCTGTCTCCTGGGGATGGCCTTTTGCAGTCTGGGTCAGGCTGAAGGAGGCACCTGCTGAGCTGGCGCTTTCACCACTACCTCTCTCCTGCTCTCAAATTGGAGGGGAGCTTGGCTTTAATGCTGAGTAAAGCAATGGTAATTTTTCACCATTGAATTAGGATTTATTACATCTCTACCTATATCAGATTAAATATTTTATTAAGTTAATTCTTAAGTCTGAATTGTGCCCTACCATATAGTTAATTTGTAAATCTGAATTGTACTCTAAAAGTTCACTTAGGCAGATATTTAAAGTTGTTCTATTCACTAGGGTGGGAACCTTTTTAACTGTAGTAAGATTATCTTTACAAATATTGAATGAAAGGATATCAGTGTAAGTAAGTGTATATTTTTTGAATAACTTTTCATTCAATGGGAAGAAGTTTAATTCTTGGTTCATAGAAGTCATATAAATAGGACTAATTTTTTAAATTAAA
>NW_004524604.1:5124231-5125317 GCF_000260255.1 Octodon degus | reverse complement strand
AGGTCAACAATTTCTGACATTGCCAGTGAAGTGGAAGGCCCAATACTATTATGGACTACTGGACTCTTTTAGAATATTTTGCTGAGTTAACATACCTATAATATTCAAATAATGGAACTAAACAAAAAAAGGGGATACAGATGAATGTCCATTTTGTATCTGTGTATTCAAGATGGTTAGGATAGATATATAGTTACATTCTCTTAATGAATAGAGGGATTTGTTCTGATAGTGTTTGTAAATAGGATATCATGTCTACATCTTGTACAGCAATTAACCTCTAGGCAGAATGTATGCAATGTACTAATTATTGAAACTGTCCTACCAATTTGGTTTGAAACTGTCTCATTGCTATTTGTTTCTCAATAAAATTATGGAAAAAATATTCACTCTTTAAAAATTCTTTTAAATGTGTACATAATAATTATGCATGTTTATGAGGTAAGATGTATAAATTTTAAGAAGAGTAAGTAAATATGTAACTACTATCTTTTTAATTTGTATATAAGAAAAAGAATACAGAAAATTTATTACATGCCTAAGACATGGGAACATTAGACTCCAATATTTTTTTTTCCTTTTTGAGATGAGGTTTTGCTGCCTTGGAACTCACTTTTGTAGCCCATACTGGCCTTGAACTCAGTGATCCTCCTGCCTCAGCTGAATGAGTGCTGGGATTACAGGCAAGTGCTTCCATATCCTGCTAAATAAATACTTTTTTTTAAATTTTGTTTATTTATTTGTGTGTGTGTGTTTGTGTGTGTGTGTGTGTGTGTGTGTGTGTGTGTGTGTGTGTGTGGCCAGCTCAGTCCACCAGGGGGTGGGGCTGGCTGGCATGTGGTGCTGGGGGATTGAACCGCGGTCCCTGAGGCTTTGCTAAGTTTGTTCTAAGTAGGTGCTTTAGACCACTGAGCCATCTCACCAGCCCTACATAAATATTTTTGAAAGCATTTTTTTTTTTTTTTGGTAGCAGGGATTGAACTCAGGACCTTGCACTTGCCAAGCATGCATTTAGGCCACTGTGCTATATCCCCAACTCCTTGAAAGCATTTTTTAAAGAGTTTAGATTAAGCCTAAAGGCAGCTA
>NW_004524604.1:5073610-5123689 GCF_000260255.1 Octodon degus | reverse complement strand
GAGAGAGAGAGAGAGAGAGAGAGAGAGAGAGAGAGAGAGAGAGAGAGAGAGAGAGAATGGGTGAAGGAGAACATGGCGACACTGTGTAAATCTGGGGGACCGGGTGGGGCCGTTCTGTCCACTGCGTTTATTATCTCACTGTACACACTCCTTTCCCAGGCTGTTGAATTGGAGAAGCATTCCAAGGGGTCTCCTTAGCTCTGCTGCCATGGTTCTAGGGCTGAGGCTCAATGACTCTGAGGGAGTCCTGTCCCCAGCAGGGAAGGACAAACAGAGCAAGGAGCAATGGACTGTCCCAGCCTTGGTGCAGGGACTAGGAGACACCGCGTATGCTGGCCACATCCCATTCTGCTGTGTGGGAGGCAGTCACAGACACCTGGGTAACAAATTTCAAAGAAAGAATGCTAAGACTTTCACTAATGGCTCAGTGCCATCACATCCGGGACTCTGGTTCTGATATATGAGGGTGACGGAAAAGCACAGTGAATGCTTACATTTAAAAATTTATTAAAGCACTGGTCAATCATCCCCCTTAAGTCTTCCCCGTTGTATCACACAGCCCTATCCCATGCTACTTGCCACTTTCTGAAGCAGATCTGAAACTCCTCTTTCCTCAGTTTTTTTCTCCTTCAGGTGTGATCAGACGAAATACAGTGAATGCTGGCTCCCAGTGCTGTGCAGCAGGAAGGCAGCTCAGTAAACCAGCGAAGGGGTCCTTATTTGCCTTATTCAGCAGGTCTGGAGCTGTGTGACTCCCAGCTCTGAGTCGAATGGGATGTGACCCTGAAATGGAAATGTTGTAAGTCAGTTCAGGAGTGGAGGCAGCCAGGACAGCACCACTGAAGATGTGAAAGAGCACTTCCAGAGGTGCTTCAGACAGTGGCAGGAAGGAGGGGATAAGTGTGTTCAAAGTGAGGGGAAGCGTTCTGACAAGGACTCATGGCAATTACATCCTTTACTGTAATAAATTTTTAAACTGAAACAGTAAAGTTTTCAAGCACATCTTGTACATTTTAAAAAGTAAGAATAAATCATGAGAGATTCATGAGTGTTTGTCTGTGTGGAGCCAATAACATTCTGACCAAATGTGTAGTGGTGAGAATAGCACACACCCTGTGCTACTGCTTTCTGTCAGGTTGATATAATAAAAGTAACCCTTAAAAAGTCATTGTTTAGAATGAAATTCTGTGGCACTACTGTATGCAACTGCCAAGCAGCTAGTATATGATATCTTTTGTGGGCTGTATTATGAATGCAATATGCTAAAATAATTCAGAAGGAGAAGTTGCATAAAGGTCTTATCACCATAGGCCTGGGTGTGGCAGAAGTGAAGAACAGAGGAGGAGAGGAAGACTAAATACATATGTGTTTTAAAGTGGAAGTGATTAAATTACTAGTTATATTTCATATTAGTCTAAGATACGCTCAATTACATTTTGATATAGTTTGTCTAAGTTGTCAGTGGATGGACCCAGTGCCTATTTAAGAACTGGAGACTGACCCCGTATGCCAGTATTGATCCATAAATCATAACTGGACTGTGGTACAGACTTGAGGACAAGCAGTTTTGTTCTTTGTTAAAGAGGTCTGATGGGACTATGTTGAATTTTTATCATAACCCTAAACTTGGATTCAAAATAAAGCTGTTAGGTGATTTTCTTGAGTTGAGAGTTCCTTCTCCTTGCAGTTTTGTGATATTTTCTGGTTATGCTCCCCAAAAAACTCTCTTTAGAATACAATCACCCGTGACTGTTTCCCTGTCTCTTTTTTGATTGATGGAATTTGTGCTGTGATTGATTTTAATAAGAGGCAAGAAAGAATCAGTCAATTTGACTGTAAAGAGCTGTAGTTAAACAAGTCAGCCATCCGGTGTTTGCTGGACAGCTGTGGGGAAGTTGTAATCCAGCAGCTCTAGCTCCTCTTTGCATGATGTGTTTATCTCTCACAGGTCTCTCTTTGTCTTTGGTAAGTGGCCTCTAGTGAACTAGTACTGTATGTGTTTGTTTGACCTTTTTTTCTCCAAAACAATTTATATGGCATGACACTATATAAAAGTTTCAATAACTGTATAAATTATTAGTGAATTTGCCCATATTGTTTTAAGAATCTCAGATTTTTTAAAAGTGTGTTTGTAATCCAGTACAAGTGTTTCTGCAAATTCTATTTCCCCTTTTTTAGGTTTCTTTAGTCAAACATTTTCCTTCTTAGGCAATGATATTGAGTCTTATTTTTTACCTGTGACTATCTATAAAGGTTGATCGAAAACCCAGTATTGCTGGCTGTAATACTTGATACATTGGGTCAACTTGAGAAGTTTAGAAGTTTAAGTGACTCAGCAGGGGTGGAGGGGCTTCACTCAGTGAACATCCCCATCCTGTGCAAGAGGAGGGCGCTGAAATGGCATGGGTGCTACAGCTGCCTTAGGGGGCGGGTAGCCTGCTTACACTACAAGAGAGAAAAGAGGTTTGCTCTTGTGCCCATTGCTTTGGCTGTTTTCTGCAGCCTTGAATTGTTGCCCCACCCCCACCCCCACCCCTGCAGCTACACCATGCTGCCTTGGAGCCAGCTGATTATGGACTGAAACCTTCATAAACTGTGAGCTAAATAAATCTTTCCTTTCTTAATTTTCTGTGTCAGGTATTTTGTCTCAGCAATGAGAGAAAAGTAGTTGAGACACTGGTTACTCTTTAATCATCTTGCTTCATCCTTTGGAAAGATTTTACTAAATGAAGTGTGATAATAAATGTCTTGCAAGTTATCACATGGAAACAGTGCTTTTCTAGACTAATTTTAAGTTAATAACTTTCTCATAATGACTGGTTTTGGATTATGCATATTTAGCTCATTGATGGAATGTGTAGTAAATGTGCATTTAAAGTCAGCTCTGGGAAAATAAGTTTCGTTCTCTTTCATTTCCTCAGCTAATTTTTGTTGGACTTTGAATACTAATTTCAGAAATTATGATTCTGAAAATAAATCATGGGAATTCATTTCATCTGTTATTAATTGCCACTTACTGTTCTGTGACTCATTCATTTACTTTTATTAATCAAGTAGGCTCAATTTCAGAGCAGATGTTACCGAGAAATCACTACAGCTCACAGCGGTTGTTCACACAGCCTGGCTGAAGGAAATGCTCAAGTTGAAGTCCAGGAGAGGTGTGGTATAGACAGGTACATAGTGAGACCTAAGGGCGAGTGTTTTCCTTCTAGGCTTTTTATCCTGAATGTAGACTTGCTTCTTGGGCCAAGGAAAACCCTGATCAGGCCAGGCCCTCTCTGATGTCTGCAGTGTCCTGTCACAGAATTAGCCTAAGTTCCAGGAAGCTTCACTTGCTTCCTGTTCTGATTCTTACCAGAGAAGGTGACAGCTATGAGTTAGGGACCACAGGCATAGTTCTTGTACTTCTTCAAAGCCATAGGTCTTGTCTTCCTTAGAGTTTTCAATGTCTTGTTTCTACTTTCCTTTCTCTGACCACTTATTTCTTTCCTTTTTTTTAAAAAAAAAATCCTTTATTTGCTTTCTCTTTGTTCCCTAGAAAGTTACCTGTTTACTTTCCTGTAAGATTTAGACTTTCTCATGTTTTTTTCTTTCCCCTAGCCCTTCTCATTATCATTTGTCATGGTTTTTATCTGACCTTTTCGTTCCATTTTACATTTTGGAAGCATACTGTATTGGTCATTCTCTTCGTTCCTTTGGGAATTTCTAAAACTGTGGCTAAATAGTCCACTTTAGCCAAAAGTATTTGAACAAATTGTCACACAACTGTTGTTAACTGTTTTTCCTTATTATCATAAGGTTCTTGTAGAACTGTAATAAAGAAGCTGCTGATTTAGTAAATACAGTAGTTACTCATTTTTTTTACAATTTGACATTCACAGACTCATTGTTTCATAGATCTTCAAAAATATTAATCTAAATTATTTATTGTGGATTTTTCACTATGTTGTGGGATTTTTGTGGTAGTGTACAGTATTGTGTACATATTTAGATGCATAGTATTTATGGTTTTTGCCAAAAAAATTAAAAATATATATAAATCTATATTCTAACATATTGAAATAATATTAAATCAAAATAAAATACACTGTTTACAGTATGCATTTCTTTAGCGGATAAATACATACACTGAAAATGAAATGCGCATGCTTCTGCTGGAGTTGGTTCGCCCATGTGCAGTTGTACGTGGCACATGATTTGCTGACTGATGGACGGTGACCAGCCAGAGCATTGTCCTGTGTCTCCTGGGTGCTGACTGGCTCAGTAATCGTAGCATTGGTCTGTGTGCTCTAGCGTGTTCTGCACATACCTTCAGAATCTCCCCTTGTTCTCATCAACATCCAATCATGCAGTTTTGCTCTGCATTGCTGTGTTTTTGAAATTTTCATAAGAGATTGAATTTATTTCAAGCCCTATGATACCATCCAAATGTTCTTCACATTGCAAGGTTTCTGGCAGTGAATCCAAGCACCAGAGGGAGATGCTTGCCATACAGGACAAGGTAGAACTCTTTATATTGAGGGAAGGAGAAGCTACATGGCTGTTGGCTGTGGTTACAGTATCAGCGAGTCTACGGCTCACTGTATCAAAAGGACAAGGAGTATATCAGGTCTACGGCAACAGTGACTTCCAACAAGACTGCAAAGAGGGTGGTTGCTTCCCACAATAAGACGATTGGGAAGATGGAATCGGCATCAGCCATGTAAATTAATGAATGTAGTAAAAGGCATCTTTCTGGATAGAAGCACCACCCGACAAAGGCCAAACAGCTTTATGGTCATTTAGCAGCCAAAAGGGATGATCATGACGGTGATGGGCATGAAGAAGTTGCCAACGCTGAAGCAGAGCCTTCAGTGCTTCTCCCACCAGGCAACCCCATTCAGTGCTAGCAAGGGCTGGTTCGACAAATTTCAGAAACACTTTGGCCTGAAGAGCGTTTCTCTGCACGGAGAGGCTGCCTGTCCAAGCTGGAGCCGAGCAGTACATAAACAACACATTAAAGATATCATCGAGGAAGGGGGCTATAAGCCTGAACAAGTTTTCAACATGGACGAAGCTGGCTTTTGGAAACGAATGCCGTCTCACACTTTTATTATGTAGGACGAAGCCAAAGCCCCTCATTTCAAGGCCCAAAAAGATAGGGTAATTTTGATCCTGTGTGGAAATGCTGCAGGCTTTATGATAAAGCCAGGACTTATTTATAAGCCCAAAAATGCAAGGGGCCTAAAAAACAAAAATGAGAGTGTGTTGTTGCCTGTGCACTGCATGCACAACCCCAAGGCCTGAACCATGAAAATCCTCATGACTGATTGGGTCCACGAAATATTCTTTAGGCTTAGGTTAAAACATTTTCCATTTAAAGATACTGCTTTCTTCTTCCTCTCCATAGTGGAAAAGCTCTGTTTGATCTACAAGTAAAACTATGGAGATGCCACTTTTTTTTGCAGTACTGGGATTGAATTAAGGAACCTGTGCTTGCCAGGCAGGTATTTATTGTACTGAGCTATCTCCCTGGCCCAGAGATGCCATCTTGGCCTTTGTATTTACATAGTTAAGGGACTCATCAGTGGCCAAGGCTTCATTTCTAAGCAGATTTATTTAGCGTCTTTCCTTGTTAGCAATAGGACCATGAAGCCTCCTATTTCTAATGTTTTCAGGCTGTTGTGGAATTTGCACAAAAATGCCATGTGCAATTGAGAAAGTGTAAAACCCTATGAAAACTGCCTATCATCCAATTGAAAATTTAAAAGATTTTTTTTTAACACCAAGCATTTGCTTAGAAAGTAGTGTCATCAGTCGTTTTTATTTTTTTTAATCAGTCGTTTATTCGCATTTTTAAAAGCTTTTCTTAGCCCTTAGTTTCACTGTTCTGGGTCTGTCCCAACTTTCCCCAGGGCTTATTTCTCAGTTCTTTTCCTCTTAAGTCTCCACTGAAGAACAGACCAGGCTCAGCTGTGAAGTGGGAGATCCTCTGCAGTTTTGTATGCTCATACTCTGCTTGAAATGTTGCTAAAATATGGTTTGTTCCTAGCCAGTTATGGATGTGATCTTCCAAGAGCCAAGTGGAACTTTTCTATCATAATACCCTTTTACCATCATAGGCTTGTTTCATAGCTACTGACAGCAAAGCAAAGCAAAGCAAAACAACAAACAAGTAATGCAAATCTAGGGCGTTCAATCACTTGTAGACAGGCTTTGATGGCTGAGCTTCCACGAATCCAAGATAATATCTGATATTCAGACCTTTCTGCCTTTTAAAAACCATATAACTTTAGATGTCGTGGGAAATACTAATAGTGTTCTTTATCCGGTACTCCTGGAAATTTTTGTTGCATTTTATTTTTTGAGTTTGTGGCAATCTTGAATTTCCTCATGTAGAGAGGAACTTCTATCACGATTCTTTAAATTCTCTCTTTTTCTTGGGGAACCATATTTAAAACTTCTCAAATCATAGCTGTTTTGGGTTAATTAGCTCAGGTCTAATTCTTGCTAAATTAGTCCTTGGTAAAACTAATCTTTCTTCTCCTCAGTTTCGTTGTCTGGATACTAAGAATAAAAGCTAGGATTTCTCATATAATGTTAATTTTAATGGGGTATGAGGGTACAATAGTTAGAGATGCCTGACACACAGAAGACACTCCTGATAGGATGCTATAGCTTTTATTTGTGGATCCTGCCTTTGGACCTCATTGTCCTGCCTGTACTTTCTAGATTATTAGATACATGAGTAGCTAAGATACATGTAACGATACGAGGAGTTATTCTTGCTTTTTAAAGAGGTGAGACTAGATGTCTTCAGCTTCTTTGATGTGGATAAAGGGATGTGTCTTAAAGAATAAGAATACATCATTATATCCTTCTTACTTTCTTAATATCTTTCATGTTAAGTTTGTCACATACAAAGTAAAATAGCAGAAAGCCAGCTTCTTTCAAATTTCTGAGGCTGACTAGAAGTTTCATGAAAAGTCCCAAGACGAGGAGTGACCCGGACCAAAGATAACCCCCCACCTGGCCAGCCATGTTGTTTTGCTGAGAGATGGGACCTGTCACCAAGAGGTATGAATGATCTCTCACCACCTCCTTCTTTCTCTGCTTTAGTTCCTTGTTTCAGAGCAGGGGTGAGGTGTTAGAAGAGAGAAAGGTGACAGGATATGCCCAAAGTGACAAGAGTAGCCCAAATCAAATGATAGCTAAGCACAGGAAAAACTTAGCTTTTAATCACGAATTATCAGATAGGAAGGGAAATTGACTTCTATTAGTATGTCTATTGTTACTGATGAGTCACAACTTAGTACTTATAATGGGATGTATGCTAAAAACATTTTCTAACACCTAGTTAAAGGTGGATAGGGATAGGATAGTGATTCTCTGTTTAGATGTCTTGCCTTAGCTGTAAGTGACAGTATTATTTCCCTTGGAGAGTGAAGGAAAGTTTTAATCTTTTAGTGTTAGCACATAAAATATCTATGTTTGGGTCTCACTTTTATTTTGTAGCTTCTAAAGTCATGGGAACCACTGAAGTTGCTAATCTATTATTGTTGTTTCATGATATTTTGAAAATAGCATAAGTATACTGTTTCAATGAATACATTTTCTACTGTTAATCACACTTAGTGCTCACAAAACTTGTTCTTTTATATACATGTCACCATTTTTATAATTTCCTGGCTTATGAAGGGTACATATTTAAGGTTAGTGGGCAGTGTCAAAGGGAAGATACCACAGGTGGTTATGCACTGAGGTTTATTTAGTCAGAGTCATGAGTGTGGCATTGGTTCTTTGGCCTACAGAACTCTGGGAGTCTCTGGCTGCATGTGCCCTTCTGGCTGAGCAGTTGGACAGCAGTGACAGCTTGTGTGTGTCACCCTGGGCTAGGGCCATCGACAGCATAAATAGGTCCATCCAATTCCTGCTGATTTTTTCACAGGAATCCTTGGTATAGTGGGAATGTTTACTTGTTTATTTTTTATAACTAAGAACAAAGAACTTCTTCCATGTAAAAGTATATTTTTTCTCTGGTTACATATGATTTGCTGATCACTTCTACCTACAAGTCTCTGTCTATATTGGACAATTTTTAATCAAACAGGAAAGGCCAGCAACATATTAATAAAAATGGCCATGCAACAACTCAAAGACTAATAATGAATGCTAGGGTATGTTCAATGGTAATGATAAATTCTCTAAAACTCATGGTTTGTCCTGCATTTTCATGTGAGCTTTGAAGATTCCTGGCCCATATTTTGGTGACAGTCCAAAACCTTATGAGAAGTTGTTATTGTGCAAATAGCTTTTGGTGAAATTCGACCCTTCCAGAGAAAGGGCCTACTGACAAAATGCTGAGAAATGAATATGACATTTGTGGATGGAGACAAAAGGTTGTCATTTCATGAAGTCTCCCAGTGAATGAGGAAGAAGGAAGGCAGGCGAGTCAGGGAGAGGGGATTCATCTGTCAAGAGACAGTGTGGTATTGGGGTCATCGGGAGGTGAGTGGCAGATGCCAGATATTGACGTGAACTTGGACACTGCTGATGAGAAGAAGCGATAGAGTCAAGAAACATGAAAGGGTTGACAGGACTAAATGTGGTGACTAATAAACAGAAGGGGTGGTGGAGAGGAGGTCAGAAAGACCCTAAGCAGATGAGCTCAGAAGTCACAGATGGCAAAGACTCAGTGGCCTCTCACCCTCTGAATGCCTGTGGAGCCCAGATTCTAAAGTTACACACTATGGTAAGGCCAAATACTGTTTTATGACTCAACTCTGTCAAAGTCATACATGTACCTTTGGGGAAAAAATATGTGCATTTTAATTTCAACACCTGGAAAGGAATAATAATTTCTCAGATTTTATAATGATTAATTATAAGAAAGAAATATTGAGATAACTTTATAAATGCAAAATGTTTTGTTACCTTGTTATCTATGGTTAAATCAGTTCCTCTGTGCTTGATCAAGAAATGTAGCAGTAGGGGCGGGGGAGATAGTTCAGTAGAATAGGTGCTTGCCTGGCAAATGCAGGGTCCTGAGTTCAATCCCCGGTACTCAAAAAAAAAAAAAAAAAAAAAGAAAAGAAAGAAGAAGAAGAAAGAAAGAAAGAAAGAAAGAAATGTAACACTACTTATCCAAACTTCTAGTTATGCCGTCACAGTAGTCTCTGGATACCTGGCAGTTTTGCAAGTTTGGGGTCATCACCTTTGTACAGTTCCCTTTTCTCATCTTTTTTAATTTAAGGAACCAAGAAGTAGTTATGATTGAGTTCCTTTTTCTCCTAACTTGAATAATGAAAAGTGTTCAGACTTTTATCCAAGTGAAACAAACACACGTGCTAAGAGGCAGGCTTATATCTTTCTTTGGTGACAGAAACAAGGAAATTTTTGTGGGGAAATGAAATACTTGTTTGCGCAAAGTCAGTGTGAATGTGTCAGAGGTGATTAATTCCTTGAGTCTCATCCAGACACCTTGCACGGGGGAGCTGAGGACAGAGTGGAATAATGGCCAGCTTTGTGCAGGGTTGGCCTGGCACAGGTTACCATGTGGCTTGTATCCCCAGAGGAGGCCAGGCCACACTCATGACACACAACGACCCCCTACTCCTTTGAACCAACAATAAGAATAAAACAATCTAAATGGATTAAGACATCATTTCTTTCTGTTCCCTGCTTTCAACAGTAGACTACAATTTTTTTATATTAATAGAAAAAGGAGGAGAACCCCGGAGGGGAGACACTTGGCATGTCGTTTCTGGGATCAGCCTCATGCTGAATGGTTCTACAGCATGGCAGCTCCTTGGCTCACCAGGAAACCCACCAGCCCCTCACACTGTCTTGACCTCAAGAAAGTGGCAAGAGAAGAATTAGAATTTGCATTCTCTGCAGTCTACGTCAGTGACGTTTCTCAAGTGAGTCTGAAGTTCAAGAGCACTTACGAAAAAGCCCCGCCACATTCTATAATTCCTCTTTTTATAAAAATAAAATATAGCTTTTGTGACCCATAAGCATTTACCTGTCTTTCCAAGAAGTGAAAGGTGTCTGTAAGTGCACAGGAGTAAATGATTAGGAAGCTGCTATTTTCAAGTATCATCATATATGTACTTTTTCTTCATTTGCTTCAGAAAACATGCAACTTTCATTGCGTTGCTAGCGTCATCCATGAAATCTGTTAATAGCCTCACAACTGATCCACACCTTATTCTTACTTATAATCAGACTGTTGTGTAACTATTCTTGGCCAGCTGCTGTTAGTTTCTTATAAAACTCTCTTCAGAATGATGTCTAACTTAATCAGATCTATTGCTTAGAATAAAAACAATACTAAAATTTGGAAGTTATCAGCACATATTTTGGTAATGGCAGCATTGCTGATGTGGGCTTTTAATCTGCTAATTAACTAGCTTATAAGGGCCAACAGTGATAGGCTAAGTTCAGTGTATCTATTAGGATTTAAACTTAGGGCTGGGGATATAGCTCAGAAGCATAAGTACCTGCCTAGCAAGTGTAAGGTCTTGAGTTCGATGCCTGGTATAGCCAAAAAAAATTTTTTTTCAGGCTTACAATCAAAGTTCACATTTGAATTTCACATTAATGAAGCTCTTCGCTTCTGAATCACACAGAAGACAGCATGTGCTAATGATGGTGAACCTTTTAGAGCTTGCAGCGATACCAGCTGCCCCCTGCAGCACATGTGCCATAGGTCCCTCAAGCATGGCAGATGCTGTCATCAACACAAAGTGACCATAGGCCTCTGAACAGAAAGACTTGGAAGGCTGGAGCACCTTAATACACCTTCATTTCCTCTTTCCCTCCTGTCTGTGGTCATAGCTGCAGATCTCAGTACTTGAAGCTGTAAAAAATTAAGACTGTGCTCATTGGGTCTAGCTAACAAGCCCTCACTTGTCCTGGGCCCTTCTGGATGATCAGCTGTGACTGGTGTAAATCACAGTAACACAAAGACACACTTGGCTTAAAGACTACTGCTGAAGCTGTAGTATGGACAGAGACTACAGGGTGTGTGCCGTGTGGTCCCAATGCTATTGAGCAACTTTTCTAGGTTTTTGAGCATGTACTTTAAATGAACTCGTATGTAAACACAAAATTGTATGGAGTTTTTTAATTATTGAAAAACTTCAGCTATATTTGGAACAATTTGGTTTGTGAGTCCAGTTTTATAAAAACTATATGTCTTAGGAAACCTAATGCCAATGAAATTTTTCCAATAAAATTTAGTACACAATTTGAGATATGCTCTATGTGTAAAATACATACTGGATTTTTAACACTTAGTCTGAAAAGAAAGAATGTTGAAATATTTTGTTGAAATTATAGGTTTTGGATAGTCTTTATATGATTTTTAATGTGATTAAGACCCTTAAATGCAGTTTCCATTGTATTCCTCTAGGACATTGCTTATTCAAATGCTTAGGAAAGCCCAAGACCGCCAGTGGCCAGTGCTGAGAAGCCTAGAGTGGCATGCTGCTCACTGTAACGCTGTGATCCAACAGGGATGAATCATACAGTAGTGACTGGTGGCAATCAGTAGTTTTAGGCACTAGGAAAGTAATTTGACTGCACGATTCTTTAGATAATTGATTATTTTTTAAAAAATGGAGGAAAGGTAACCGAACAGGTATCGACTCACCCAAATAGCTAGGATATGTAAAGCACTAAATAAGGGTTTAACAAAAAGTTTTCTCATTCTGAATTTACCCCCTTCACCTCTCAGAGAAATTTATTTTAGTAAAGACTAGTTGAGCAAAAGATGTTGTCCTAATTATGTTACATGATTCATATCAATCTGGTGATGACTCTGTGAATTATCTGTTAAGATGTGGAGTGCTCATGGCTCAGAGTGGAAGCAGAGAGACCCAGGACTCTTCTTCCTTTGCCACACTGAACTAAGAATTCTAGTAGAATGGGTAAGGCCGTCATTTTAAAATTTGGAACACAACATGTATAATAAGGTCTAAATTTGGTAGATTGTCATTGGTTAGCAATGTAGGGGAAATCCAAATAATGTGAACTAAGGTTTGTGTAGAAAAGCGGTGTGGTAGAGGTGCGGTTAGAGCTTGGATGGTTACATCTGCATGGGCTGGGGAACCTGGGCCACCAGAGAGCTGCATAGACACATCAGGCCTTCTGTGGGCCACTGATCACTTTGCTTTACTCTGACTTTTTCGCTCTGGGATAAGAACATCTTCAAGTCTGATTCCAATGGTCTCAGCTACCTGAATTCTTTGAGACGTGCCTGAATTGGGTAGAAACTGAGTGTGCATGCATGTCATCAGTATCCAGCTGGAAAACTGACAGCATTGTCATCAGAAGAAAGAGCAACCAAGGGAACAGTGGTGAGTGTGGCCTTGATGAGAAGTGGACCATCTGTGTCCCCTACCATGGTTCCATGGTGTAGGGTGCCCAAGCTTCCCCTGCTGACTAGGAGCTGGCTTGTGGCTCCTCCCCCTCAGCATCTCAAGACAATGTCCTATCACCTCTTACTGTTGTAGGAAGAGAGCAGACCTCAAAATTCAAAGAAGTTGCCCCTGCATGTGTGTTGTCTTTGTGGCATCATAACTTAATCCCAAGTAGAACCATTGTAACTCTGAGATCAACTGTGTTATATTTTATTTGTAAGTCCTAAACAGAAATATCTTAATTAAAATTTAAAGACCCTAAAATATAAGGAAAAAGGAGATCTGGGTTATAAAAGACATGCATACCTTCAGAAGTATGCACAGCAAATTATAGAGACAGGATCCTTGGTGTGTTAGCTACACACATATTTATAGTACTGAAAGTTGAAGAGATGTTTGAAAAATATTTTCTACCTGAAGAGACCCCCCCAACACTTTTTTAAATATATTTTTAGAGAAGGGTCTTCAGGGTGTTCAGGGTCTCACTTCTAGACTGGATTTATAGTGATCCACCTGTTTACAGCCTCCCAAGTGCTGGGCTTACAGAGGTGCACCACCACACACAGTCTCAATTGCTGTCTCAGCAAGCCCCAGGGGTGGGGCTGGCACAACAGGCCTGGGGATTGAACCCCTGGCCCCTGCAGAGCCCTTTCTTTATCCATACAAAGCTAAGAGTACATCAGACCTAGGCTAGTGAAGGTTTATTCCTAAAGCACAGGACAGACCTGGTTTAGGGTCTCCAGTTAATATTGCTGATTTTCATTTTGATTTTTTTGTACCATCTTTTCTGACTGATTATTTTAAAGAATGATTTTGCTTTGGAACCTGAAGTTTTTTTTATTAATAATTAATTTTTATTTAAAACCATGACTAGTATTATTGCTGCTTATTTTTTTCCAAAATTTTATTGATAAACAGATAGCAATGAGACAGTTTCAAATCAAATCGGTAGTATGGCTTCAATAACTAACACACTGCATATATTCTTCTTAGTGGTTAATTGCTGTACAAGATGCGGACTTGAGATCCTATTTACAAACACCATTAGAACAAATCATTCTATTCATTAAGAGAATGTAACTATATATCTATCGTAACCACTTTGAATACACAGATACAAAATGGACATTCAACTGTATCCCTTTTTTTTGTTAAGTTCCATTATTTGAATATTATAGGTGTGTAAACTCAGGAAAACATTCCAAAAGAGTCCAGCAGCCCACAATAGTATTGGGTCTTCTGTTTCACTTGCAATGTCACAAATTGATGACCTGAGTCCCCCACAGCTCAATATAATAGCATGGCTTTATTTCTTATATTCCATTTTTATACTTTTCTTCTGGATGGTTAAGACCAAGGTAAAGCAGGACCTATGCAACAAGAGTTGTATCTTTTGGGGCTGATAAGGTCAGTGAAATCCCCTCAGGATTTATCCTGAGATCCTGTACCTCAGATTGTAGAACCTTTGTCAGTGTCAGCCATGTGGATGAGTCACGGCCATTGCTTGGCCAATGTGCTCTCTGTAAAAGCCTGAGAGAGTGTTTTCTCCCCATGTGACTTTCCTTAGGCACACTCTACATCATTGATCACTTTCCTCTTTGGCCCCATAATCTTCTTGATCAGAAAATTTGGGACACTACCGAGGTACATGACGTGGAACCTGAAGTTTTTTATGTGATGTTTAGTTAGTTGTGTATTTATATTTTAACATATATTAGAACTATATTATGAGTGCATATTTCTATATTAAATATGTCATATTTAAGGTGTTGATTTTGCATTATGAGTTGTTACAATTGTGTATACTACTGGAAATCCTATTATCTAATATCACACAAAGCATTGAAAGATGCACCTCCCTATTTGTGGACCTTTACTGTTTGGAAATATTTCTTAAACATCAAACCATAGCACTTGGCTTTTGGCCCTGGGCTCTTGGCTCTGGACCACACCTCAAGTGGGATGCATCAATTTGTGAAGGGAAAAAGGCCCTGAGTTCAATCCCCGGTACTGAAAAAAAATTGTGAAGAAAGCAAGGCTTCAAAACAAAGTAACAAGGACAGAGGATACGAGACATTACCAAGATGGAGAAAAGAGTGACAGCTTATATAAAGTGTTTTCCTACTTTGGGCTTTTGACTGGAAACTTGTTAGTATAAGAAAATGGTGTGTCTTGCTTCCTCTTGTTTAAGACAGTGCTAAGACCCAGAGCGAAATGCTGCCATGGCTCGCGTCAGTGAACAGGAAGAGAATTTCACACCTTCCTCTCTTCTCAGTATATGTTTCCTCTAACTCTCCATCTCTTTTTCCCTCTTGCTTTGTTCTGTTTCTATCTCTCCCTCTTTTTCTGTTTCTCCCTCTCCTTTTGCTTTCTCTCTCTCCCCTTCTCTTTCTCTTCCATTTCTCTCCTCTTTCTCTTTAACATTCTCTGCCTCTCCACCCATGGATCCCCTTTCTTTGTCCTTCCCTCCTCCTCCACGCACCCCTGCCTGTCTCCAGGTTCCTCCCCTCTTCTCACTTCTTTTTTATTTGTGCCCAATAACACCATGTTCCCAACATGCCATAGAAATGACCCTTGAAGTGCCGCTTTAGCGTGTCTCCCACGCCTCTTCTCACTTTCCTTCTCCTGAATGTCTATTCTTTACACTGTTTCTGACTTTGAAGGGAAAACCCATGACTCAGCCTTGGTGAAGATGGTTGCTCAGGACTGCACTGGGATGGTGTGTCTCACTTGCCTGCGCTAGTCTGGTTTTTGTAGATGAGTTTAAGAGCGAGACAGTTTTAATAAAAGGATCTCAAAGTCCCTCCCAAAGACAAAATCACCTTTGAAGATGGAAATTGCCTCAGGACAAATGTTGTCTGTTGCAGTAATTTAAAAGGGCACAGTTCAGCTGTTTTATAAAATACTGAAAAATAATTGCAGAAATTGAGTTTACCACATCTAAGGCAGAAAATAAGATTTTTGGTTATTTTAAGAAATCTGCCTCGTGTTATTATTTTGTGGAACTGGAATTCAGTAAAATTGAGAAGTACATCTATTTTGCATGGACTCCATATTTCTTTAGTCCTCCCAGGGGAGATGTCAAGCTGAGATTTTGGAGTTTGACACAGTATCTCTCTGCTGAGGCTCTGGTAATCAAGTGCCACACTGGGTGGTTTCCAATCGTGGATATTTGCTGTCTCCATTCTGCTAACTGCAAGTCCAAAATTGAGGTGTCAGAAGCACTGTTTTCCCTTGAGGTGAGTCATCTCCACCTATTCCTGGTTCCTACAGGTCTGCAGACTCCGTGGGGCCCTGGGATCCTGCTGCCTTCCTCTAGCTCCTATCTCTGTCATCACATGGCCTTTTATTTTTCATAAGGACATCATTTTCATGGCTCTTCCAGTATGTTCCAGTATGGCTTCAGCTTAACCAGTTGGATGCACAACACTGAGTCTCCAAGGAAAGCCAAGCTCTGAGGTGGCATGGCTTAGGGTTTCAGTCCATCCTTTCTGAGTGAGCACATCCCTATCTGGAACAGGCCTTCTGATTCAGCTCTCCTTTCCTTTGCCAGTATGCAGATGGTTCTAGCCAACTGCTTAGCCTCACTGGGACTGGCTCGACCTCTGTAGGTAGCCAGGCTCCCTGCCTCCCCCTGCTGTGAGGATCCAGTGAGGTCCTGCTCAGCCACACCTGGCATGGAGCAAGTGCCAGCACAGATCAGCCATCATCTTACGAGTGGTGTTGTTTTTGTTGCTGTTGTGTTGCTAGGGAAACCCCAGCTCAGAACCTGACCTAGGTGGTAGTTCATGAAATGTTGGTAGTTGATCGAATGTTCAATTTCAGCTAGTCTGAGGCTTTATGCTTGGTGTACTGTAGATAGTGAGAATTCTATGGTTTGTACTTTCAACTTCAATTTGAGGTTGCTACAGCTTGCTGAAGATTTTCCAGCAATATGCTTGGTACTATCTAATTTATCAAGCCTTTTGAATTTTTTGGCAATTTAAGGGACCCTGAGGATTATAACTCTATGGGCCATGGCTAATGAATCAAAGTTAAGTTTGCAGAGCCTTAGTCCTGATCAAATTTCTTTATAACTTGTCACAAAACTTCTTCTGAGGCTTATCTAATTTACATGTAAAAGTATAAAACTAGTAATATTATAGCATGATAATGATGAACTAGTCTTCAATACATAAAGTATGGAAATAGCCAGGTACACTGATACACACTAGTGATTCTAGCCACCTAAACATCTGACAGGAGGATCACAAGTTCAAGCCCAGCCTGGGTAATTTAGGGAGATCTTATTTCAAAAAAGTAAAATGAAATAAAATAATAAAATAAAAGTAGCTCAGTGTAGAGTATTTCTGTGTTCCTCCTTGCTACTGAAAAAGGAAGGAAAATAATAGATGGGAAGGTAGAAAAGGAAAGAAGGAAGGGATGAAGGAGGGAGTGAGGCCTGGGAGGAATGGAAGTAGAAAAAGGTTAAATTTTCCTCCGTTGTCACAAAGAAGTGAAAGCAAAGTCAGTAGACCTCTCTGCTGCTCACCCTGGGGAAGAACTGCAAAGGATTTGAATATGCATTGCAGATCGGGCCTATGGACCAGTCTGAGAATTGCTTGGCCCTGGGAGGCCTTCCCTACCCTTTTAGATTAACCAAAGGTTGTTCTTGCTTTGTAGACCTCAGGAACGACCCTGTGGCACAGTGTCCCTGTCCTTACACACAGAACACCACCACAGTCACTACTAGACTTTCACTTGTCCATAAGAAAAATCACAATCAAGAGGTTCTGTAGCCCATTTGCTATCTAATTTCAAAAGAGAGCTGGGGAAGATGGAGATTCGATACTGTCAGTTCTCAGGGCTGCCACTTTCCAACAGACACCTTGAGTGGGGAGCTCAGGGCAATCGCAGAAGCCTGAGCATGGGTTCAGGCACTGGAGGAGGAATAAGTCTTTCTCCTTTGGCTGCCGTATTCACCACGTGGCAATTCCTACTCTCTGACCCCCAGGAGCAGTAGTGCTCCATTACCTGTCTGATCGCAGTAATTCTTGTTGCTCTGATGAAAACAGTGCACACCACATATAAGAGAAATATTTTATTTCGGTGTGATTTTCAGTCATCCTGTGCCTGCCTAACATTTCCACTTAGAGTAATTTCTTTTTCATTTTTAAATGTTCTTTGTATTTTCTAATGATGTCATTACACATGTTCAGTGAAGATTCTTGAACTTCTAAAGGTAGAACGCAAAGCTGAAATAGTTTGAACACAAAGAGAAATTTTTTTGGTCCACATAAAAAACTATGGGAAGGGTTGGTTTGGGTGCATAGCTCATTTCTAGAATAATGTGAACTGTGATGATAATCAAGATTTTTTAATTCATCCTTTTTATTCACCCTCATAGTAGCTTCTTTCTCTGTGACTACTTTTTCTACCAGCAAAAAAACTGGATAGGAAGACTGCATTCAGACTCCTACAGCAGAGTCCAGAAAATAAGAGCTCTTTTCTCCTAGTACAAGCTTGATCAATCTCTTCAATAGGACCTGATTGGCTTAGCTCAGCAGAACACCTTCATTTTAGCTAGAGTGTGGGGCTCTCCCCTGCTCTCTAGCTATCACCAGAGCCACAGGGCTGAAGGTAGATTGCTCAGGAGAAAGGCCCTATTTAGGGATGTTCAAAATATAAGTGCCCAGTGGATGTGGGAGTGTAAACAATTCCTTACAATCCCCCCACTGCTACTTCCATCTGTGATGAATTATCTTCTCTGCTCTTTGGTTGCTTCATTCTGATCTGTTTCTGGCTTTGGTGTGAGCCTCCATGATGGGATCGAAGTTACAAGCACAGTGTCCTTGCTGGCCCTGCCTGAGACCCATTGCAACAAGTCAGGTATGTTTCTTCTTTCTGTAGATTCTTCTCATATGCCTACTGTCTGTTTTCTGGAAGGCCTCTCCGTGTCTGTCTTATTGAACATAGTTCCTGGAGCTTTCCTTCTGTCATGGAACAGATTCCTTTCTTTGAGCACAATATTATTCACACTGCACAGTTTTTTCCTTTTCTTGGGTTGGTTCTGTGTCACACGGCTCACTTTTTCTACATTCAGTAAATAATCCTATCTCAGCACTTTTATTATATTGGTCCACTTCTCCCAGCAGGAAAGGTTCCACAAGGTTCCTCACATTCCAGTTACTTACACCCCAGGGACTGTGGGATCAGGGGTCACAGGGTGAAAAGTGGAGGCAGAGGAAGCTGTATTTTTTCTCAGTCTCCTGAAAGCCCCTCATTAAACTTCCTGATTTGTGCTCTAGTGATCTTGTCATTACAGAACCACACCAGTCCCACTAGCCCAAATGGATCAAGTGTTGTCTGTCTTTGCATGAACAAAAAAGAGTTATTCCAAATTTTGCAAGTAAAAGTAATGATGTTTGGGGCCAGGAGATGGCTCAGTAGAATAAGTGTTTCCCTGGCAAGTGCAAGGGCCTGAGTTCAATCTTGGGTTCTGAAAAAAAAATGATGTCTGCATTGGTTTGGGTGCCCCATGTGCACACCCTGGGACCAAGAGCTGAATGGAGAAAGTGATGTGGGAGAAGTAACAGTGGGGCACCTGGCAGTGGAGGACCCTCTCTGAGAGACAGTATAAGTGGTTCTTCCATTTGAATTTGCATCCTATGCTTCATATTCCACAACACTGAGCCACCTATTCCACTGATCTGCGAACTCCTTTAAGCAGAGGGGTGCTTTTTCTTTTCATTCTTTTCAATTTAATTTTATTCTCTAAATGATAATCATTAGAAAAAACTATGTAAAAGTGTATTCTGAGCTTTTCTTAGTTTGGGCTTTGCAAAATAAAGCAGAACAAAACAACTAAGAACTATGTGTACCTTCTTAGGAAACCATTACACAAAAAGCAGCCAATGTACATATTACTCTCTCTTTCTCTTCATGTGATAGTTTATCTTGAAATCATCTTGTTTCAACATATGGTGTATTCTAGTGTATCTACCTGTCTTCCATGAATAGAAACTCAGGCTGTGTCCACACATTCCTATGGTGAAACAGGTCAAAAGTAATGATAATCTTTAGTTGCATCCAGTTACCTACAAAAGCCTCAAGTTTATACTTTTTATAGCTGAGTAATACTCTATTGTATAAAAATACCATATTTTTTTATCCATTCCTTGTTTGATGGGCATTTGTGTTGTTTCCAAGATTTAACTGTGACAAAATGCATTGGGATAAACATGGGTGTACATATATTGCTGTGTATTGTCTCCTTAGTATAAGAACATGACAGAATATAGAAAATCTGAAAGATATAATAGATACTGTGAAAGGGAAAGAAGCTGTTCAAAGGGAGGGATCAAGTGAGATGAGGAAAAGGAGAAAGGAAAGAAAGAGGAAGGGAAAGAGAAATATATGTGTATATACACAGGAAAGCTTGATAATTAATTGTACTGCTGATTTCTGCCAGTCCACCAAAAGGAGCACTTAATGTTTAAATTTTTTCTCTTTCTCATTTTTATTTTGTTATAATTTTTGACCAGTTTTCCATGCTTAATCTTAGCAATGAATTTGAAGACAACAGTATGTAATAAAACAACCATTGTTAAATTCTTATAATTTTGTTTAGTGAAAATCTATCATTTCTCTTTTAAAAAAAGTAACAATGAGAATGTTGCCCCATAACATTAGCAGCAAATATTTAATGTAAATTCAAGAAGTGACATTGCTTGGGCAAAAGGTAATTGAATATTTTTCCCAAGATTGTTGCATTGTGACTCCCAGCAGTGGTTTTTTTTTTGTTTTTTTTTTTGCAGCCTGCTGACAGAGAACACTGGCACGTTTGACATTTGCCTCTCTAATCTGTGTTGCTGTCATTTTGACTTTTCATACTTTGAGAATTCTATATTTCTTTAGATTTAAGAGCTAAAATACAGGAAATGTGTATATTTTTCAATATAAACTTCATATTTTACTTTTTGTTGATTTGAGATTTTTATATGTTAAAGTAATAAAGATTTAGTCTCATCTTTGTAATACTGATTGCAATATTTTCTCTTAGGCTGATCTGTTTTGACTTCACAGTTTTAAACTTAGGCATGCAGGAGTCTCCGTACTCTCTACATTGTATGGTATTTAAGTCATCAGTATTTTGGGGGCTTGGATTATGAATCACAATCAGAATGGTTTCTGATACCTATATTTTCTTCTAGTATACTTATTATTTCAAGTTTTTGAAAGTTAAGAATGAAACTCATTCATTCTGCCTTATGATGTGATGTATAGATTTATGTTTTCTAAGGGGCTATTCAGTGTTGGTAACTTCAATATCTGAAATTTACCTTCGCCATCCAGCAACTTGAGACGGACTTTTTTATTGTGTACAGGTGTCCACAGGCCTAGTCTCCCTCTTAGATGGAGGTTAGTCTAATGATAATGTGCGTTCGGGTCAGTAGTTCACTATACACATTTAATCAGACACATTTTATAGTATATTAAACTCATATGTGTTGGAAGTTGAGCTTATTCCTTACTATGTATCTATATTCAAGTTAATAAAATTACTTTCCTCGTATGTCCCTTATGTTTGGACAACTAGAAGCATTGCTGCAACTTTAACAGCATTTAACAACAAATATCATTATTTTGTTAACTTTGTCCACTTTGCAAATACTACATAGTTATACACATTAGTATGACTCACAATAGTAGTCAAATTTTTAAAAATAGAACAACCGATATAATATCTGTTATGGTTTGTGTCTAACTGTCCTCCCAAAGCCTCATGCAGTCATGGGACGGTTTCAAGAGTTTCTGATTAATTCATAATCCAATGCTGTGGCTATGGGTGTAAACTCTATGCCCGCCCTGGGACGGACAGCCTGAATGCAATATAAGGAAGGGAGAGAGCCTTGCTAGCTGCCATAGCCATGACCCCTCCCTTTTGACTTTCGCTCTTTGCTGTCTTCCGCTGCCATGAATGGCTGCTCTCTGCCATGTGCCAATCTGCCTTGGAGCCAGCCAAGGACGGACTGAAGCCTCCACTAACTGTGAGATAAATAAACTTTTCCTTCCTTAATTTTGGGTGCTGGATATTTTGTCCCAGCAATGAAAAAAAAAATAACTGGGACAATGTCTATCACAAAATTTTAAAAACTAAACAAATTCTCAAAAATTTAAAAATGCATTACACTAGTAGCTGAAGAGCTAATTAATTTAGATATCTTCAGTGTTGAAAGGTTAAGCATTTTTTCATCTGTTCATTCATTATTTATTATTTCTTTTGTGACTTTTCATGCTTTTTATACTAGTGTTTAATTAGTTTGTATAAACAATATAAATCTTCAATCAATTATGGTGGCTGCAGTGCTTATCCCATCTACTAAAATTTTATTATTATTATTATTATTATTATTATTATTATTTAGTCAGGCTGATATTTCAAAAATTTGGTTAAAAACTGGCTCTTTTATTATCTTATGAGTCTTTATGAAATCATTTCCAATCTTTAGGTTTGATATGTTTTTATAATTTAAATAACTGCATCCTATTTGTCCCAAAACAGAATGGTTCTCACTTGCCTTGTGATTTTCTTCCTTGGTGTAATATGGGCTTGAAGCAGTAAATTAGAAGGCATAGTGGATGTGTCACAGGAAAGTACACTGACAATTTAAGTGACATTTCATGAAAGGACAATCTTTCCAAAAATATCACACAGAAATCCTCAAAATGATCACAATCTAGGGCCACTGAAGGTATGATGAACACACCTCAAAGTGCCCTAAACTAGTAGCCAATGAACAACCACAGAGCCTTCAAGAAAACATCAAGTGACACTTAGAATATCATGGGAAGAAGCAAAGAAATATATGGATGCTTTCCCAGACATTTCTAATTCAGATAATTAAATATAAAAATAATTGGCACTTGTAGACCCAAAGCCTTTAGCTAAGCAGGAAAATTGCCTGTGAAGAATGACTCATTCCCAAGGGCTTTCCAGTTAGATTACATTTTATAAAAATTGTTGCCCTCTTCTTCGCTTTCTGGATGATAAAGTCTTGGGGGATAATAATCATGATTTATGCCTCAATTTCTCATTATCACGAAGCGGTCACGGGCACTGAGTGGCCCCAGGCACCCTACTCTCTGTAGTTACATACCTCACTTGTTTCCTGCTCTCCAAGGGAGGATGAAGGCTGTGAGAGGTGAAGGACTTTCCCCCAGGTTGCCGTGGAGCCCATGTGGCCCACTCCCTGGCTCATCTCCTGCCATGGCACCTGACGCAGCTCACTGTGCAGTAAGTCAGCAAGTTTTACTTGCATTGGTTCTTTTTTTTTTTATTATTTTTTAATTTGTGTGTGTGTGTGTGTGTGTGTGTGTGGCCAGCTCAGCCCACCAGGGGGCGGGGCTGGCCGGCATGTGGTGCTGGGGGATTGAACCGCGGTCCCTGTGCTTTGCCAAGCCTGTTCCAAATAGGTGCTTTAGACCACTGAGCCATCTCACCAGCCCCTTTTCATTGGTTCTTATGAGTGAGAGCTCCCTTGGGAGCGAGAGAGCATAAGGTGGTGTCTGAGGGGTGTGTGAAATTCTGGTCATTATCTCCACTAGTTTTCTGAGATCAGTTAAGTCAGCCAAGAGGCTCTTACAGAGGAGCAATTCAGTTCTTCGAGATCTGAATGCATTTGTGTCTGGAGGAAGCACAACTTGTGGTAGGCCACAGAGATGGAGGCACACATGTGGGCAAGATGGGCCTTGACGTCCCCTTCCACTGAACTTGTCCCTGCAAGACTTCCTCTTGCTGCTGTTGGTCATAAAATGGAAAGGAGAAAGAAAGCGCTTTATCTGTCTTCTAAATTCTCTGTCTGCTGTTTGTTTGTCTTATTTTCCTGCTGTATAATTTTTCATATTCCATCTATTTTTGTGAAGATAGCTTTTTCCATGCTACTGTCATAGTTATTCTATCCATTGAATGATCCCTCCTCTTATTTTGAAGAAAGTTGGTGAGGCTTTATAAGCACATTGGCCTAGTGAAATCAAGCTGTTTCTATATCTTTATACTTGATGAATTATCGGTTTGACTGCATCCTCAGCCTCTTTACTAATCATAAAGCAGCTATACAGAACAAATAGTGTGTGCGAAAGAGGTTTTAATTTCCACATTTGGTGTTCAAAGAATGTAAGATCTACATAGTTTTGTGAGGCGAAAGGCAGAGAACTTAGCACAAGCTGTCCCAAAGGCCCATGAATCTGCATGTTCACGCGATGGGGGAGCGGTGCGAGCCACGGGGCCATGGTGGATTTCTTAGATCATAGCAATGGTCTCATCAACCATTGCAACACCAGAATGGAGTTCAATGAACTCTTTTTACATTTCATTTAATGCAGGAGCCCTCTTTTTCTTAGAAATAATTTTATTTTTTATTTTTATGTTTTGTATTTGGTACAGGGTCTCACTACATAGATTGGACTCATAGTGATCCTCCTGTTTTTGGCCTCCTAAGAGCTGGGATTACAGGCACATACCACCACAGCTAGTCTCTTGCAGTCTCAGTGTGCCCCAGTGATGGGGCCAGCATGGCACTTCAAGTACTGAACCCCAGCTGCTGCATCTGCCTAAGCAGGTGCTTTAGTTTGCTGAGCTATCTGGCCAGCCCTGTAGGAAACTCCTAATGCGGGGGGGTGGGTTTAGAAAAATCTCCCTCTCAAAGCCCTATATCTGTGGTGTGTCCCTCCTAGTCCTTAGCACAGTGCCAAGAGCACAGTGGGGACCCAGCTCATAATAAATATCTGTAAATATGGGCAGTGATGGGGACAGGGGATTTACTGTCTCTCTCTGTGCTGTGTTCTCATTTGTGCTACAGCAAGCCTTTGCCTTTGCGTTCACCTGTAATGCACAGAGCATTTACTTAGCTACAGCCATGCAGCACTGGATTCAGTACACACTGTTGTGTGTAGCACTTGCGGACACACATGTGAATTAGCCAACAGGGCTTTGCTGGGTAGATGTGTAGAAAGGAGAATTTTTAGGCCATGTGTGTGATTTGGTCCGAGAAGTGGAAGCCAATGCAGTGTGGACTCAGGAAACCCTGAGATAAGGAGAGCCAGTCAGAGGCAACGCCTGACACAAGTGGGAAAAGGATTAGAAAGGGACATGATGGCAGAGGCGTGGGCAAAGAAAAATGGGGCCAAATTTATAGCTCATGCACTATTTTATACGCAGCAGGAGAGCAACTAAATCTTTGGGCAGAGCAGGGATGTGATCTGAGCTTTTTTCTACCTAAGTGGGCCATGAAATGCGGCGTGAGTGGGAGGCTGAGTCTCACGGGCAGGAGGAGCATGTCAGGGGCCCTTTTTCCATGCCTTCTGCAAGGGCTCCATCCTGTCTTTGTGTCTGTGCTGCCGAAGCCTTATAGTACACGAGCAAGGCCTCAGGCCAGTGACTCAAAATGCCGCGCTGCTTCTCCTATAAGCAACCGTGCTCTTACTTCCTTTTATGGGCTATGTGGCCTCCCTCAATCTCCTCCAGCACTAACCTCAGAAGGTTCTAATAGTATTGTGGCAGGCCTTGGAAGGTGCTCAGCGAGCAACATGGGGCCAGGGGAACGGAAGTGGCCCTGTGCTGCCAGAGGGCTCTGACGACAACTTGAGAAAGTAGCACACATGTGTCGTGTGTGTGTGTGTGTGTGTGTGTGTGTGCACGCACGCGCGTGCCTGTGTGTGTGCTGCACTGTGTAATGGTCTCTTTTCTCACTATCTCTGTCCAGGCACACCCACATTCACACTTCCCAACCCTGTCGTGCTCCTGTTCCGAGCTTCATTCTCAAGGTGGCCCAGGCAGCCCCTACTGGGAAGCCTGTCATGGTCATTGCACACAATTCCCAAAGTTGTCTTCATGACAGTTCTAACTTTTGAGTCAATTCTTTTCTCCTTCAGTAGCTCTATCTGCTGCTGCTGCTCCTAAAGTCCTGGTGGTAGTTTAAACCACCTCAGTATTCACTGTAAATATCTTTCATCTGTTTAAAATTCTGCTGGGAGCATACACATAGTCTTGTTGAGTCTCACAAGGAGCTTCACAGAGAGTATTTTACCCATTTAAGGGGCCAGAATAGTGATTATGATGAAGAATCAATAATCAAGAACATTAACCAATTGTTAGAAGCAGTTAAGAAGATGTTGTTTTAAAAACACATGGTTTATATCACACTGTCAGACAAAGCCAAAGCTATCAAGATATTGAGGCCTCATTTTTTTAAATGCTTATCTCATAGAACTTCTGAATTTAACAAAACAGGACGCAAAGGCAGATATGCAGAGGACTGTAAGGCTGAGCCCATCCTGGGCAGCTTAGCAAGGCCCTGTCTCAAAATAACAGCAGCAGCAGAAGCAGCAAAAAGGTTTGATATGCAGAAGCATAAAGGCTCTGGGTTCAATCCCCAGTACTTAAAAAGAAAAATAACTTGCAAAGAGAAACAATATGTATTTTACTGTATATCAGTGTTGTTTTTCAAGTTTGGGTTCTAGAAAAGTACAGTTTGTGTGAAAAATTCTAGCAAATATTTAATTAATACTTTGGGACAGCAAGATTAAATCACTAGGGTCAGACCTGATGGCGAAATGTTTAGAGAGTGAAGGCCTAAACTTCAACCTGCTTACCCATCTGCAAGTGCCAACTCTACAGTTAAACCCAAACACCTACCACCCAGCTTCAGGGCTCTGTGTGCCTGGCGCAGTGTGTGTGCCCTACGATTGCCACCACAGCTATAGCCTCTGCCTTGCAATCTCCTCAGCAGAGGTGAAGCCTGGGAAAGACATCACAGTGCTTAATTGAATGTTGCTTCATTGAGATCATTGTGAACATACATCATACCTCAAAGGAATACATTAATAAGTAAAGCCCCAAATGCTGCAATAGCTCAACCACATATCCCAGAGAGTTTTGTTTTGAATTTGGCTTTGATGTTGACTCAGGAGATATAACAACCAAATAGTAACCTTAATTCTACAAATTGTTTTTCTAACACAGTGTCTGTGTATTGTACAATGAGAGCCCCTGGTGTTGGTATTGTTGGCAGGGGTTGTTGCAATGCGAGTGACTGTTGTGTTGGGAGAGACAGGCTATGCGTGCTTGACATTCACCCTCTTCTTTCCTCCATAACCACATGATGTCAGGTCCTCTCCTGGGGAAAGCAGGCATCACCTACAGACTTCACAAGCATCACAGCAGCCTGACTAGATGGATATGCTCTCTCGACTTTCCAAAATACAGACTGAGGCTCAGAGAGCTGACACAGTACAGCTAATGTCTGGCAGCACGTAATGGTTAGAGCCAGCGTTTGAGCTCAGGTCTCTGGCTCCAGAACTTCTGCCTATTTCTGAGACCTGATCTGCCACATTGTCCTGTCTCAGTGTATCCACATGGTGAGAAGGAATGGAATTGGGCAGCAGCAGGGTGATTTCCTCCATGACAGTCACACTGCTTTGTCACATCTTGCTTTTTCCTCTGCTTCTTCAAATCAGCAGGAGATTTGAAATCTTCTCTGATATAGGTATTGGATTAGCCTGCCAGTCACATGACCACATGCCAGATGGGCTGGTCCCTTGGCCACTTGATGGCTGATATACTTCCAGGTGGCTCTGCCAGTCTCTGATGTGGTAGAATGGTATCTGATGTATGCAGATAATGTTAGCTATTCACTACTGAGCACAAAGGGGCACACAGGATTGGAGACACATTCTTCTCCCAGACAGCAAGGAAGGCCTCTGCTATTTCAGGATGTTTACTGGGTGTCTAACACCCTTCTCTCTGCCGGTTAGTCTCACTGTAATGCTAAGATGAAAATAAGATGTTAACACATTCCTGCCGGTTGAAGCTTTGCTGGTGCATAAATAACTGTCCCATCAGGCGCTGGTACAAATGACCTAATCACTTTAATTGCTCTTGTTTCTGATAAAATTAATAAAAGGCCACTTGATGAGGCAGTCACGCATGTACTACTTGTGGTTCAAGCTGCCAGGCGGCATGACATGAATTATGGCCCTGTGGTGAATGTGTTAAGTAACGTGAATTTTCACTTGAGAAGAACTGAAATTTTTAATTGAAAACTGGATGTGGCTCCTAGATTTCCATTTCCAAAAATAAATAACAGTCTTGAGTTGTAGCTAGAGAGAGTGCACTTGCCCAGCATGCATCCTGAATGTAATCCTCAGTACCTCTGAAAACAAACAAGCAGGCTGGCCAAATAGCTCAGCGGATTAAGGCGCCTGTAAGCAGGTGCAACGGCTAGGGGTTCAATCTCTGGGTTTGCCATGCCAACTCCACCCCTGAGGCATGCTGAGACAGCATTTGAGACTGGGCGTGGTGGTGTGCACCTGTAATCCCAGCTCTTGGGAGGCTGTAAACAGGCGGATCACAGAGTCCAATCTAGTAGTGAGATCCTGAACACCCTGCACACCCTTCCCTAAAATACAAAAAGGTTGAAAAATAAAAAATAAAAGAAAACAGAAAACAAATAAGCAAAGCAGTGCCAAAATCACCAGAGTGACTTGCAGCTAGATCTCACACTCAGAGATGCCCCAGAGTGCCTGCTCTCTGCCTTTTGTGATGAGTCTCAGGGAGTATAAATCACTATTAGACAGGAAAATATATGATGAAAGTAGCAAGAGTCTGGAGGAGAGAGAGAAAGCACTTCTCACACAAATAAATATTACGCAAATGTGTATTTGTGCCACTGTCTGGCTAGTTGGCATAAATGAGACTTGTCTCAGGAATGCTCAGCTTAAGTGATTCCTTTGCTTTCCTTGGCCCATGGACCAAGCATGGCTGAGTCTGCCTGGTCGGGCCACTTGTTGTTCTGTGGCTGCTGCACAGAGCTACTATAATCCCTCCAAGTAATGCGTGCTCTGGGGGGTGGACATCTGCCCTGCACTAGGTTTCTGCAGTGTGCTCAGTGGTTAGGTTCTCAGTGAATGCCCTGCTGGGACTCTGTGCTCACATAGAGTGTGTGCTGCTTCTCTTGCTGTGACACAGCGTAGTGATAAAGTAGAGGTTAGAGATAAATAACTGCATTTCCAAAGACTAGTTTGCTTGTCCACTGTTGTAGTAGTACTCAGATTTTGAATTTATTGGAGGGCTGTGCATAGGTGCCAGTGGCAGGAGGCATTTCCAACCGAGCTTAAATTACCATTTGCTACCTATGGCGTCTTGATCCTCTGGAACTGCAAAGTGGCTTACAACACTCAGACACAAACAATTCAGGTGTGCTGTCTTCCTTACCTTGAAGGTAACTAGTGAAGAAAATGTCATAATTATCAAAATTTTACGCTTAGTGAGCCAAAGATAATTGTGTAATTTGAAACAATTTGAAGGCATGAAATTGAAAATGTTATTCATGGGGTTGTTAGTATGTGTAAAGGAGCATGTTCAATTTCTAAACGGAATCATCATCCTTAGTATGTATAAGTAGGTGGCAACAGAGCTATGTGGGTTCCCAGTAACTACAGGCCTCATAGGTGAGCAGGCAGGATGAAAGGTTCTTTTTCTCATCTTTGGAAAAAAGTTATTGATAAGAAAATGAGACAAGACATTAAAATAATTGATTCTATTGACCTACTCACAACATTATTACAACTTTGTAGAATATTCCAATACTTAGTATCTGTGTTTTTGGCATAGCTATTATTCTTATTCTCTAATGTTGCTTCTATTACTGTATACCTCCAATTACCCAATATATTGCTAAACTTTTTTACCATTTAATGAATAAGAATTTAATTAAAAAAGAATTCCGTTAAGCAAAGTTCCTACCACAGAATTGTGAGACTATTAATAATTAACAATAATCTTAATAACGATAATATCTGAACACATACAATCCATGGCCATTCAAGATCTCTAATTCTCATGATATGATGTCAGAACGGGTGGTACAATTCCCATTTCGCATTTCGGGAAACAGGTGAGAGAGGATGTTATTTAAGGAAGGGCACACTTACAGTCAGAGGGATGGAGTTAAGATTTATGTCTAAATATAGATGAACCCCTCACTGCGTCACTATGGCAGGATCCATTAGTTACCTTACACACATGTAGCGATGCACAGAACCACTGCTCATCTCTATGTTGTCTTGGTGTAAGGCACAAAACGGCTCTTCATCCATCAAAGCTGTAGCCCACCCTGGGCTCTCTCCTCTCTCTGTCCATCAGATAGCCTCAGGCAGTGAGCAACATATATTACTATAAAGGTGAGTGTAGGGATCCATTGGTCTCACTGTGATCTGTTCTACTTGGGGAGAAATGATGGCAGGAATCAGAAAGATAGACAAGAAGACAAAAGCGGGGCTAGATGGTTGCTGGTCTGCCTGATGGGATGCGCTCATACAACAAAGAAGCCCTTTATTTATACTTTTGCAAAGTTAGTAACACTTGACACAAGGTTGTCTAGCAACTAATAGCTGATCTGAACCAGACAGGATGTTTATCCCAGGACTGAGGTAGCTTGTTTGCTTTAGGCACTGAGGCCTACTCCCACCTACACGCATTTGGTCAATTTCCTAGCTTCCTCAGCTTCTAACATATCCCTTTTTTTGTTTTGTTTTGTCAGAGATGGGTATTTTATTGTAGTTAGAGAAGCTGTATTTGGAGAAGTCATTCTTTAAAGGACATTTTTATGTTTGATATCAGTTTAAAGATTGTAGTTCTTTGAATTTAGCAATATAAGCCCTGAGGCCTAGTCCCACCTACACACATTTGATCAATTTCCTAGCTTCCTCGGCTCCCAACACTAGAGGACACTAAGGGCAAGTTGTAAAGAACCATAATATAAACTTAATCTCTTCTTAACAAGTAAGATACATTAGGCAGCTGACTAAAATGCAATAAATGTGACAGGGATGTGGTCAGAGGAGAGCTAGGGAATGCCTTCCTGATAACTCAGTGCTACTGATGCATTTGGGCTGTCCTGGGGCATTCCATGAGGTTGAGTGAGCTTGTAACCCTCAGATGTGATGCACTGCCTACGCACGCATTGCCTGCACACACTGCCTATGCAACAGGCGCAATCTGGGCATCTTGGAGGGTTGTGGTGGATCTTCCCTGTGTTGCTGTTTCCTGGGAAGGTCGTGCTTTTTCTTTGCTCTCATCCTTTGTGTTAGGAAAATGGACTCAGGTTTGTGAAGGAGCCTTTATGCTCCGCTCCCTCCCCCCCCCCCCCCGTGGGGGAGGGCCTGCTCTCAGAAGCACATGCTTTTAATCCTCTGTGCTGTTTCCCTCCTTTGAAGTAGAGATTATGGACTTAATGAATTTGGACTTTGTTCACATACCTGTATCGATGAGCACTAACTTGACTGGACAGGGCATGGAATATGCTTTAAAGATTTTTTTTCCACATCTTGACAAAGCTTTTAAAATCACATTGAGATAAAAAGCAGTTGCCTGAGGAAACTATAATGATTTTAATATTAGATACTAATGATCTGAGGCCTCTCTGGAAGCCCCTGCTGGAGGCTACAGGGCTTGGGGCATTATTAAGAAAAGAACGCATCCTAGGATAATTTCCTCCATGATAGAGTGACACATAGTTGTTGTTATTTACTTAATTTACTTTGATCTCATTGCTGTTTTGAGAAACAGACCCTAGGTGAGATTGCTTCTCATAGTTACTGAAATGCTGAAAGCCACTTGAATTATTGAGTACCAGAGTGTCAGTAATAACTTGTGAATCTCTTATGGAAAATATAGATATGAATAATAATATCTTGGGGGCCGGGGAGATGGCTCAGTGGAATAAGCACTTCCCTGGCAAGCGCAAGGACCTGAATTCAATCCCTGGTTCCGCAAAAAAAAAAAAAAAAAAAAAATCTGTCACCTCCAAAAATAAAAATGCTAGACTTTTATATTAGACACAGACATGAAAGCAGTGCTATTACCTTGTATCACTATACTGTTAGGAATAAACAGGGACATTTATTGCATAACTTATTTCTTAGCAGTGCAAAGAGTAATGCTTTCCTGATTCTTCACTAAAGCTCACATACTGCTTTGCCTGTTAGGAGTCAGCAGTCTCTTCCCCATTCATTGTCTCCAGGGACATTGGATGGATCACTGGAAAATCCATAGGCACTCTGAGCTGCCGAGAAAGGTGAGGTGAAAATGGGAAGTCCTACGATGCGGGGAGCTGGAGCAGGAGGAGATCCGGTAGCTCTCCCCAGGCAGCACTGCTTCACAGTTCACTGTAGCTTCCTAGTTGTTACAGTCACCACAGCTCCAGGATAGTTTTCCCGACCTCATTATAAGGTTCATTTATGATTTTTACTTGTCCACCAAACCTGCTTGGAATATCATTTATACATTAAATACGTAAGTAAAGTAAGCAATTATGATAAATGGCAGCTTGCCTATTTCAAAAGATGAGACATGTATTATAATAAATTGAAAGGTTTGAGCCATAGATTTTCATAAAACAGTTACAGAAATTGAAATTTAACGAGGTCACTTCAAACCTGGAGGTGCCAGTCTTTGGTCCCTTACCAGTTCCTTCAGTCAAAGGCCCTTATTCTGAACGTAGAAATTTTCACCTGAGTGTGTTCAGCTATTTCACTTACCTCTCTTGTTTCTGTTTTCTTTTTCTGCTCTTCTGTGGGAGGAAGGCTTAGTGCTTTCTTCTGTGAGCTAACATTCAGCCCTTTTCCCACACACCATTTTGACCACAGTGCTGCTTTGACCTCGTTTTCCAAGCTGCCAAGTGTTTTTCCTTCCAGATTGAACTGACTTGTAAAACTCACCTCACGCACAAAGCATTCTGATTAGATCAAAGAAGAAGTATGGATTTTGCTGCTACCCAACATTGACAAAAAACAACCAATTTCTTCTCCTGCTTTCCTAAGACACATGTTCAATAAGTTTGTTTAGTACCTTTTATGTGCCAAGAACATGAATGAATCTGGAATTTGTTTCACAAACACTGATAAAGGAGACAGGCAAACAAGTAATAGATTACAATACGACTTGGTCAGCATTCTTACAGTGCTCATGTTTCAGGTCCATCATGAAACCAACAAACAAATCACCTAAGTTGTAGGGATTTGATGTGGTGGAAAGTGAGGAGAAGGAAAGTCATCCAAGGTGGAGACTGATCTGTACAAGGACAAAGAAGTATGGGGAAAATGTAGATTTGAATGGGATGGGGACAGACCCTGTGTCCCCTACTGGGACAGCCAGATACAAACAGGCTGATACATGTGAAGTGCTCAGTGTAGGGCTCTATGCACAAAGGCAAAAACAAATGCTAGTTACTGCTGCTAAATAATATTGTCTCACTTTTAATCCTCATAACCCAGTGGGAAATCAAAAGCCATTGGAATTTTGTTTGTTTGAGACAGGATCTTGCCACCTAGCTCAGGCCGGCCTTCAGTTCACTACACAACCCAGTCTGGCCTCACATTCATGGGGATCCTCCTGCCTTAGCCTCCTGAGTGCTCGCATTACAGGTGTGCACAATACACCTAGCAGCCAATAGATTTTTAAAATTTTTTTCTGTATCGTAAATGGAACTCAGGACTCGTGGCTGCCAGGTAGGCACTGTGCCACTGAGCTATCTCGCTGGAAGCCATTGGATTTTTAAAGAAGGTAATGAATATGTAGTTATGAGAAAGAAATGATTGGTATCAGTTTAGAATATAAATTAAAAGGAGAAAGACTGATGAGATGGAGGATCAATATTGTAACAATACTGTAGGCAAGAGGTAGTTAAGTTTTGGTGGCATGGATATGAGAATTAACACTCTCTGTCTCTCTGTTTCTCTCTTAGTACTGAGGACTGAACTCAGAGCACCAGGCAAGCACTCTACCACTGAGCCACATCTCTAGTCCAAGGATAGCTTTCTTCAACTCAGTAAAATATCAGGGTTAAATTGATATATCACAGTGACATGAGGATTAAATGAAGTGATAGTTTCAAAATTTTTGTCATAGTTCCTTGCACTAGTAAGGACCACTTGTGTTAAATAAAATTAAAATATGAATATTGCCTGTCTGGCTTTCACAGGTACCTGAGTCTTGGGTTGATCTAATGGAACGTGGGCTGTGTCTATCTTCTGAGGAGGCAGCAACACAGATTATAAATACCTTGACTCCTCTCCAGCTGGGTGTGATCTGTGGTGGCAAGACCCTCCTTGTGCATGTGACGTTGTCATCTTTGTGGTGCACCAGAGCTATAATTATTCTAAAAGTTATGTGCACAGATAATAAAGTGTGATTTTGTGCTTGGATCCCAGTCTTTTGGAGCTCAGGTGTTTTCCAAGGAAGAGATGACATGGATTACCATGTGAGACTCGATCGTTATAAACCAAGTTGTAACTTCAGCAAGTGTACTGGCGATATGTTTTTGTGGCATGTGACTTCTAATCCTGGTTAAATAAGACAACTATTTGTAATTGAATTTTTCTTAATTTCAGACTAAAAAGGGGATTTGGTGGATTTTGTGTAATGTTTTGATTGTAAGGAAAAGTTTATGGCTCACAGAGGATAAAATATTTGTGTAGACTGCCTGAGGACCTACTGAAATTCAGGGGGCCTGAGAGTCCTTGGGACAGTTTTTCTCCAGCCTTCTTTGTCCACTTAGATATTATACATCAGTGTTTCTTTATCTTAGAAGTTACTGACATTTTGGTCAGATTTTGATAGGAGTGGTTGACCTAGACACTGTAGGATTCAGCAACATTTCTGGTCTCTGTTCAGAGGTTAGCTGCAGGGCTCCAGCCCTCAAGTATTTCTGGACATTGCTGACTTTCCCTTAGGGTAGGAAGGGATGCAAATTTCACTAACAGCTGAGAAGTGCTTTTATAAGCATTGACAGATACTACAAAGAGTTGTACTGAGTCATAGATCTTAAATATCAGTTAACTGCATTTATCTTAACAATTTTATTTTACTTTTACTGATCTCCTTCAGGCAACAGTTTTATCTTTTCAGAAGGATCTATTGAAAATATTTTCTTTCAATCGTTCATTAGCTGTGCTTGTTAATATTTAGATATTTCATTTAACATTTTCTACCAAGAAAAAGTAGATGCACTGCCTGGTTGACTATGAACCTAACTTCTTCATTTTTTTTATTCAACCATGTGAGTTTTCTGCTATTAAAAAATTATTCACCTTTATTCTGAGAGTTGGTTAATTAATTTATTTTTAATTATTTATTTATTTGGTATAGGATCTCACTATGAAGCTCAAGCTCATAGTGATCCTCCTATCTCAGCCTCCCCAGTGCTGGCATTACAGGCCTGCACCACCATGCCCAGTTTCAGTGGCCAGCATGGCCTGCGCAGGGTTCTGGGGCCAGCATGGCATGTAGTCTTGGGACCAAACCCAGGACGTTGTGTTTTCCAGGCAGGTGCTTAGGCTGCTGAGTGAACTCGTTAGCCCAAGAATTGATTAATTTAAATCTACTCCTATTATACTTAAGTTATCAAGCCCTGGCATGGCATTCGGGGTAACCGTGCATATGCATTGGGTATATGAAATGCATGAAGCAGTTGGATTCACTCACGTGGAAATCTGCTGTGGGACAATTGGTTTCCAATTTTTTTACAACATGGGTTTGTTACTTAAATAAATTAAAAAGTTGAAGTGCGTACTTCTCCAGGTCTGGGAAATAAGGAGTATTTCCAAGCTACCTTTTACTGTCAAGCAAAAGGGAGGTCAGTATTGGACAAGTAGTGAATATAAAAGCAGTAAAATGATTGAGAATCATGATAATGAGTGAGAATCACAAGAAACTGTCCACTGCTACCTTTTAGTATACCTCTTGCTGTGTCAACATCTGTTCTTGGCCGTTGCTCCTTTTTACTTAGCATTCACAGGAATACTTTCTTCTCTTCCTTCTTTCATTCTGGGATGGCTTTTCCCTTTGCAGGACTAAAAAATGCATTGCATTGGTTCTCCTTGCTTTTCAGGGAAGAAGTACTCATTATTCATGCCTGCACTGTGATTTTTCAGTTAGCATCCAAATCACACTTTATTTAGAACGTGCAGTGTAGATAAATTTAATCCTTACTGTAGTGACTATTCCTTAGGAAATAGTTCAGTCCCCCAAATCATTTGTAAACATGGTATGAGTAGTAATTTGAGCTCATACTTCTAGATATTCCCTGCTCTGAGCTTACTAGAAGCTCACTAGGACTGACTAGAAAATCTTATTTTTCTTTCTGAATGGTATTATTTTTTGGTATTTAATTATGCAAGGATCCCTAGAAGCCCAATCTAAACTGAGACATAGTGGACCCTTGGCACATTTTGTCAAATAAATAAATAAATAACGAATAAGTGAACATTCAAACTGTTGGTATAATATACAATAACTATCTTCCATAATCAGGGTCACATAGGGTATTAACACTTGCTCTTAAGCAGTTTGCATTACTTACTAATTTTTTTAGAAGCACAGATTACATTAGCCAGATGGTTTATATTCCTTTCTATATATAAAGTGTGTCTTTTCTTCTTAGAGTTTGTGAGCTCAGCATTTCTAGGGACTTTATCTGTCAACTTTCTGAGCAGAGCCCATAAGTCTAGTATGCCCTAGAATATTAAGAATATAAGATTAAGAAAGAAAGGTGCAATGAAGATTTGAACAAAAGATACACACACAACTGTGAGAGAAGACACAGCTGTTGCTGCAACAAAGCGGTGGTGTTGTCATACACAGCTCTGTCCTCATCCCTTACAATAAATGCTGGAGTACAGGAAGCCCTCAAGGAATATGTGTTTATTGGGAAAAAAATGGATGAGTGGTGTCTTATTACTTCCTCATTGTCAGATATAGTACCCAACACCCACAAGTTAGCAGAGAAGTTTATTTTACTCACAGTATATAGAGGTTTCAGTCCTGGCTCTAAGGCAGGGGACATGGCATAGGAGAAAGAGCTCATGGAAGGGCAGCCAGGGCAAAGAGAGGCATCAAGGGGGGAGACATATATCTCCTTCCATACTGGGGTGGCAAACCTATGCGGAGTGTGTTATTGTGTTTCATTTTGTTTTAAAAACAAAAGGTATTACAGTACGGTCAGTTTTTTAAAAAACTAAAATGTCAGTAGTCAGGTGTTATTGTAGCATTGGCACTTTGTGAAAAGAAGTCAAGTTTGGAGTTGCATTTTGGCCCTTGGTCTTTAAAGGGTTTGCGTGACGGCTCCAAGCCACACCCATGCTGGCCCATCTCTTCGCATCAGACTTCCCCTGCTGACACCGCACTGGGATATGAGCCTGTGAGTGGACTGGCTGAGTGTCACACACCTGTGATCCAGTCACCATCTGGCAGCCTCGTCTGTGAACCTGGGAGTGAGGCCTTGAGGACATTGAGACATGCAGATGTGTTCTAAGCACAGAGCTCTGACTTACACAGATGAGTGTGCTGAAAGGACGAGGAGCACAGCTCTCCTTGTTAGTGAATTTCCAGGAGTAACCTTCATTTTCTTCTTCTCTAATCATTTTTTAATTAATTTTGAGACACACTATTAGTCCAAATCTTTCTTCTCATTGAATTAAGAGAAAGTAGCCACATAACTCTCTTAACTCTTTTGTATATACAGATACAAAATGGTCCTTCATTTGTATCCCCTTTTCTGTTTAGTTTTGTCAAAAATGGATATTCCATTACCATTTAAATACTGTAGGTGCATGAATTCAGCAAAATATTCTAATATAGTCCAGTAGTCCATAATAGTAGTGGGTTATCCATAGGACTGGCAATGTCAGAAGCTGTTGACTTGAGCCTTTTATAGCTCAGCATATTAATATGATCTTAGAAGTCAAAGATCTATTCAATGAAAATTACAGTACTCTGAAAAAAGAGATTGTAGAGAATTTCAGAGAATGGAAAGATATTCTCTAGTCATTTTGTGCATATGATTTTATTTTTAATCTTTTAATAAAATTGTATGTGTGACACATAAATTAAAATTAATGTGTAAACACTTGGGTATAGACATATTTGAAGGTGTAAAGTATATGTTCCATAGGTAGTACTTGACCCTATATACACAGTCATCCTGAAATTGCCATGTTATTATAGATCATATGATCTATAATATGATCATATGATCATATATATATATGCATATTTGGTACAGGGTCTCACTACGCAGCTCAGACTCATAGTGATCCTCTTGATTTCAGCCTCCCCAGCACTAGAATCACAGGTGTACGCCACCACTCCTGGACTTGGTGGCTGGCTCAGTGCACCCTGGAGCAGGACCAGTGCGGCATGTGGGACTGGGGATCAAACCCTGCTCCTGCGCTTGCCAAAGCAGGCACTTGGTCTGCTAAGCTACTCACCAGCCCAGATTAACATTTTTTTAATGTTATAAAAGTGCATTGGCAGACAAAGGTAAAGATAGATGACAAATTTGTTGCAATTAAGGAAGATTTTGATAGTGACTTAAATCCCATGAGCTGTTTTTCTCTGAACGGTAGTTTCAAAATGGAGAACAACAGCACGGTATATTTCTAAATCAAAGAACACTTAAGGTTGTGTAAAGCGCTGTGGATGTTTGGGTGATCATTAAGGGAAACAGAACCACCTCAAGACCAACTATTTTATTTCCAGTCTTAAAACCTATTTGTGTTTTATTAAGCCCATTATACTGGTGTCTTGACAGTCATGGCCTTTAATATAAAATAACAATACTGAGCTGTCACTGCATTTTTGTAAAACACGTATGGTTTCCTTTTGTTCCCAGAACAATTCCATAAAATTGATTTTTATCCCCCCCCCCACTAACAAGCAAACAGCAAAAGTAAAATAAACTGTAAAAGATCACTTCCACCACTGGAAGGTGGGGCTTCTTCAGGATTTTATTTCCTGCTGGGTCAGTACCAGTTTCCACTATTGTTCTGGTACTTTGCATCCCCTGGCTGTAGAATCTGAGGATTACAGATGCAATCCTGTAGTCTATGTAGTAAAACTGAAGGGCGGATAGAGCCCAAGAGAATAGATGTTCATTTAGCTACAGCAGTGACTTGGTCATGTGCAGCGGTCATAGAGGTCGCGGATGCCGTTGTTCTCAGGTATTATTTTTAAAGTCAGAATACGAAATGCACTGTGACCTTTACATGCAGAGTATGTGGGAGGGCATACAGTTGGTTCCTGTTTGTGTTTTTGTGAGTGATAGTGCTTCACTCAGAGTCCTGGTGGGCAAAGGGTTTATCCTGGGTGGCTCTGGTGACGAGAAGCTGAGGAATGAATTCCTTATCACGACAGAGAGGGGCACCATGGGACCCTGCAGGAGTGAGAGGAATGGAAGGCAAGTGGAGAACAATTTACACAAGCCATTCATACAAGGGAGAGTGTAATTAATTTCTGAGCATAATCACTGTCTGTAATTACGCCAATTTAGTTATCTTCAGATACAGAGAATAAACTTGCTATTAAAAAATCATCACTCCTTGTCCACTTTCTGACCCTGCAGAATTTAGCCTCACAATATAAGACGTTATAAAATTTAATTCTGCTTTGAGAATTTTTATGACCTTAAAAAAGGAAATACAAGAGCGGTGGCCATGCCCTGAACATCTGAGCTTCAGTTGCCACCTGACAATGGTTATTCCTGTCACCTTGGCACTGGCCAGAGCATCCTGCCGCTTTGTGATCTCGCTAGGGTAGGCGGACTGTGTACAAGTCCCCCAGCGTGAGGCGGTCTCTGCACGTCCTGCTGTGAACCACTGTCCCCACCCTGCTACTGTGCTGCAGAGCATTTTCTGTTCACTGACCAGGGACAGCTCTTGGAAGGCCAAAGCTAATTCTGTTCAGGAGTCGAGAGTTCTCTACTAAGCTCGTGGAGTGAACTGGGCACAAAGTCACCTTCAGAGACCTATTGTGTGTTTTGCTTTCATTATAGACAAGGTTTGAAGATGGAATGAAATGTCCTGGGAGACACTCAGAGGAAATGCATGGGCAGTGTCCAGTAGAGGGTTGAGCAAGTGTCCAGTGGAGGGTTGAGCAAGGAGAGTGGCTGCCTGTACTGCCAGGGGAGGGCTCCTATGTGGGTGCTCAGGCAACGCTTCCCCGGAATCCAGCACTTGCACATAGACTTCTGTAGCTGTCTTGGCAGGTAGTTTCTTTTACATTGTTAATTGTATACACAGAAACATTTCACAGTTTCAGAGTTAGGTGAGAATAGGTCAGTGAAATGTATCCAATGTGTTCCTTCCATTTCCTTGGATTGTATTTTTGCTCTTGGCTTTAAGTTTGCATTTTTCAACCAGTCAAGCTGCATTGCCTTCATGGTCAATTTTATTCTAATGCAGTCAGAAATTGACATCTGAATAAAAATCTTCTCTAAAACGAGTGCTTTCCTGATTTTCACCCTTGAGAGTATAGTTTTTAGTGTTTAATTAGTTTTATAGACTGAACAATTCTGTGTGTTTTATAGCACAGAGTAAAGTGTACCTGCCTGCACAATTTGAATATAATCTTGGGTTTTAAGTTACTGTTTATGAAATCAGAAAAACATATCTCAGCCTCCATCTCAATTATCAAATTAAAGAAAAAGATGATATGATTAGTAGACTTTGTATTATTGTGAGTATAACTTTAAATAGTACAGTAAATACTAAATCAATGCATATTCAGATGCAATAAGGCTCCTAAACATACTAGAATACATTGTGATCATCTCTATTTTAAACCTCCTATGAAATTTTTAACTAAGTAAGTAGCTTCTAGCAAATTTTCTTCCAGGGAGATGCACTGGGGAGCATTGCAACTTTCTTTAAGACACTTTTTTTTCCCCAGTACAACATTGAGCTTGGCTAAACCTACACGGAAGACTCAGCTATTAAGGGATGTGAAATGCATGATGCCTGGGTGAAGGACTGAATGAGGACAGTGATCCATGCAGATGGAAGTGGTCTAGGGAATTTCCTAGCTAGCAGTGAAACAGACGCTTCAGCAGAAGAGATATCTGCATCTGTCTGTCTGTCCATCCATCTGCCCATAAATCCATCCACCCATCCATCCATCCATCCATCCATCCATCCATCCATCCATCCATCTCTATTGCCTATCAATAATTTGTCAATACATATACAAATGAAAAAGAATTTCCAGTAAGGAAAGACAAGCTTTGGGTGACTTGACAATGACACCATGAGAAGAGAAGTGAAGCTCTCTGAATGCCCTGTACTGTTCTGCACTTACAGGACTTGTAGGGTGTGTGTCACTTAAAATTGAACAAGCTTGGTCTGACTACCAAGAGGGTTGCAAACAGTGTCATCAGATTGCAGAAGGAAGCTAGGGGTGGCAGTATTGGGGTTGTCAGAGGGTCTGGTGGTGGTGTACCCAGGCCTGCCTTCTCACCACTTTCTCTAGCAGAAGGAATATGGTTGGGAATGACTTAAGGAACCCATGTGTTGACAGCTTTGCCTGGTTACAGGAAAAGGCAGTTGTGAAACATTAGAGGGAAAGGAAATATGTATGGGCTAAAAGGGGGAGGGTGACAGATTAGTGAAGACCCTCAGAATCCAAGGTCAGCTAAGTGAAACTGAGCTCACCTTCCAGCCCCCACATTGCACAGTTCCTTTCTATTCATGAGATCGCTGGTACAAAGCATCTGATTGCCCATTTCAGACGTAACTCACAGCAGCAAGAGCATTCTTCATGCTACTCTAGCTCAGGAAAATCTTACAGAAGTAAGTGGAAGTGGCTTCACGAGGGCAACAGGCTTGCTTTCTCACCAACTCAAAACTCACTTGGCAAAGGTCTGCTGGGTTTCTTTTGACCACATGCATGTGGAGATGAGCAACCTTCCTGTAGTTATGTAGACAGCTTCCAACCCCAAGAGCTACCTGCATGGAGCACAGACTGTCCAACTCAGACTCCAAGGATATTATTTCTATGAACAGAATGGCACAAATTAAGATACTGACTGGTTTTTCTACTGCTGTTTAGAGGCATACAGGAAGGTTATTCGTTTTCTTGAACTTTTCCATAGATGCTAACTATAAGTGAGATCCTTTATGTAAAGGGAAGGCAACTAAAATGCAGCTAAAGTAGCAAAGGTTACTATCTTCAAACTTATTCCTCACTATTCCAAGCAAGACACAGATTCTCCTTTATATATTAACAGTACATGTTTAATTCAGTAGATGGAACACTGTTCACTGAACTGCAGGAATCAAACACAGGTAGTGTGTTGCTTGGAGTTTTGTTTCATTCGTCACTGCTAGGACAAAGTTCCCAACACTCAGAGTTGAAAGAGAGGTTTATTTTGTTCACACTTTTCGAGGCTGGCTGGCTCTAAGGCACGGTGGCATGGCAGAGGGACCTTGCAGAGGAGGAACAGTCCTTGGCATGGCAGACAGGAGCAATGGAGTGCCCCAGACCATGCCCACAGTGGCCCGCCTCTTCCCTCCAGGTTTCTCCTCCCAGTATCACACCCAGCTATAAAAGTATTAGTTGAGGAATTACAGATAGACACATGATCCAGCCACTCCCCAAAGTCTTACCTGTGAAATCATGGGGCTTTAGGGGGACATCTAGATATAAACCATGAGAATGAGCTTTCTGTCACTGTTACAAAAATAGCTGAGAACATCAACCTAAATGAGAGAGTTGCACTGACACATGCTTTCAAAGATTTGAGTCCATGGTAGGTGGACCTCATTGTCTTTGGTCCTGCAGTGAGGGTGATCACTGTGGGGGGACCATGTGACAGGTGAAGTTGCTTATGTCATAGCTAGCCACAGAAAGAGAGGGAGGGAGACAGGGAGAGAGGTAGGAGGAGGGAGGGAGGAGGAGGGAGGAAGGGAAGGAAGGAGAGAAGGATGGAGGAAGAAGAGGAGGGAAGGGAGGGGAGGAAGGAAGGAAGGGAATAGAAGGAGGGAGGAATAAGGAGAGACGGAGGGAGGGGAGGAGGGCAGGGAGGGAAGGGAATGGAGGGAGGAGAGGGGGAAGGGAGGGGAGGAGGGAAGGGAAAAAAGGGAGGGAGATGGAGAGAGAGAGAGAGAGAGAGAGAGAGAGAGAGAGAGAGCACAAGGTGGTACATGCCTGAAATGCCAGCCACTTGAGGTTAAGGCAGGAGGACTGAAAGCTTGAATCTAGCTTAGGCAACTTCTCTGTCTCAGAGAAAAGTTCTCAGAGAAAAGTACTTCAGTGATAAAGTGAGCATCCAGCATGCACAAGACTCTATATTCATCTCCAGACAGTGAGGGATGGAGGAAAAGAAACAGAGAGGGAGGGAGAGAGAGACAGAGACAGAGAGAGAAAGAGAAGCTAAGGTAGAATTTACTCAAAGCTTCTACAGCACAGCTATTTTATACAGATATTTATGACTGTATCTCCAACTTCCTTAGATAGTTTTAACCCTGAAACTCTTGTCATGACTTGTCTATTTCACTGCCCATTTCCTTGGAAGGGTAAACTTGACAGTCCATAGCCAGCACCCCAGTATTTACTTTTCTCTCTATTCAGTTTTAATCACTCTGCAAAGTTCTGCCCAACTCCACTAGTCCACTGCCAGCTTGTAAATATGAGTCCCTCCTCAGTATCCAGCCTACTTACCCTGGTGGCGCACTCTGTACACCACACATTCTTGGACCACACCCCTGGCTTGGACCCTGTCCACATGACAGGCCCTTGGACACCCCTTCCTTGCATTTCCTGTGGACTCCTAAACACTGAGAACAACAGGGCTCTATCTTTGTCTGCCCAGCTGGTGGCTGCCTGCTTGTGTCTCATGTGTCCTTGTGACAGGTGTGTCATGGCTTAATTGGCACCTGTGGTATTCAGCTGCACCTGTGTTCCCTTTGATGAATTTGACCCCAGTATTCGCTGAGCACCCCTCCTGTAGCAAACACTGCTGCTATTCAAATAGTGTGACCACCCCCTCACTCCAACACCAAGGAGGGACGCAGTAACTGCTCTCATTGAACCTAGCCTCTATTCAGGTGATAGGGTACTATGAAAACAAACACAGAAACAAACATGAAATCCTGTTTGTGGCAAGAGCCACCAAAAATAGATGAATAATGGCAAACATGTAAGACCTTCTTCAGTCCAGTCAGCAGATATTCCCTGAGGAAAGTAATGTTTTGGTTTTGTTTTGTTCAATTGGCTCTCCACTTCCTGATGATTTGTGTGCTCTTTGAGGATGCATTTCCTATTGCTGGTGGCCAAAGTGCTCAGGATTCTTACCTGCAGGTGGGTGGGATGTCAAAATTTCCATTCCTAGTACAGGGTCCGGGGATGCATCAGGTGTCCGTTGCTTACCACCCTCAATGAGACTATATGCGTGTGCACGTAGCCTATAGAGGGCTCGTGGCACTCGGGGGCACTTTTTCTCTAGCTAAGATATAGATACTGATTAAAGTGCATTATTGTTACCTTTTTATTACTTTTCTTGAAGAAACCCTCATCTTTTGTTTTTAGTTCCATTCCAAAGGATTTATTACTTTATTACTTCTTATTACTCATGCAAATTCTAATAAATACACCTATCTAATTGTAATAAATAGCTGCTTGAGTGATTTAACTGCTAACAAAGTGTAGAATCTTTTGATTGGGGTGGAAACAATTCAGATGTCAAAATTATGGCTATTTTATGAGTAAGTACAGTTGTCCTTTGGTATTTTACTCAGATTCCAAAATCCATAGATTTCACAGTTTCTCATATAAAACGGGGCAGTTCTACTCATTCATATCCAATCATGTACTTAAATTGTCTATGTAATATTTCAAATAACTAACACTGGAAATGCCATGCACATGGTTGTTAATGCCTTTCGGTTTATAATATGATGACCAAACACAAGTTTGGACATGTCCTGTGTAGATGAATTATTTTTCCAAATATTTTCAGACCACAGTTGAATCTTGGTATGTAGAACCTGCACATACAGAAAACCTACTGTAATGAATTTATGAAAAATTTAATGTTTTGTTCTAGATATATTTTGTTGACATTATAGGTCTTGAAGAAAGCTGAAAAGAGTGAAAAGGAATTGCCTTTTGATAAAACTGCTAATGATAAATTACCATTCTATAATTTCAGTTATTTGAAGTTATTTAATCTAAAATAGAAATAATCATGCCTGAGTGTATATGAATGCTTATAAATAAATATGTAATAATGAAAATATTTTACCAGTTTAAGTCCTAGATAATTGTGTGCAGGTCTTTATTAAAAAACAATATTCGGCATCACAAAAATGTGTTATATTTTCGTGATCGACAATATGGGAAACCTTCATATTCCAAAGAAGTTTTGTGAGAAAGATTTTCATATTTTTCTCTAAATTTACCCAAGGAAGAATTAATCCAGATGGAAAATCATCAGTACTAAGTACACCTTTGTGTCAGATGCTTTGCATCCTACGTTATCTTGTTTTCAATATCCTGACCAACAAGTTGCACTAATGAATACACACACAAGGCACATGTTTCTATGTTCAATTTTGGGCCATGCAAGAGTAGATTAGGAGGGCCAGGGATATAGCTCAGTGGCATCTTTTTTTAAATTGAAACAAAATGTAGGCAGAGGGCTAGGGATATAGCTCAGCAGCTTAAGCACCTGCCTGGCAAGCACAAGGTCCTCAGTTTGATCCCTGGTACCAAATAAATAAATAAACAAACAAATAGTAGATTAGGAGACCCAATCTGTTGGAGACACTTTCCATGGCTGCAGTTATCAGAGAACCTGTTAGTGAGTTTCCAAACACTTACCTGGAGTTATGGAGCACAGTGGGAAGAAAGAGCAAGAGACAAAATGGGTGCAGCAGGGATCTGGGATGACCAGTTGTTGTTCATGGGGAAGCAAAAGGCAGGAGGCAGACAGAACCTTGGTATTTATGCATCACACCTGAGTCTTTGACAGTGGCCGAAGGGCAGTGACTATTTCCAGGAAGAGTGATGGCCACTACTGTGGTGGGCTAGGAAGAAAACAAAGCACTTGCAAGGACAAGGGTGAGATGGAGGAAATAAGGAAACTGTTGTTCCCCTAGGTGCTGCTTTATCATCCTCAGCAGCTCTTGCCTTGTCCTGTGAGTGCAAACAGTCGTTAGCCCTAGGGATTCCAGCAGTGGCCAAAACAGGGAGTTTCCATGTTCCAGGCTGGCTCAAAAAGCAAGACAACAGTTTTGGACATCCACTACACCCAACTTATAATTTGTGGTCCCCCATGGCAGCCCTGGAGAAGAGCTCCCCACTTGGTTAAGGAACCATAAGAGAAAAAGCTGTACATTTCTGATGCAAGGCCTCTCTTTTCTGACTCAGCCATCACCTTGGTTGCTTTTCTCTCATTGCTGAGAGAAAATACCCGACATTCAAAGTTAAGAAAGGAAAGGTTCATTTAGCTCATGGCTTGAGAAGGTTTCAGCCTGTAATCAGCTGGCTCCAAAGCAGGGTTGGTGGGCCAAGGGCCAACAGTTCAAGGCAGCACAAGGCAGCAAAAGCCCCAAGAACAAAAGAGGGAAAACAAGCCTTTTTTCATCTCTTATGTGGTAAGCAGGTTACTTTGCAGGGCAGTGTAGCATCCCATCCTCTCCAGGCCCTCTTCTTGCACAGGATGAGGATGTTTACAAAGTGAGGACCCAGGCTCCTGCTGAGTAGATTAGCTGAACTTCTCAAGTTGACACAGCACATCAGCCATTAGAACCACTTATGCTGCAGCATTCCTTCTTTTCTATTTTGATTATTGACTCTGGTTGTGGGTAGAAGTTTTTTTTTATTTTTCTGAACTAGAAATATAGGTCTTCCATGTGAAAGAATGTGAGCAAAAACCAATTCAATTGTAGCGAAGAGAATCCTGTGGAAAATAATGTTCTTCCTACTAACTTTTCAAAGAATTCTCTAGGGTAATCTGGGCTCTGACATCTAGGGAATGTATTGCTTACTTGGGTTTTTACCACTCTTCTTTTGCCTGGGTTTACCTGTCGGCATCAACAATTACAGAACTTTTGGTAAGGCTTGTAGTTATCTCTTGGCATAAGTAAGGTTTTACTAGAAACTACAAGGCTGTTTGTCCATTAGTAGCCAGTGTATCATGGAAAGAAAATATTTTAATTATGGATATTTTGTTCATACAGACTCATTTATGTTCACCAAGTGAGAAACAAATAGGCATTCAGATACATTCAGAGCAAGCCCAGGCTTGGTGTGACTGAGCACTTAGCAGATTTCCAACTTACATTTGTACATACTTTGGTGTTTGCCCTCCCAATACCCACATGTGATTATAAACTTCTTTAGAGGTACAGTTGTGTGTTTCAAGCTTGAAAGATGATTTAGTAATTTAGGGAAGATGTAATCCTGAGAAATAGATGTAGCAATCTAAGCAAAATCCATATGCTGCATTATCTATAGCTTCTTGGGACAAAAGCGATTTGTGTTTTACTGTGTTAATTACTAATCTTCCCATCAGGGTGGGAGGGCAAGTCACGTTCTTCTAGATTTCTTCTCTCTAGGACTTCAAGGAAGAGAGATAGGAAGCAAAGATCAATTATTCACTCAGTCTAAAATACTCATCTAAAGGTTTTATGATCAATGCTCAAGAAAGGAAGTATAAAATTGCTATCTCTTTATTATAAATAAGCCTGTCTATAAAAGGTGATTAAAGGAGCAATGTGTTTTGAATGCACTATAGTTCCATGCTGAGTACTTTTCTTTTACTCTTTGGCTTCATAGAGTGTGAAATTACAGGACATTGCCATTTGTTAGGGTCAAAAAGTATCAGGTGTCAGCAATTTGGGATGACTTGACCTCACCAGAAGATGAATTTGTGGGAGATAATTATGCTTAAGGTCCAAGATGGTCTCTAACTGACCAGCCCTAAAGTGGTCAAGAAAGCCCTGTCCCCCAAACTCTGTCTCCTCTACTGGCACAATTCTGTCTTGATGCACTTCCTTGACTTGCATCTCTTTCCAAGACTCACTGACTTGAGAAGTTTTATCAGAACACAGTAGACTCTGCTGAACATTTGAAAACATTTTGGAGTTCTATAATATTATATTTGAAGATATAGCTACTGTCATTTATCAAAACCTTGTCAAGGTATGGTACCAGTACAGAAATGTGTGCACCAATTTAGTCACTGGAAATATTCAAATTATACAAAGGAGATTTTATATGGTTTGTCAATAGTTTCTGAGCTTATAATGGAAAGCTGGCTTCACTATACAGTGATAAAGGACCAGCATTATATATAATGACACTTTATATTTTTAATGATTTTTTTGATTTTGTTTTTCATGGATTATGCCGAGATTTCTTGCTTCTACTTTCCCCATGTTATTTCTAATGAATAGTCTATGTAATTACTGAATTTGTGGACAAATACGGGCATATTTGAATGGTAAATATAGCATAAGATATGATAATTCAACTTATAAAATGAGAAAATATCTGCCCATAGGTATAGAACTTGGGAGTTTATGAGATCTGAAGCAAAATATTTAATTTGCCTATACATCAAAGCAATAAATAGAAGATTTTTTTTTTTAGTGTATTTGGTACAGGGTCTTATTACGCAGCTTGGACTCATAGTGATCCTCCCATTTTCAGCCTCCCCAGTGCTGGGTTTACAGACATGCAACACCACGCCCCATCTCAGTGGCCGGTTCAGCACGCCCAGGGTTGGCCCGGCACAGTATGCAGTTCCAGGCATGCAACCCTGGTCCCTGCACTTGCCTAAGCAGGATCTTGGTCTGCTGAGCTATTTTGCTGGCCTTCAAGATGGCATTCTTGTTAGTAATGAAGGTGAAATAGTTTCTTGGCGACCTCGCGCTCCAGAGCCCGGCGCGGAAACCGCCGCACTAGGTCGCCGCCTAAATAGTTTCTTGGATAGCCCATTTAACATGTGATAATTATTTTTCTTCTTTCCAAGTCTTCATTAGAAACAACAGTAACATAATAAATACAAGAGTGAGATAGTTTTTAACTCATATCCTGTTTATGCTAACCTGGAAAAACATTCCACAGATCTCCTTAGATCTAATCTTAAAAATTTTAAATGTTTGCACTCACATTAAAATGTTTGAGAAAAAAGCATAATCTATACAGTACACCAGGAAAACCATACTAAGGTGTAAGAAGAAAGTGTTTGAAACTTTTGTGGTAACTGCTCAGTTTGTAGATTCTTCTTTTTAGCCTTTGCTAGCCTGTTGGCTCACAAACAATGCCAGATAACTTAAATTCACTAAATTTAAATTGATTAAATGAAAGGAAAATAGGAAAAAATACTGTACAACCTTTAACTTTGGTATTTTCTGCTACATTAAGTTGTGAGAATTCAAAAAGTATTGTGTTTCTAAACAAGTTATTTAATTAGGTTACGATATGGAAAACAATATCATTTTAAATATACTTATTATTTACTAGCATAGTTTTTTCACCTTTTAAACAAACTCCCAGATTATTGCAGCTAATATGTATTGAAATAATTTGGTGTTTAACAGAATAATTTTTTAACAGAATAATTTTTAAAAAATATAAACTTACAGCTCCTTGTTACATGGCTATCACCATTTTTAAGTGAACATAAATAAAAATTTTAAAAATGTAGTGGCATTTCAAATCAACATAGGGCAATGGAAAAATACTCAGAGGACCATTTGAAACACTATTAATAATTCAGTCTGATGAATCTCTTTTGAGCACATATTAAAATGCATTTTGTGGGCAGTTTCTTCCCAGCAATCAGGAGACTAGTAGAATGAGACAGAGCTCTGCCCTGAGGGGTCAGGCCAGCAGTCACACTATCACTTGTGGGTATGATTGGGAAAGCCACTGCGAGGAGCAAACCTGGGTGATTTAGCCTTCTGTGAATGTTGAAACTACTAATAACTAATTTTTATGATATTGTAAAATTATGTGTAACTTCTGAATCTCAAAGGAAGTGTGAATTGCATTTAGTCTATTTCTGATGGTGTGATTATTTTCTAATTGAAAATTAGCTGGTTATGGGCTATAGGACATTGTTCCACTTCATAATTGACTGATCTGAGTATATATTATGTTTTGTGACCAAGTTGGAAAAGAGAATTTTTCTAAGGTTGTAGTTTAAGATATATTACTAAATCTTCTATTTTTTCAAATGATCCATCATTTAATCATCTTATCTATCTATCCACCTACCTACCTACCTACTTACCTCTCTATATTTCAATACAGGGGCTCAAAACCCAGGGCCTTTGCACTAAGCTATTCTTAGCCTTTGTTTATTTACTTTTTCAGGTAGGGCCTCATTAATTCATTAACTTGCCCCACGTGGGGCTAAAACTTGTGATCCTCCTGCTTCAGCCTCTCAGAGTACTGGGATTAGAGATATACAGCACCATGTAAGTTATTGAAATATTAAAGTAGCTCTATGAGTAGTAAATACTGTTATTCTACCAGTGGCTTATTAACTTGTCTTACGCATTTTTAAAACAATATTAAGCTTTGATGAAATAAATATTGAATCGCCTGCTCTCTGCTCCTTCAGTGTTTGGAAACTCTAGGAAGCAGAGGGAGTAGTTTGTGCAAGATGTATGTGTAAAGCTATGTGGTGCAAAGTTACATTCTCTTAATGAATATAGGGATTTGTTCTAATGGCGTTTGTAAATAGAATATCATGTCTGCATCTTGTACAGCAATTAACCACTAGGAAGAATGTATGCAATGTGTTAATTATTGAAACTGTTCTACCAATTTGATTTGAAACTGTCTCATTGC
>NW_004524604.1:5018683-5073510 GCF_000260255.1 Octodon degus | reverse complement strand
AGAGAGAGAGAGAGAGAGAGAGAGAGAGAGAGAGAGAGAGCACAAGGTGGTACATGCCTGAAATGCCAGCCACTTGAGGTTAAGGCAGGAGGACTGAAAGCTTGAATCTAGCTTAGGCAACTTCTCTGTCTCAGAGAAAAGTTCTCAGAGAAAAGTACTTCAGTGATAAAGTGAGCATCCAGCATGCACAAGACTCTATATTCATCTCCAGACAGTGAGGGATGGAGGAAAAGAAACAGAGAGGGAGGGAGAGAGAGACAGAGACAGAGAGAGAAAGAGAAGCTAAGGTAGAATTTACTCAAAGCTTCTACAGCACAGCTATTTTATACAGATATTTATGACTGTATCTCCAACTTCCTTAGATAGTTTTAACCCTGAAACTCTTGTCATGACTTGTCTATTTCACTGCCCATTTCCTTGGAAGGGTAAACTTGACAGTCCATAGCCAGCACCCCAGTATTTACTTTTCTCTCTATTCAGTTTTAATCACTCTGCAAAGTTCTGCCCAACTCCACTAGTCCACTGCCAGCTTGTAAATATGAGTCCCTCCTCAGTATCCAGCCTACTTACCCTGGTGGCGCACTCTGTACACCACACATTCTTGGACCACACCCCTGGCTTGGACCCTGTCCACATGACAGGCCCTTGGACACCCCTTCCTTGCATTTCCTGTGGACTCCTAAACACTGAGAACAACAGGGCTCTATCTTTGTCTGCCCAGCTGGTGGCTGCCTGCTTGTGTCTCATGTGTCCTTGTGACAGGTGTGTCATGGCTTAATTGGCACCTGTGGTATTCAGCTGCACCTGTGTTCCCTTTGATGAATTTGACCCCAGTATTCGCTGAGCACCCCTCCTGTAGCAAACACTGCTGCTATTCAAATAGTGTGACCACCCCCTCACTCCAACACCAAGGAGGGACGCAGTAACTGCTCTCATTGAACCTAGCCTCTATTCAGGTGATAGGGTACTATGAAAACAAACACAGAAACAAACATGAAATCCTGTTTGTGGCAAGAGCCACCAAAAATAGATGAATAATGGCAAACATGTAAGACCTTCTTCAGTCCAGTCAGCAGATATTCCCTGAGGAAAGTAATGTTTTGGTTTTGTTTTGTTCAATTGGCTCTCCACTTCCTGATGATTTGTGTGCTCTTTGAGGATGCATTTCCTATTGCTGGTGGCCAAAGTGCTCAGGATTCTTACCTGCAGGTGGGTGGGATGTCAAAATTTCCATTCCTAGTACAGGGTCCGGGGATGCATCAGGTGTCCGTTGCTTACCACCCTCAATGAGACTATATGCGTGTGCACGTAGCCTATAGAGGGCTCGTGGCACTCGGGGGCACTTTTTCTCTAGCTAAGATATAGATACTGATTAAAGTGCATTATTGTTACCTTTTTATTACTTTTCTTGAAGAAACCCTCATCTTTTGTTTTTAGTTCCATTCCAAAGGATTTATTACTTTATTACTTCTTATTACTCATGCAAATTCTAATAAATACACCTATCTAATTGTAATAAATAGCTGCTTGAGTGATTTAACTGCTAACAAAGTGTAGAATCTTTTGATTGGGGTGGAAACAATTCAGATGTCAAAATTATGGCTATTTTATGAGTAAGTACAGTTGTCCTTTGGTATTTTACTCAGATTCCAAAATCCATAGATTTCACAGTTTCTCATATAAAACGGGGCAGTTCTACTCATTCATATCCAATCATGTACTTAAATTGTCTATGTAATATTTCAAATAACTAACACTGGAAATGCCATGCACATGGTTGTTAATGCCTTTCGGTTTATAATATGATGACCAAACACAAGTTTGGACATGTCCTGTGTAGATGAATTATTTTTCCAAATATTTTCAGACCACAGTTGAATCTTGGTATGTAGAACCTGCACATACAGAAAACCTACTGTAATGAATTTATGAAAAATTTAATGTTTTGTTCTAGATATATTTTGTTGACATTATAGGTCTTGAAGAAAGCTGAAAAGAGTGAAAAGGAATTGCCTTTTGATAAAACTGCTAATGATAAATTACCATTCTATAATTTCAGTTATTTGAAGTTATTTAATCTAAAATAGAAATAATCATGCCTGAGTGTATATGAATGCTTATAAATAAATATGTAATAATGAAAATATTTTACCAGTTTAAGTCCTAGATAATTGTGTGCAGGTCTTTATTAAAAAACAATATTCGGCATCACAAAAATGTGTTATATTTTCGTGATCGACAATATGGGAAACCTTCATATTCCAAAGAAGTTTTGTGAGAAAGATTTTCATATTTTTCTCTAAATTTACCCAAGGAAGAATTAATCCAGATGGAAAATCATCAGTACTAAGTACACCTTTGTGTCAGATGCTTTGCATCCTACGTTATCTTGTTTTCAATATCCTGACCAACAAGTTGCACTAATGAATACACACACAAGGCACATGTTTCTATGTTCAATTTTGGGCCATGCAAGAGTAGATTAGGAGGGCCAGGGATATAGCTCAGTGGCATCTTTTTTTAAATTGAAACAAAATGTAGGCAGAGGGCTAGGGATATAGCTCAGCAGCTTAAGCACCTGCCTGGCAAGCACAAGGTCCTCAGTTTGATCCCTGGTACCAAATAAATAAATAAACAAACAAATAGTAGATTAGGAGACCCAATCTGTTGGAGACACTTTCCATGGCTGCAGTTATCAGAGAACCTGTTAGTGAGTTTCCAAACACTTACCTGGAGTTATGGAGCACAGTGGGAAGAAAGAGCAAGAGACAAAATGGGTGCAGCAGGGATCTGGGATGACCAGTTGTTGTTCATGGGGAAGCAAAAGGCAGGAGGCAGACAGAACCTTGGTATTTATGCATCACACCTGAGTCTTTGACAGTGGCCGAAGGGCAGTGACTATTTCCAGGAAGAGTGATGGCCACTACTGTGGTGGGCTAGGAAGAAAACAAAGCACTTGCAAGGACAAGGGTGAGATGGAGGAAATAAGGAAACTGTTGTTCCCCTAGGTGCTGCTTTATCATCCTCAGCAGCTCTTGCCTTGTCCTGTGAGTGCAAACAGTCGTTAGCCCTAGGGATTCCAGCAGTGGCCAAAACAGGGAGTTTCCATGTTCCAGGCTGGCTCAAAAAGCAAGACAACAGTTTTGGACATCCACTACACCCAACTTATAATTTGTGGTCCCCCATGGCAGCCCTGGAGAAGAGCTCCCCACTTGGTTAAGGAACCATAAGAGAAAAAGCTGTACATTTCTGATGCAAGGCCTCTCTTTTCTGACTCAGCCATCACCTTGGTTGCTTTTCTCTCATTGCTGAGAGAAAATACCCGACATTCAAAGTTAAGAAAGGAAAGGTTCATTTAGCTCATGGCTTGAGAAGGTTTCAGCCTGTAATCAGCTGGCTCCAAAGCAGGGTTGGTGGGCCAAGGGCCAACAGTTCAAGGCAGCACAAGGCAGCAAAAGCCCCAAGAACAAAAGAGGGAAAACAAGCCTTTTTTCATCTCTTATGTGGTAAGCAGGTTACTTTGCAGGGCAGTGTAGCATCCCATCCTCTCCAGGCCCTCTTCTTGCACAGGATGAGGATGTTTACAAAGTGAGGACCCAGGCTCCTGCTGAGTAGATTAGCTGAACTTCTCAAGTTGACACAGCACATCAGCCATTAGAACCACTTATGCTGCAGCATTCCTTCTTTTCTATTTTGATTATTGACTCTGGTTGTGGGTAGAAGTTTTTTTTTATTTTTCTGAACTAGAAATATAGGTCTTCCATGTGAAAGAATGTGAGCAAAAACCAATTCAATTGTAGCGAAGAGAATCCTGTGGAAAATAATGTTCTTCCTACTAACTTTTCAAAGAATTCTCTAGGGTAATCTGGGCTCTGACATCTAGGGAATGTATTGCTTACTTGGGTTTTTACCACTCTTCTTTTGCCTGGGTTTACCTGTCGGCATCAACAATTACAGAACTTTTGGTAAGGCTTGTAGTTATCTCTTGGCATAAGTAAGGTTTTACTAGAAACTACAAGGCTGTTTGTCCATTAGTAGCCAGTGTATCATGGAAAGAAAATATTTTAATTATGGATATTTTGTTCATACAGACTCATTTATGTTCACCAAGTGAGAAACAAATAGGCATTCAGATACATTCAGAGCAAGCCCAGGCTTGGTGTGACTGAGCACTTAGCAGATTTCCAACTTACATTTGTACATACTTTGGTGTTTGCCCTCCCAATACCCACATGTGATTATAAACTTCTTTAGAGGTACAGTTGTGTGTTTCAAGCTTGAAAGATGATTTAGTAATTTAGGGAAGATGTAATCCTGAGAAATAGATGTAGCAATCTAAGCAAAATCCATATGCTGCATTATCTATAGCTTCTTGGGACAAAAGCGATTTGTGTTTTACTGTGTTAATTACTAATCTTCCCATCAGGGTGGGAGGGCAAGTCACGTTCTTCTAGATTTCTTCTCTCTAGGACTTCAAGGAAGAGAGATAGGAAGCAAAGATCAATTATTCACTCAGTCTAAAATACTCATCTAAAGGTTTTATGATCAATGCTCAAGAAAGGAAGTATAAAATTGCTATCTCTTTATTATAAATAAGCCTGTCTATAAAAGGTGATTAAAGGAGCAATGTGTTTTGAATGCACTATAGTTCCATGCTGAGTACTTTTCTTTTACTCTTTGGCTTCATAGAGTGTGAAATTACAGGACATTGCCATTTGTTAGGGTCAAAAAGTATCAGGTGTCAGCAATTTGGGATGACTTGACCTCACCAGAAGATGAATTTGTGGGAGATAATTATGCTTAAGGTCCAAGATGGTCTCTAACTGACCAGCCCTAAAGTGGTCAAGAAAGCCCTGTCCCCCAAACTCTGTCTCCTCTACTGGCACAATTCTGTCTTGATGCACTTCCTTGACTTGCATCTCTTTCCAAGACTCACTGACTTGAGAAGTTTTATCAGAACACAGTAGACTCTGCTGAACATTTGAAAACATTTTGGAGTTCTATAATATTATATTTGAAGATATAGCTACTGTCATTTATCAAAACCTTGTCAAGGTATGGTACCAGTACAGAAATGTGTGCACCAATTTAGTCACTGGAAATATTCAAATTATACAAAGGAGATTTTATATGGTTTGTCAATAGTTTCTGAGCTTATAATGGAAAGCTGGCTTCACTATACAGTGATAAAGGACCAGCATTATATATAATGACACTTTATATTTTTAATGATTTTTTTGATTTTGTTTTTCATGGATTATGCCGAGATTTCTTGCTTCTACTTTCCCCATGTTATTTCTAATGAATAGTCTATGTAATTACTGAATTTGTGGACAAATACGGGCATATTTGAATGGTAAATATAGCATAAGATATGATAATTCAACTTATAAAATGAGAAAATATCTGCCCATAGGTATAGAACTTGGGAGTTTATGAGATCTGAAGCAAAATATTTAATTTGCCTATACATCAAAGCAATAAATAGAAGATTTTTTTTTTTAGTGTATTTGGTACAGGGTCTTATTACGCAGCTTGGACTCATAGTGATCCTCCCATTTTCAGCCTCCCCAGTGCTGGGTTTACAGACATGCAACACCACGCCCCATCTCAGTGGCCGGTTCAGCACGCCCAGGGTTGGCCCGGCACAGTATGCAGTTCCAGGCATGCAACCCTGGTCCCTGCACTTGCCTAAGCAGGATCTTGGTCTGCTGAGCTATTTTGCTGGCCTTCAAGATGGCATTCTTGTTAGTAATGAAGGTGAAATAGTTTCTTGGCGACCTCGCGCTCCAGAGCCCGGCGCGGAAACCGCCGCACTAGGTCGCCGCCTAAATAGTTTCTTGGATAGCCCATTTAACATGTGATAATTATTTTTCTTCTTTCCAAGTCTTCATTAGAAACAACAGTAACATAATAAATACAAGAGTGAGATAGTTTTTAACTCATATCCTGTTTATGCTAACCTGGAAAAACATTCCACAGATCTCCTTAGATCTAATCTTAAAAATTTTAAATGTTTGCACTCACATTAAAATGTTTGAGAAAAAAGCATAATCTATACAGTACACCAGGAAAACCATACTAAGGTGTAAGAAGAAAGTGTTTGAAACTTTTGTGGTAACTGCTCAGTTTGTAGATTCTTCTTTTTAGCCTTTGCTAGCCTGTTGGCTCACAAACAATGCCAGATAACTTAAATTCACTAAATTTAAATTGATTAAATGAAAGGAAAATAGGAAAAAATACTGTACAACCTTTAACTTTGGTATTTTCTGCTACATTAAGTTGTGAGAATTCAAAAAGTATTGTGTTTCTAAACAAGTTATTTAATTAGGTTACGATATGGAAAACAATATCATTTTAAATATACTTATTATTTACTAGCATAGTTTTTTCACCTTTTAAACAAACTCCCAGATTATTGCAGCTAATATGTATTGAAATAATTTGGTGTTTAACAGAATAATTTTTTAACAGAATAATTTTTAAAAAATATAAACTTACAGCTCCTTGTTACATGGCTATCACCATTTTTAAGTGAACATAAATAAAAATTTTAAAAATGTAGTGGCATTTCAAATCAACATAGGGCAATGGAAAAATACTCAGAGGACCATTTGAAACACTATTAATAATTCAGTCTGATGAATCTCTTTTGAGCACATATTAAAATGCATTTTGTGGGCAGTTTCTTCCCAGCAATCAGGAGACTAGTAGAATGAGACAGAGCTCTGCCCTGAGGGGTCAGGCCAGCAGTCACACTATCACTTGTGGGTATGATTGGGAAAGCCACTGCGAGGAGCAAACCTGGGTGATTTAGCCTTCTGTGAATGTTGAAACTACTAATAACTAATTTTTATGATATTGTAAAATTATGTGTAACTTCTGAATCTCAAAGGAAGTGTGAATTGCATTTAGTCTATTTCTGATGGTGTGATTATTTTCTAATTGAAAATTAGCTGGTTATGGGCTATAGGACATTGTTCCACTTCATAATTGACTGATCTGAGTATATATTATGTTTTGTGACCAAGTTGGAAAAGAGAATTTTTCTAAGGTTGTAGTTTAAGATATATTACTAAATCTTCTATTTTTTCAAATGATCCATCATTTAATCATCTTATCTATCTATCCACCTACCTACCTACCTACTTACCTCTCTATATTTCAATACAGGGGCTCAAAACCCAGGGCCTTTGCACTAAGCTATTCTTAGCCTTTGTTTATTTACTTTTTCAGGTAGGGCCTCATTAATTCATTAACTTGCCCCACGTGGGGCTAAAACTTGTGATCCTCCTGCTTCAGCCTCTCAGAGTACTGGGATTAGAGATATACAGCACCATGTAAGTTATTGAAATATTAAAGTAGCTCTATGAGTAGTAAATACTGTTATTCTACCAGTGGCTTATTAACTTGTCTTACGCATTTTTAAAACAATATTAAGCTTTGATGAAATAAATATTGAATCGCCTGCTCTCTGCTCCTTCAGTGTTTGGAAACTCTAGGAAGCAGAGGGAGTAGTTTGTGCAAGATGTATGTGTAAAGCTATGTGGTGCAAAGTTACATTCTCTTAATGAATATAGGGATTTGTTCTAATGGCGTTTGTAAATAGAATATCATGTCTGCATCTTGTACAGCAATTAACCACTAGGAAGAATGTATGCAATGTGTTAATTATTGAAACTGTTCTACCAATTTGATTTGAAACTGTCTCATTGCTATTTGTTTCTCAATAAAATTATGAAAAAAAAGTAGGGGGAAATTTTCAGAATAAAGAGCCAAAAATGTCCCTTTGCATCCCTTCTCAGTTTTTTGTTGGATTTATGCATTGAGCAACTCACATTAGCCTCTTGTAGCATTATTTTTCAAAGATTTTAGTTTGAAATCTATGTAACTTATGAGAATCTCAATCTCTGTCTCTCTCTCTCCTCCTCCTTCTTTCCTTCCCTCCCTCCATATATATGCTTATGTTTTCAAGATAATGTCTCAGACATGCTAAAATGGGAGTGATCCTAATTCTCACTGTCATAGCTCCCTGTCTTTCATCTTTTTTAGATAATTTCATTGCCCTTTAAAAGCACTCTTGCTTAACATCATTGATGATTTCATTTTTCTCAGTCCAGGAGAACCAAGCTTGGCATTTACATGAGTAATTTCCTAGCATCTAGGGACTGCAGATATTGGCATCTGTAGTAAGTGAACATGTGTTAGTCGTGCTTTAATGAAATTTTTAAGACTTACATCTTTGTACTTTCCCAGCTAAAGTGACACAATACTTTATAGCTTTTTTTTTTTAAAGGTGAAAGGATTAGTCACCTTCCATACTAATTTTCTTTACATAAAGCACCAAACATGTGAGCTTCGTTTGTTTCTGTCCTGCCCTGAGAATATCCAGTTTGCTGCCATATGGCTGTGTGTTATTTGCTGGTTTCCACAGAGGCAGCCTCTGAGATCCTTCAGCTGACTGCTTCTGAGCTGCAGAAGGAACCTGAGCAGAGCAAAGGAGGATGATGTCTAACCTGGGAGGAGGTTCCAGGGCTCAGAATTGAAAGGCTGCAGCTGTATCCCCAAGCACACTCAGCCACCTTATCTTCGACAAAGGAACTGACCATGTTCATTAAAAGAAAGAAAAAATGGTGCTGGAAAAACTGTCTCTCCACATGCCAAAGACTAAAACTAACCCATATCTATCACAATGCACTAAATTAATGTCATAATGGATCAGGTATCTAAATATTAAATGGTGCTGGAACACTAAATTTACTGAAGAGAAAACAGGCAGAAATCACCAAAAAAAATAGGGTAGACAGAAACTTTATGAAAAAAACCAGACTTCAAGGAAAATATTAAAAAGAATGAACCAATGGGATCATACCTTTATTGAAAGCTTTTATACAACAAAAGAAGTCTCTAACAGTGAAACACAATACACAAAGTGGTTTAAAATTATAGCCAGCTGTGCTACAGTCAAAGGCCTTCTATCTAGAACATACAAATAATTTAAAACAATCAGAGCCCCCCAAATTCAAAGACTCAATCCAAAAATGGACATCTAATACAAATACACAGTTCTCAGAGGAAGAAATACAAATGGAGAATAAACACATGAAAAAGTGTTCAACATCATTTATCATTTAAGAGATACAAATTAAAGCAACACTGAGATTCTATTTCATCCCAGCAATAATGGCTACCATCAAGAAGAAATCAACCAATAACAAATGTTGGAGAGGCTGTGGGGAATGAAACCAACCCTTCTCCACTGCTTCTGGGAATGCAGACTGGTGCAACCACTGTAAAACTCAGTATGGAGACCCCTTAAGAAACTGGGATTAGTGATCTCTTTTGAACTAGCTATTCCCCTTCTGGGCATCTTTCAAGAAGAATTACAAACATCATACCTCAGTGAAAAATGTGTACACATGTTTATAGCAGCACAATTTGTAAAAGCTAAATCTTAAAAACAAATTACATGCCCCTCAACAGAAGAATGGATAAAAAATGTTTTTAATATAATGGAGTATTACTAGCCATAATGAAGGATAAACTGAAGACTTTCATAGATAAATGGATGCATCTGAAGATCATACTCATAAGACTCATGTGTAAACATCATATTGTTTCACTAGTGTGAGAAATTGAACAAGAAAATAGGATCCAAAATGTTCAATAAATAATTGTAAACTGGAGAAAAACTGTGAAGCTGTGTTAAAGAAAAGACAAACTGTGATGGGGGAAGAGGAAAGGAAGAAAAGGAAAAGGAAAAAATGTGCATATACACCATAGGTAAAATAGTTGTACAGCTAGCTTTTCTTAGTGTCTTATAAAGAATGTTTTGTGCTGATTTTGTCTAGACAAGTTATTACATCTTTATCATGCACTCTCATTAACGAACAGGAAGACAATGATATCCAATATATCAACTATTGTAACTATCTCACTAACCTGCTCAAAACTTGGTTTCATGGTTTGTGTATCTTTTTTCTCTTTCAAATAAAAAATAATAATTTTCAAAGCAAAAACTCAAAATGAAGTATGTGTCAGCAAACTCCAAGATAAGCACGTACTCCTGATAGATCCAGAATATGAGGCATGTCTGTGAATGTGGCTACTTGGGTATATGGAAGAAAATCTACTGTCAGCATCTAGCATAAAGAATAGTTTATGGCTCAGTTCACCTTTCCTCGTGGAATTCTTGAATGCGCAGGGCTGCCCTATGCAAATGTTCATTTCTTAGTGTTTGGGAGGCCACACAGAGCAACAGTGAGAAGCCAGTCTCTGCAGCCTTACTCTCTAGGTTCAAACTCCTGGTGGTTTTGGAACATCCACTTAGCACCTGTGGGACGGTAGCTATCTTTTGTACCTGAGTGTCTCCATCTGTAGGGTGGAAATAATAATATCACATATTTCTTAGCATTAATGTGAGAATAATTGAGCACATACTCACATATGTACACACAAGCACATGTACATGCGTAAGTCATTCCACAGCCTCCATGAGGAATTGCTCAAGGACTCTCCACCAATACCAAAATCAGTAGATGTTCAAGTCCCTTGTATAACTGATAGTGTGTTTGTGTGTGTGTGTGTGTGTGTGTATGTGTTTTTATTCTGTGTGTATAACCCTTACTGCTATTATTCAGATGTTCAGCTTGTCCCATATTTAGCCAGTGCATGTTAATCCTCCAAGTTTTGTTGCATTTCCCATCATTGTTGAGTATTTCCTCACTTTTTGATGCATATTTTCCCTTTTCAAGCCTTGGAATTAGGCTTAATCCGGGTGGTCCTGAGTCTACTGAGAAGTGAGCAGCATGTAGGTCAAGTTATAGACATGAAGCACAGTCCTTGCTCGTGTCTGCTCACTCCCATGTAGTGAGGCTATAAAGAGACAGCCCTCTCTGCAAGGAAAACTAGCAAGGTACTGAAACTGGATTAAGCAGAGCGATTTATTTGTTTTGCTGAGAAGAGTAAGACCTACACAAGGACCAGGTCTCCAGGTCCACAGCTAGGACTGACACTCCTAGGTATGCTCCATGCTTCTCTCCACTTGCTGTAGGCCAAGCTTTGCTGGGTAAACACCTTTGCTCCATGAGACAGGGAAGATGAGTGCTGTCACCTCCATGGCCATCTGCCTGGTGTCTCCGTAACCACCTGAAGGAAAGATCCACTTGATCCTGCTCGAGCCACACACTGCCTGCTTGGCCGTTCTGTGTTGCCAGGCAGCTCAGGTTCCAAGTGGCCAAGTCCAGGTTGCTAAGCAGAGGGGCCGTGGTACCACCTGGGATGTAGGCCAGAAGGAGACAGGTGACTCAACCACAGCTGGTGGACGTTACAAATAACACAGGTCCACATTTCAAATAGCACAGGTCTGCTAAAACACCTACTTTAAAACATGTTGTTTTGAATGTGTGATGTTCATTTCCTTGCAATGAAATGCTACTTCAGTATATTTAGGGTTAGTAAAAGCAGTTTCCTACTCAGCTTATCTAAAACCGAAGTGTGAATTACTTACCTTGAAGGACTAAAGTGCAGTGGAGTGTTGGTTCATGAACTTCATTCTTCCACGATTCTGGTTGCAACCTGAGTTGGATGAGAACTGAATCAACATCCATGGCTAGGGTCAACGCTGACCTTACGGGAAAATCATGATACAGTAGTGGCTCCCATTAGCAATCACAGTTTAACACATAGAAATTTTTAAATAAATTTAAAAGTGTGAATAATGCTGAATTAAGTGGAATATCACTTAGATTCCCTTTTTTCCACTTTGACATCATCTCCCCACCTTCTTTACAGCCTAAGGAAGGGGAGTTGTCTTTATCTTGATATAATGGATCACTGGGAGACTAACAGTGGCTCAGTGATTATGACCAGATTTATGTACTTGGGTGCTCAGCAATTTTGGGGGGCTTACAAAGCAAGCTTGACAATGCTCAACTCACAGGATTAACTGGCAAAAAAGCAGAAGTTCTTATTGGAAATCATTAAGTACCTCAGGGCTTTCTTTTGAAGGAAAAAGCCTGAAAGTTCATTGTAGACAAATGAGTATCTTAGTCAAAGATATGTACTTCTATTTCCTTTGAAGTGTGGCGGAATAAAGACCTAGCCCCACGGTGCAGCTTGAAATAAGAATGTAATAGACACTTGATTTTGCTGGGTTGAGCTCTCTGAAGAAGCTGATATTAAAACAGTGTTTCAGAAAAGCTTTTATCTAAGCTTAGAAATATGACCACCAGGGGATGGGGCTGGAGAAGTTCCACAAATGGATAGGAACAAAGGTTGCCTCCCTCCCCAGAGGACAGGGGTGTCCTCCAGGTGGGCCGGCCCAGCTTCCCATACCCACGGCTCCAGCTTTCTCCTGTCCACTTTCTCCACTGTGGGCAGAAACCTGCCTTTGTTGCTGCTCTTGCCCCCTCCCTCTCTCCCTTCTTTCCTTTTTTCTTTTCTTCCATCCACACTCCTATTACTTTACCCATTGAGGTGTGGAGTCAGCTTTCAACACAACAATTTGCTCTGGCTGAGAAAAGGGAGGGGGGTACAACAACTTAAAAATTTGGGAGTTTATAAAAACAAATTCTTGGCACTCTCTCAGAGTCTACTCACAGATCAGATTAACTCCTATTTCCTTTCCATAGCTTTCAATTTTTCTTTGTTTCTTTGTGGCCATGAGATGCCATATTTGGTATCTTCTAGCTTTCGTAAAATTATTAGTTCTTTCCAACCAAAGAAGTTGACTTTCTCTTCCCACATAGCAAAAGGGATGCTTTAAGGAAGCATATGAGTTTCTACTTGAAATTTAGGGAGATATCTTCAATTCATACTTTACTTGTTAAAATAAAGTAGTAGAGCCTCCCTCATCTTTCCATGTGTGAAGACTGATTGGTTGTGACTGCCAGGAATGTTGTGTGTGGGGTGTAACTAGGTGATGAATTAGTGATGCCTGCCATGACCTGCCATGGATTTATCGACTCTTCCTACATCCCATAGATGATGAGGCATCTGTGGGGATCCATTTTTTTTTCCTGCTCAGGTTATCAGTGATGGGGATTTGGATGGTTGCCTTTTTCACTTATTCCCCAGTGGTGCAAGGGCTGCTAGGTAGATATTAAAGTATTTTCTACCCAAATAGAATCAAAACTTATTTACATGGGAGCAGATTTTCCATAAAGTATCATGCATTAAATATACAAGAAGAAAACAAAATAAATACTCTAGAGATGTTTTTATATATGGTCTGTCCCATGAAGTCCTTCTTCTTTCTTACAAATTAACATAGAAATACTAAGGCTTAAAATACAAAGCACAGCTTATTGTCCTTCATCCTCCCCAAAATATATGTAATTTTCTAACATTGTCTATTTTCTAATGTTTTGGTCAATTTTTTTCAAGTGAGTCAAGCAACAGAACTAGTGCCTTTTATACTTACATATTTACAAAGTTTCTACTGTTAAAGTCTGCAAATGCACCCTCATGGTCCACATTTAAAACTTTTCTTCCATAGCTGTTTTACTTCACTCAGTTCCTTTTCTCTTCTCCACACTTTCAGTCATCATTTTTAGGAGGAAATTGTTTCTTCATTTGCAGTATAAATCATGACCAAGAGTAGTGCTCAGTGAAACCAATGGTAACATGCTTTGTTGAATAGTTTCTGGAGTTCATTCAGTTCAGCTTTAAGCACCACATTTGAGGTAGGTTCAGATGGGAGAGTTTAATGGGCTGTCCTTGCCCTTGTATCTAGTAGTTGCAAATATTTTGTAATATGGGAGAATCTGTAGGCCTCTGGGATCAATTTTAGCCTCAAACACTAACTCAAGCTTCTATTGACTTGTTCATTCACCATTTATTCTGCAAATTCTTGGCTGTTTACCAGGTTCGAGTGAGTACAATGGGCTCAGGGACCGATACCCTCAGGAACAACACTGTAAAACATGAGGAGCAGGAAGTATGTGGCCCATTGAGATGAAAGCACTGATCAGTGCATCATGGGAGCCCCTGAGGAGGGCTTGGGGAGGGGAAGAGGTCCTGGGACCAGGGAAGCCTTCGTAGAACCTGGAGGAGGAATAGGAGCTGCTCGCAAGTCCAGGCGGTGGGATGCAGGTGTGGCAAGGCTTTTTCCAGGGATTTGAGTGCTGCCTGACAACAGACAGAGACCCTGGGATCTAGGTTGCACTTGGATGACCACTTAATCTTTCCAAATATTAAACCTAGGGAGCTGTTTGTCCTGTAGGCAATACATGTCGATTTAGTCTTCAGAGAAAGAGGTGATGTGGTAGACAGTGAAGGACTGAAAGCAATCTATTTCATTTCATGATTTTCTTGAGTTAATAGTTCATTTTATTTTCTCCTTATTATCAGCTCCTAAAATCTAACTCTTGCAATCTTATTTTGTTACATTTTCTTATAGATGTATATATTTGCAAAGCAATGTAAGTATTCAAGCTCTTGTGTTAATCCTTAGTTATGTGACATTTTACCATTTGTTAGTGTTAAGCTTTCTGGTAGTTTTATACCTAGGTGTTCCTCCATTCAACTTGTAATGTATGCATCCAGTAGCCACTGTGTCCCACCTCTGCAGTGCTATTGGTGAGAAGACCACCAACCCCACAGTGCTCTCACGACAGAGGGAGACAAATAAATACGTAACGGACTGAGCAAAATGAAAGAGAGGTTCTCATGCAGTGAGAAGGCACGATCCCGTGGTCTAGTGCTTGTGATAAGGGGTGAGGGAGGCACAGAACTAAGGAGGGCCTTCAACAATAAGGCAGCACATGGATTGAGAGTGAAATGAAGAAGAGGTAGAAGTTCAAACATGGGGGCAGCATTCTGGGAAAGATAGGCAAGGATTATCCTGCGTCTTCTAGGGATTTAGCTCAGGGTATAAATGAATGATGATTAGAGATTTCCATGTACAATGTAATATGGTTTGATCTGCCTTCTAAAAGGAATCTCTGCTGTTATAGAAAGAATGTAATACATCACTGTGGCAAGAATGGATTAAGGGAATAAATATAGAATGACGATAGTGTTCAAAGAAAGAAATGTAACAGAGCTGAATTTGTGTGGTGTCCTGTTTGAGACAGGGAATCTACATTCTGAAAGACTGTTCTGTATCATTGTACTCACCTTGATGTAAATAGTGTGTGTGTGTGTGTGTGTGTGTGTGTGTGTGTGTGTGTGTGTGTGTGATGTGTGCTTGCATTCAGAATTGAGCCATATGGCCACACTGTATCAGTGTATTTTTTTTTATCCTGTAACAAAATTCCTGCAGCTGAGTCCTTTGTGAAGAAGAGATTTGTTTAGTGTGGGGTACTGGCTATTGGAAGCTGAGTCTATCAGGCCACCCAGGTGTCAGCCTCTGAAGAGGGCTTCCTGACCACCGTGGTGGGGTCCTGCACAGATGACAGCATGTGGCAAACCAGGGTGCAGGAGAGATTCGTGGTCAGGTGCGTGTTTTGTAACTTCATGCTCTCATGGGAGCTAGTCAGGGTCTGTGGAGAGCATTCCATACCTGCTCCCTACACCCCACCCTGGGGACCAAGCGCCCAGCATTAAGTTTTTGGGGAACACACTCAACCACATCCACACCAGAGCACATGTAGCTCAATGCAGTGTTCATTGCACAGTGAGATGCAGGGTTCAACATAAAATCTTAGACTATTTTCTCTTATTTTTACCCATTCTCTCCACAGCTGCCTGTGCCTCCATCTTCTCTTTGGATTTTTCCTATTCATCTCTGTGCTGCTCTGTAGCACCTCCTGCCACACCCTTTGTATTTAAACCCACTTTCTAATTCACTGTCCATGTGCCTGGCCTTGCCTGAGAGGCTGAGCTTTAGGCTGGGTTAACTGTACATGGAGGGTGGAGAAATACCAAAAGGCAACAGAGGCTTTACCAAGTTTGGCAAGAAAGAATGGCACCTGGGTCAACTATTACTACCATAAGTGGACTGTGGAAGTGCGGGGCTGGTGACAGAAGCTGAGTTACCAGCAAGTTAGGGTCATCCATGGCAAGAGTCCCTAGAACTTGAGGTGAGGAGTCACTTCCTGGGAGCAGGGAGACTCTCAGAGGAAGGGGAGTATGGGAAAGGGAATAGGATGGGGAAGAAAGCACAAAGGAGATGTGGCCTCATCCAGAGGGGAAGCTCTGGAGCACAGCTTTTTACTGCAGCTGTTCTTTCATAAGAAAAGGCTGCCTTTTGCACCAACTTTCCAGCCAGTGGTTGACCAAGGCTTGGGGGATGTTGGGTGGGGCTTTCGCCTGGGATCTCCCTTTCAGTGAAGGGGCTGTTCCAGGAAATGGAGCAACAGTAGGTTGTCAGTCCGTAGCATTAAGCCCTTGTGTCCTGGTGAGTGCAGGAGCAAGGGCCTTGTTCTCCTTAGGCTGCTGGGACACAACACCACAAATGGGGTGGCTTCAACAACTTAATTGAGTTTCTCACAGTTCTGCAGCTTGGGGATTCTAAGCTTAAGTTTTGGACAAGATGGATTTCATTCCAAATCTTCTTCTCAAGCCTTATGGACAGCCACTGTCTCATCGGGTGCTCACTTGGCTCTTGCTGTGGCACAGAAACAGACAGATCCAGAAGGCTCTCTGATCCCATCCTACATGAGCACTGACCCTGTCAGACCAGCGCTCCCCTCCAAGGTCTCACTTAACCCTGATTTCCACCCCAAAGCCTCAGCTTCAATCCCTGTCACACTTGAGGGTGAACGAAGAGGGTGGGACAAACATGCAGTCCACAACAGCAGGTAGGGGAGCTTCCTGTAGGACATCAGCCCCTGCTCCGGGTAACAAGGGTAGGAGATGTGGACTGGGGGTTGAGAGCAAGAGGGGTCCCAGACGGAAACCAGGTGGAGTAAGAGGTTGGCCAGGGAAACCTAGTAAGGTTTGACATTCACAGATGGGCTGACGTGGGATTGGGCATTTGAAATCAAGTAGTGGGTAACTGACTCACATGGAAAAATACTTTCTGTGACAGTTTATTGTGACATAATTTGAGCATTTAAAACGTGAAGTTTAAATTATAAACCAGGTGCACAGGTATTGAAGAAGTGTTCTAGGAAATAATAAGTCATAACTTTGCAGGTTGATAGAATAGTAATAGTAATACAAATAAGGGTATTTCAGGAGCACTATGTGGTGAAAGTCTGATTTTTTGTTTTGTTTTGTTTTGTTCTTTGGTCTTTTTGATACAGGGTCTCATTATACATTTCAGGCGAGACTTGAGCTCACTGTGTAGCACAGGCTAGTCTTGAACTCACAATGATCCTCCTGCCTCAGCTTCCCGAGTGCTGGGATTACAGCTGTGTGCCACCATGACCGGCTAAGGTGAAACTCTTTTCCACTGTTTGTTTCATCTAAGATTACCAGATCTTCAGACATGTGTTTATATGCCTTCCAGTGGCACAACACTATTTTAAAAATGAGGAAAGAATATCAAGAAATAGGTTAACTTATTTTGTTTTCTCAGGAGAACCCACACACAACATATATCCGCATGTATGTACACACACATATGTGTGCAGCTATACACATGCATATGCACTCTATCTCATTCTTTGTGTAAGCTCTTGAAATGTGAATTATTCTGTGTAAACAAGCTACATGCTGGAATTTAGACTTACAGCCAATAAAATGCCCTGCTGCTTGACAAACCAGTGTGCTAGCAACATGTATAAAACGAAGTGGTGCTTCAAAAAATAAGACAGTAGTGTTCAGACAAATATTGGCTATTTGTAGTTATATACTGTGAACAAGGGATTCACATTTTATAAAGGAGTTTGATTCCATGCCAACACAAAGGCAACTATTGAATGTGATCAAAATTACTCTTGAAAGCCCCATAGATCATTCATAAATTGTAGTATTTTACCAATGTTTCGCACTTTTGATTTCTTCCCTAGCATTAGAATGGACCACTGTTTTTTCACATAACACCTTGAGTGATTTGTTGTGTTGAGGTGTGTGAAACCATACACACCAAATTTTGAGGTCAGATTTACACAGTAAGATACACATCCCACCAGGGCCGAGGGGATGGACTATGACTGGGCCAGATTTGTCTTTCTCTCTCCTCAACTAAGTTTGGAGCAAACAGCTCTTGCTTGCAGGGAACTGAGGCATCCTGGTAGAATTGTTTAGGCCATTTAAAGTTCTCTGTTTCTCTATCTCTCTTTGTCTTTCTGTTTCTGTGTTTCTCTTTGTGTCTGTGTTTGTGTCACTGTCTCTGTTTCTGTCTGTCTGTATCTCTCTGTCTCTTTTTGTCTCTCTGTTTCTGTGTCTCTCTCTGTCTGTGTCTGTGTGTCTGTGTCTCTGTCTGTCTGTCTATCTGTCTCTCCCCCTTCCCCAGTCCCAACCTTCTGTTTTTCTGTCCTGTATTTTCTGTGCATGCATGACTGATTCTACATCACCTACAATTCAAATATATTATAACACTGTGTTATCTGGCATTCTCTTTATATACATCTTCACTTATGCACTCATTGCTGAAATGAGGTTTTAAATATAAATGTCTATGTGTATGTTGTTTGAGTTGAGAACCTTCTGTTAGGAGCATGACTTTCATTCTCATAGCAGCACATAAAGTTGTTGTGTTCTTGGTTTCTTTGCTTGTGAAACAGAATCATAAAAGTAAATGGAAGAATTAGTTTTCCCTTCTGAAAGGCCATTCAAAGCTATAAGCCACAAAATGATGAGAGATTTCCAAGTCCTGGCATGGCATAGTGACATCATGAAAGCATTTTCTTAAGAGTAATGTGAAGAACAAATTAATCCTAACTCTTCTTGCTTTACTTTGGAGAAGCTGTATGTGCACACTTTTATTTTATTGTCATTGTAATGTTGATGTGGCAAGTTGGTGACTCCATTTTGTCAGCTCATGTCCCACTCTGTTGCCATGGTCTGACTACTGGCAAATGTTGCTCCAAATAGAGATGGTGTAATCATTCTCTGAGAATTCGAGTGAACACATTCTACTTTTCTTTTTTCACAGTTAACAACAAAAAAAACTTTATTGAATCATAAATTTTAGAATCAATCACTTAATTTAAAAATGGAACTATTTTAACTTTAATCTTCTTATGCCCCTTCTCTCAAAACTGCACTTTATTTCTGAAATGATAAAGCAGATGGTTCAACTGAACACTAACAGAGAGGAAAAGGGCTGGTGTCTGGGGCCAGTCCTCAGCACAGAAACTTAAATCTTCTTTTCTGTATTACCTCAAAAGAACTCTTGGTTAAAAAGGGGGAACAAGGAGCAGAGGAGAGTGCAAAGCATGTGCAGCGGTTCTTCTGCTGGTCCAGTGCGGTGACCTGGAGACCTGTGCTGTGGCCATGAAGCTGTGTGACAGCAACTGCACCCAAGAAACCATGTGAAAGCTATTTATCTTATTCCTAACAGAACAATTGGAATTCTACATTCTACTTTTCTTACTGTGAGTTTATTCAGCTGTGTTCATTGTGACAGTAGGAACATTTTTCATGCTAACTGAAAAGACCCAGCATCTTAAAGTACACAATTTTCTTTAAGGCATTAAATGAAATGAAATAGTGTACTCTAAAGTCTCTGTACAGACCTTTTTCTGGTGGCAGTTGCATAGATTCATTTGTTGACTCGGTATTTCTTTACTGGGTATCAAGTACGTGTTATGAAAGTTGCTGAGATAATACTGTGAAGAAGACCAGGCTCTCGAGCTCATGAAGCTTATGGAGCCCTTGTGGGTAACAGACTAACAACTCCTTCAAATCGGATGTAGATGCAGAAGTACTGATTCATCCTAAAATATTTATTAGCATGCATTTGCGTTCACTGTGGTGAGTGGGTACATGGACATCGATATTCTAGTTCCATCCCCTTCACCTCCTCTCCTTCCCCGTTCTCTATCTCTTGCTCCCTTTCAGTTTACGAAAAAGAATCTCCCCATTTCCTATTATCTTTCATTTTGCTTAATTTATTTATTCTTTGTATTTTTTTCATATAGCAGAACCAATGCAATATTTAAACATCCATGTCCAGTTTCTTTCACTTAATGTTGTGGTCTCAAGGAGTATTCATTCTCCTAGCAATTTAGAAAAGTGTCAAGAAGACAGAGTTACTGAGAGCACTGACAGAGAATAAGAACAGCTGAGCTCCTTCTCAGGATGATTAGTGGAGGCTGGATGAGGTAGAGATTTAGAGGAAAGGAGGTAGATGATGCAAGAGCCGGAGGTGGGTTGCTCTGGACCAAGTGTAGCAAGTATCGGGAAGCAGTGCCATAAAGGTGCTTGGCTGGTTGCAGAGCTAAAGGAGACCACTGAGGTGTGCGTGTGTGTAGGTGTGGGGAGACATGCGGAGGCGTTGGTGCGAGATTACAATAGGGAGATAAACAGAGCCAGGTGATTCAGAGCCCTAGAGGCCAGGGGATGACTCTGGATTTTGAAATAATTACTCTGAGAAGCCAACATGTTTTCAGGCATGGAGAATAATCATCTGATTTGAATTTTTCAAAGCTCAATTTGACCGCTTTGTGAGGGATGGCATATGTGGTGTGACCCCATGTGTTTCTGTTCATGGTTAAAATGGAAGGAGGACAATGAGCTGGAAGGCAGTAGACCTGTCTTCTGAAAGGAGAGCTTTGACCTGGACCAGGGGCCACAAGAAAGCTGAAGCCAAGAGAGACAGACATAAAATATTGTGGGGCTCTTGTCTTCTTGATTTGTTCATGGATGTGATATTCATGGCATGAGAGAACAGAGAATCCAGTGATGACTTTTCTTTTTGCCACTGGACATGTCATGCTGTCATTTACAAAGATCAAATTTAGGGAAGGCTCAGGTTTCAGAGAAAGATTGTGTTCAGTTTTACATACCTAGCTTGAGACCTATCACAGAGTCAATTAATTCACCAAGCATTGATTGAGCTTCAGTGTAGACCAGGATTATACTAAGTACGAAGAATATCCAATACTAGACTTATGAGATTATGGAGATGATAGATGTCGGAGTTTAAAGATGAAGGATCACATTGCAATCATTTAGTTTCCATAGAAATATCAAGGCTAATCATAGAAATCATGGTGAGTTTTAAAAAACTTCATTTTATTCTTCCAACAATAATAGTGGCTTTATTTTCCTAGGGGAGATGATAAATCTATTTTCCTATATGTTTTAATAAATTATTACAATGAATGTTATTAAAATACTTTTCAATGAGTTCATGAAAATATAGTGACTTACCCAGCTCGGTGGGCAGTGCTTTGCTTGCCTTCAGCTAGCCTTATATACAACTGATCCGAGGAGGATCAGAAGCCTTGTCCTATGTACACATACTTCACTGATAGCAGACAAAGGGGGCATTGGCCAGTTGTACTAGTACATTAAATATTATAGCCTGTTAAGTACCTTGAAGCACTTAAAGAAGTTTTTAGACTTAGTAGAAAACATGAATTTGAGAAAAAGAATTTGTTTTCCAGTAATGCATTCTAGGTGTGTGTGTGTGTGTGTGTGTGTGTGTGTGTGTGTGTGTGTGTGCATGCATACACATGCATGCACTGGGATGTTTGTCTTACACTTCTATTTAATTTTATAAGTTCAGATGTTTGGTCAAACAATGAATAGTGATGAAGTTAATTATGTAGTTTTGAATAATTTAAATACCAGGGAACAAAAAAAAAAAAGATTATTTAGGGTGGTCTGAATAAGTATACTCATTACCTAAATTACATGAGAGAAATTATTGTTCATTTAGAATGAGGTTTACTGGGCTTTCTTAGGCTAGGTCAAGTACTGTGAAAGAGAGATGAAAGTTTCTTTCCGTAGGGCATAACAGGCTGAGGGCCTGGGCATGCTCCAGTCTGCACACACTTGCAGCCTCGTGGGAGGGAATGCTCCCTGCGTGGTGTCCTAGCTGTGTGGGAATGCCCCACGTGGCAACCTCAGGTGCTCCATAGAGATGAGAAGTATTAATTTGAAATGTATTTAAGAATTTATAAAGGATAAAAGTAGATACTGAGATAAGTAATACAGTAGTATTACCTACTTTCAGTTTCAATGTACTGCAATGAGAAGAAATTTAAAACAAGTACACACTAGTGGAAGAGGCGAATCTATTGAGTAGATGGTTGATTTACTCGAAATAAGAAGCATTTCAAACTGAAAATCTGCTTCATCATCCAGCTGGAGGGGCAAAATCATACTCAGGGGGCCAGGGAGATGGCTCAGTGGAATAAGCGCTTCCCTGGCGAGTGCAAGGGCCTGAGTTCAATCCCCAGTTCTGCCAAAGGAAAAAAAATCACACTTAAACATCTCCAGACCCAAAATGGAAAATTTGTCCCCACAAGGGCTGACAAGGGGGACTTGACGGAGTAAATAACTGGGACTGTGAACCACTGACATGGTTCAGAAATTAGAAGTGAAAATGAAGACAGGTCCAAAAAGTGACTTGCCTTCTCAAATTAATCAGAAATAATAAAAGAAGGCCTTTATGCATGAATATGCCTAAATAGCATGGTTCTATATTTCAGTAGTTAATCTCTGTTTTATATCCTTGTCCAAGACAAAGGGTGAGATAGTATTTCTCAGTTCATGAAAAACTGGGTAGGAATAAAGGTTAGAAAGACTCAGAGCAAGTCCACGGGGTGAGAAAATCTCTTCACTGTTACCTCCAGATATCTGACCCTGCCCAAAATCTCGCCTCCTCTTTCCTGCTGTGGCCGTTTTGCTTCTCCCATTGTTGATTACTGTTTTCTCCCCTTTTTTTTTTTTTTTTTTTTTTTTGACAGCAGTTATTTTATTTTAAAGAAAAAAATAAAAACAATGGTACAAAATCTCAAAACAAGATTTTAGGAGAGTAACAATGGTTAGTACATTGTGTATTGTTACTGCCAAAGTAGTTTCTCATATTACAAGATATAGGCAAGAAATAATAAATAAACAACATAGGTACAAACCTCAGAGGGAAATTAATAGCTGTGAACTCACAGATTGGGAAAAAAAGGGAACAATAAACACCCCAATGCTACACCTACACAATTTTTTTTAAGCTTAATATTGTCTTTTATTTTTTTTCAAAGTTGTATTGATAAACAGATAGCAATGAGACAGTTTCAAATCAAATCGGAAGTACAGTTTCAACAAATAATACACTGCATATATTCTTCTTAGTGGTTAATTGCTGTACAAGATGCGGACTTGTGATCCTATTTACAAACACCATTAGAACAAATCATTCTATTCATTAAGAGAATACAACTATATATCTATCCCAACCACTTTGAATACACAGATACAAAATGGACATTCATCGGTATACCCCATTTGTTCTAAGTTCCGTTATTGAATATTATAGGTGTGTAAACTCAGCAAAATATCCTAAAAGAGTCCAGTAGCCCATAATAGCATTGGGTCTTCTGTTTAACTGGCAATATCAGAAATTATTGACCTGAGTCCCCCACAGCTCAACTTAACAGCATGGCTTTATTTCTTATATTTCGTCTTCATACTTTTCTACTGGATGGTTAAGACCAAGGTAAAGCAGGACCTATGCAACAAGAGTTGTAGCTTTTTTGTTTTCTCCTTCATCAGCTCTTTTTTTATTGTCGTGAAGAGACCGTCCAGCTTTGGCCTCCCTCACACAGAACCTTAAAATATCCATCATCATGTCCTGGGCTGGGCACACCACTCCTTCCTGAAGTCTGAGGGTGGATATGGGAAAATGAAATTCAGTGGGATAAGCAAGTGTTTTTTTTGTGTGTGTGTTATTCTAAATTTTTCAGCAGCACTAAATCCTGATCAGCCAAAGAAACTCTCAAGGGAGGTGGGAGGTAGCAACATCTGGAGAAATTTCCACATCTGCAAACCATATGTCTCCCACTGAGGTCTCTAAACTTATGCTTTAAATTTCAACATGAGTACACCAGTGCTTGCTCAGGTAACCACAGGCAAGCACACCAAGTGAATTGTGTTTTTGCTCATTGTTTTGGTTTAATTTCAAACATCATCTTTTTATACATTACTTCTAGAACTTTTCCATTCTTTGTTTCAACTCAGGATGAAAAAATTCTTATCTTAAACAAGCTTGGTTTAGAAGGCAGGACAGCACAACAAGTTCTCTCAGAGTTTGCTTTAGGCATATTGTTGGCAAGTCTCTAGTTTGCTTCTAGATATTTAAACAAGAGTTGGCAAATGTTTTTCAGGCTTTCTCTAGCTTTTCACAATCTTTTTTTTTTTTTCTTTTAATGATGGGGTGGCTTAAAGGAGTTGACTATAACAGAGGATCTTATTCTTCCCCTCATGTGCTTTGCTAACAGGAAAGTCCACCTGCTTGATAATGGAGGAGAACAATGACTCCATGGAGAGTGCCCACCCAGGCCAAGGGCGGCAGAATGCCACGAAGTGGGGGTGGCTGAGGAAGCAGGGAGGCTTTGTCAAGACTTGGCATACTCGCTGGTTTGTGCTCAAGGGAGATCAACTCTACTATTTCAAAGATGAAGATGAAACCAAGCCATTGGTAAGTAAGAGAAAATGAAAAGCACTGTGGTCCTAAGAGGTGGAGGCATAGAAGGATTTTCTAGAAAATGATGCAGTCTGAGGCTAACTCAAGTCTCTGGCCTCCTCCAGTGGAGTCACCTTTGACACTGTTCCACCATTACTTATTTTGGTTTGGAGATGCTGAACTTCCTAACTGAGGTGAAGGGGCACGTTATACTTCTCTAATGATGACTTTAGCTTTTACTAAGCTGGATCAGAATGCATTGCTTAGGCAATCTTACTTCATGAGCAGATATGAATGGACATTTACTAGATGTATACATTGCAGTCAAAACGTCTTTTTCTTAAGAAAAGGGTGAAAGTGTAGATTTGCAGAAAATCTGTGAACATAACTCAGTAATTTTAGAGAAATTGTCTTTAAGTGCCAATTCTCTGAGGCATCCTCCTGTCTAATGCATATAAAGCCTGGATGTGACGTCAGCCCTAGCACGTCGTGCATTCATCATCATGCGCAACATGCTCATCTAGGAGTGGTGGCTATCACGGTCCTTTGGTGGCATTTGGTTTCCTTTTTTACATACCATTTTCTCAGCGACAAGTCTCAGGACTGTGATGAGAGAGGAAAAAAAATCACCGTCTGCATTTTTGCAGGTGTGACAGCTTTCTCAGATGTGCTCAGTGCTTACTCAGGGTTTAAAGATGTGAATTAGGGTTTCACCCTGTACATCTGGGGAATATATAAATAAGAGAAGAAACTGGTTAGATTAGTTTATATAAACATCTCTAACAATATGTGCTCAAGGCTATTTCCCCTTGTGCTAGGGTTCAAGGACTTAATTATGAATTTGGATCAGGACTTTGCTTTCATTTTTTAAATTCCTGAGGCATTGTAATTTCTCAAGCTAATTGAATTATATAAAAATGATCAAGAAGGCACATACAGTACTAGAAACCCTAGTCATTTTGTGAAATCACTTCCAGTTTGGGGGCATTAACCAGAGCTAAGAATTTACACATGTTAACTCATGAAATGCCTAAGATAATCGTATGAAGGAGGTTTCTATTTCTAATCCACTTTTTGCATGAAGAATCCATAATTTAGGTTTAATGCAAAATACCCATAGTAAAAATAGTCTTTTCTTTTTCATCACAACCTCTAGGGTCATTACACCTTCTTTTATATACTATTCAATGTTCAGGTTAAGGTATCATTTTGAACATAAAATCATGTTTGTCAAATTGGGGGAGAGACAGAGACAGAGACAGAGACAGAGACAGAGACAGAGACAGAGACAGAGAGATAGAGAGAGAGTAGGATTTAAGCTGAAAAAATAGAACATGGGGAATCCAAAGTGAGATTTGGATATCAGAAGTACCATGAAAGCAGAGAAGTATGATAGAGATAAGAGTCAGTGTTTGATCCTGTGGACTCCTTTGATGTGGTGAGAAGTGGCTTGATTATGAATTAGGGTGATACAAATTAAGTGGTCACCTAGGCATGGTGCAACACCTCCATGGCAAACTGGAGGAGTCAACAGGGGCTTCCTGGAGAGCTGAAAGCATCTCAAGCCAGTATCAGGACTCTGGTGAGCCCAGAGGCCCCTCTGGTAACCAGGAAAAGGGCTATTGCATCCAGCCTGAGGACAGAGTTTCTCAAATGTGAAGATGTGGAGATGTCGGGGAATCTGCACATGAATCTGATTTGAGGAGCTCTGCTTTTAATTGTTCAGAGAATGCCTTGTTGGCTGGACCTCAGGTTTGTATGTAAGTTCTTACACATAGAATTCAGTACAGCGTGGTTATCAGAAATCTGTATAAGAGAATGCAAAACCTTCTGGTTCGTGCAAATGAAAAATCTGCCTCAGCATAAAAATAACTTATAATAGAGATAAATCATGTTTGTATGTTAGTATGTTACTAGTACCTGTAAACTTACAATAATGAAAATGAACAAAGTAGAGTGATATTGACTAAAAAGTACTAACAGCCACACAGAGACAACACCAAGATCAGGCACTGAAAGTGGTATTTATTCTTGACTGCATGTATCAAAGTCATGTCTGTTTAAAACAGTGAAGAATAAGTGTATTGAATAAACCCAGTAGTGATTAAAATGCCTTTTAAAGAATTAAACAAAATGAAGAACATCTTGAAACATGTTTCAAGTGCAAGAAATTATGTCTCGTTGTTTGTGTGTGGCCGCCAAAAGGTTCTGATTAAGGAGTGGCATGGAGGACTGGAAACCAGGGCTATGTGCTGCTGACCCAAGCTTCCTTCACCTCTGCTTCCTGTCCTCCCATTAACCCTAGTTCTTTTCCCTTGGTTTGTTTCTTGATGTTTTATATCCAGTTTTGATGCTTCCAACATAAAGATGCCCTCCGTCTTTCTATATTTTGATGAGGGATACTTGAATAATACTGGAAAGAGCATGACTAGTGGGGTCAAAAATTCACTCTTCAGAGCACTCCTAGCCAAACAGAAGTGTTCAGCAAACTCAATGTGCTTTTGTTATCCTCAGCCTTACAAGTTACTTCTAAAATAAAACTACAAAACTCAGCAGGTGTGTGTGTCTTTCCTGTCTCAGAATAAGGTTCTCAATTTATTAGCGTAAAAATTCTTGGTGAGTTTCTCAACTCAATAAAGAGAATCAAAACCTATAATTATCTTTGTTATGAAAATTCTCACCTGTTAGGGAAATATATAAGCAATTTTAATCATGACAGGCTACCATGGAAACACCAAAAGCTATAAAAGCACAAATGCAATTAGTACGCAGGAGTGAGTGATGCTGTATGGGGGGGGGGGTCAGGGTAAGCCCCCTGCAGAGCAGGAGATTCTTCCCTGAGGTTTCAAAGGTTGCAAGAAGTTCTCCAGACAGATGCATTGAATAAGGGAATTTGTAGATCAGAGATGACAAAGAGTAGTAGAACAGGCATCATTGGATAGGCCTATAATTTGAGGTGACCAAAAGTCAAGAGATACAGTTAGAAAAAAAAACAAAGAGATACAGTTAGAAAGGCAGGGGAGGGACAGAACAAGGCGTCTGTAGGCTGGGCTTGACTGCTTTGTAGACAGTGGGAGCCATTTACAAACAAGGTGGAGATTGCGTTTGTGTCTTAGGAAGGGACTGCAGTGGCCGTATCCTAATGTGCTAATAAACATGATTTTTTTCAGTTACATTTTACTACTATCTGTATCTTCAGTACTTGAACTTTATCTTGTTTTTCATGTTATTATTTAACTTGCACCTTCCTTACCCAGTATTCAACAATCTGTTCAAGTTTGCAGACTTGGCAGGCTTTTTGTCCCTTCACTTGTTTCTTCTTTTTGAGCAAAAGACTGGGGACAGACAGTACTTGATTGGTAGACAGTGACTTTCCTTGCTTGAGCCAAGTGCTCCCTGGCAGTGTACGATCTATGGCTATAGACTAGATCATACACTGATCTAGTCTATATGACTATTTGATACTTGAAATGTGGACAGGAATATAACTCAGCAGCATAAGCACCTGCCTGAGAAGTGCAAGGTCTTGCATTCGACCCCTGGTACCAAAATATAATAAGATAAAATAAAGTAAAATGTAAAATAAAATATTTTGATATCCTATAACTTTTAAAAAATAGGGAAAAAAACTCCACATAACTTCAGCTTATAATGAAGAGAGCTTCAGTTTATAATAAGTATACATGACTTGAAGAGAAACCATAAAGGATATACTTACCCTAAAAACAAGACCATTGCATAAGTGTTGTGAAATGAAACCAGTGATGGATTTCTAATCCCCATTTTAGTGCTGTCTGTCTGGCTTCTATCTTGAAATATATTATTACTTAGACAAAAGCTAAACTTCAACTTGGGCTGTGCTAGTACATACCTCTCTTTCTCTCTTGCACTCACTCACAAAAGAATACACATACACACATACATACACACACACATGCATGCATGTGCACACACACATACACACACAAGTTGACAGTAGAAAGTATTGATTTTTTCAAAGCCAAACTGAGACTCCTGATAAAATGGCTAAAATCCAAACAGGCACCAACCCAATCAATCTAGTGCAGCCTTTTACAGCAGATATTGATCCCATTGTGTGGGGAAGGCTTTTTCTGGACATGACTGGATGATACTATATTAGATCACAATGGATTTTCTTATCTCAAAGGACAAACGATTTTGAGTGAGTTATAGCCCAAGGGCTGACCTCTAAATGTGCACAAATTGATTGCTGATTATAGAGTAAGCTCTAATTTTATGTATTCAGTGAAACTTGGGAGTCTATAAAATCTGGGAATCTCTAAGCAGTTGCTATTCTTTGTTATGAAACATGAGCTCAGTGAAGCCAAAGCCCATGAAGTGCTTTAAATATTAATAGGAACACTGGAATTTGGCTTAGTTAAATCTAAGTAGACTGCTCTGTAGCGCCAGTCTTTGGGTACTTACAGAGATGTGTAAGGTGGTGCTGAGCAGCGTCACAAATGTTTAGGAACTCCAGGCCCATTATCAAGAGATAGAAGGTATTATTAATAAAAATAGTACTTTATTTTACTATTTGTTGAACAGGATTTTTTGCTTATTTCTTTGCATAATATGAGCATAAGATTTATTTATTTTAGAATAGCTACCCATTATGTGTTGAACGTCGGCTTATCCACTTACCAATTATAACACCATGGACATATGTGATGTCCAAGTCACTGAGCCCCACTGAGGGAAGAGGCGGTATCCTGGGCCTCATATAAAATTTATAATCTACTTGATATGTTTAAGTAATGAAGCCTCCTTTATTTATTTTTATTATAACAGTGAAACAAAATATCACAACAAGCTCACAGGCCACAAGTTGGATATACCTGACCAATATATTAGTTTTAATGTACTAATTAGTATAGGGAAGCAATAATGGAATGGAACTCACAATGCTACTGTGAGAATTAAATTAATGAATTTATGTAGATGATTTTAGAAAGCAATGGAACATAGTAAGCATAAGATAAATGTTAGCTATTTTAATTGTATTAGCATAGTAGAAGTCATTTAATATATGGTACTTGGTTTTTTCCCCCTTGATTCTTTTAAAAATTAAGCACATATTTGTAGATTTTTAATGTACTCACAGATTTTGTACTAGTTTTTAGAAAATAAAAAAGTGGTATTTATAAAAAAGAACCTCCTCAAAATTAGGATTTCTAAAGAAGTAGCCTAGGGCTGGCCAAATAGCTCAAGGAATTAAAGCGCCAAAGGACAGGGGTTCAAATCCTCTGGTCTGCCATGCCAGCCCCGCCCCCTGGGCATGTTGAGCTGGTGATTGAGATTGCGTGTGGTGGTGCGCGCCTATAAGCCCAGCACTTGGGAGGCTGTAAACAGGAGAATCACTACAAGTCTGATCTAGTAATGAGACTCTGAATGCACTGTAGACCCTTTCCTAAAATACAAGAAGGAGGAGGAGGAGGAGGAAGAGGAGAGGAAGAGGGGAAGGGGAAGGGGAAGGGGAAGGGGAAGGGGAAGGGGAAGGGGAAGGGGAAGAACAAGAACAAGAACAAGAAGAACAAGAAGAAAGAAGACCACTTCTTTCTCTGGTGAAAATCGAGATATGCAAAAGGATTATTCATTAAACAACTTGTTAAAACCTCCAACTGCCAGTGACTTTGCATTTTGAGCATTTGATGTTGAAGTTCACACCCATTCCTCATCATCCTCTGGGATGCGAATGTGTAGGATGCTGCACAGAAGGTACATGGGCCAGAAGAGCAGGCAGACTGCGTGCTGCGCTCCACTCTGCTAGCTCTGTGAAACAGGCACTGGGAAGCAGAAGAGGTTACCCTCCTGGTGGTATTTCAGACACCAAACATTTGTGAACAAGATGGTAAGAATTTCAAGGAGAAAGGTACAATAAATTGTTGGAGTTACAGGAAGAGAACCTGTCACCACATCACAGTTGCAGGAGAGACCCTCACGGGAGGACACCCTGGACCACTGGCGACTGATGCCAGCAGCTCTTGGAGTAAAATGTGGGATAACCAGGAAGGCTTGACACCCAAGAGAGAAGGCAATCAGTGATAAGAAATGGCTCTAGAGAGGTATGCACAGCCAGGTCTTCCTGGGTGAAGATTTTGTCCTGAGGCTTTACATTTCCTCTGTTTTGTGTACCTATGTTTAAAATTACATTTTTTTTTTGAAAGAAAGGAAAGGTTTATTTAGCTCATGGTTTGTGGAGATTTCAGTCCATACTCAGCTGGCTCTGAGGCATGCTAGCATGGCCCAGCAGCAATAGTTTAAGGTGGCAGAAGACAGCAAAAGCAGCAAGAGCAAAAGGGGTTAAAATTAGACTTAAAGCCAAATATTCAGTATAGACTATGGGTATCTTTTTTTTTTTAAAGTAGGACAGTTTCTTTTTTTTTGTTGGCCATAATTTTATTGATAAACAAATAGCAATGAGACAGTTTCAAATCAAATCAGTAGGCCAGTTTCAATAATTAACACACTGCATACATTCTTCTTAGTGGTTAATTGCTGTACAAGATGCTGACTTGATATCCTATTTACAAACACCATTAGAACAAATCATTCTATTCATTAACAGAATGTAACTATATATCTGTCCCATGGGTATCTTCTTGTAAAGGAATCAAATCCCCTAAAAGTCCTCCTCTGACAGTGCTGAAGCTGTCTGGTATCTGATGATAGACTGACTGTCATACTATGAGTCAAGCTTCAGAAAATTCTTGAAAATCATTTATGCTATAGATAAACACTGCTCCTTCCATCATCTGTTCCTATGGAAGCAGGAATTACAAGAGCTCCCAGCATGTAAACCTTGGTGTAGGAAGATGAGCTGGGAATACCTGTTGTTTCTGAGAGGGTGCCCGAAAGTGAAAAGTGACAGGCAATGGCTTGGACAGAACAGGTATTGATGGGCAGAGGAACTGAAGTGTACACAGGAAGTTCTTTCTCAGCATTCTCTCCATGGCTAGCTTTATCCAGTGTGAGTACTTCCCAGGCAAGCAGTAGGATCCATTTGTTTTGTGATCAGACAGTGCAGGTTCAATCCAGACATCACTGTAACCACTGGATTTGACAAAGTCACTCCAGTTCCTGTGTGTTATGCTTGTAAAAAATAACTAGTAATAATCCCATCTTCCAAGTTAGTTGTTAACACTATGTGAAATAATGTTTCTAGAATATACTTTGTCACACACTGTCCCCTTAGAACGTATCAGCTCTTGTCATCGTCATCACTTCTGCATCTCTCACATTTAGATGTATGTAGCACTATAGAAGGTGTGCACTTTGCTGAGTTCATGGTGAAGGAAATACATGGTGATGAGCCCAGGTGCTTGCACTGGTTGCGCTAGCTTCAGAGCAGAAGATAGATAGCTTACTTTCATGTGTGAACTGTGCTATCAAACAAGAAATCACGTAGAAAGAGTCTCTAACATCCAACGCTCGCTTTAGTAGTGTGTCATTTTGCTTTGTTTCTATTACTTTTTGGGCTCCATCAGAGTTGATCCAGATGGTTGTAATGACTGCTAAGAAGATGTAGTCGAATACTGGACCACTCTAGAGAAAGGCAAATACTGATCTTCTTGTCTCCTACAGAGCAATTGTTGTGCAACACCAGTTTGGAAGAAAAACTGTCAGAGTTAAATCTTTTGAGCTCTGCTTCTCTCCTCCATAATAGATGTTTTCTGTATTTGTGATGTAATTCAACATGGGACCAAGTAGCCCATGTTTTTATCATCTCATTAGTACAAGCTTATGCAGATTTCCATTATGCCAACTGTTAGAGAAGAGGATTTAGGGGAAAGAAACCCAGTGAGTGGAAATGTAAGTTGAGCATTTATGGTTTTGGTGTTTATAGCACTTTTCTCCTAACAAATGAAATATCTTATAGCCATTCCTGACTTATTGTCTTACTGGATTCTCTTGGGAAGTTGCTCTTCATGTCTTGTCTTCCTTAACTCTATCATACACAAATCCAGATGCCCTCGATTGTTCTAGAGCTCCTACCACACATTCACTCTTTTAGTAACTATTATTCGTTATCTTAGAATTTTAAAACTATTTTGGCTGCTTTTTATGTAAAATGAAGAAATGCTGAATACAAATATTATTATTCTCATTCTGAATTTTGGCTCCTTTGCTTTAATATCATACATTTTTGAGGAGAGGTCTCACTGTATAGTGGAGGCTGGTCACAAACTGTTGGTGATCTTTCTGCCTCATCCTCTAAAATGCTGGCATCACAGGCATACACCAACACACTGAGCACTATCATGTTTTGGGGGCTCTTCAGCTTTGTAGCATGTTATCAATCCTTCATTTTATATCATTGTCTAATAATACACTGCTATCTTGTACCACATCTCATTCATTAATTTGCCAGTTATTGGACATTGGGTTGTTTACCTTCTATGCCTATTGTGAATAAAGCTTTTAAGAATGTCCAGATACAGGAGCCGGGGAGATAGCTCAGTGGAATAAGCACTTCCCTGACAAGTGCAAGGGCTTTAGTTCAATCCCCAGTTCTGAAAAAAAAAAAAGAATGTTCAGATATATCATGTTTCTCTGTGAATGTATTTCAGTTTCTCTTGGATATAGATAGATAGATAGATAGATAGATAGATAGATAGATAGATAGATAGATAGATATCTACACACACACACACACATATATATATAATAGATGTGTATGTGTGTGTTATAGACATGTTTAACTTTAAGAATCTATATAGTTGTTTTTAATTATTAAGTTTCAATCAAGTTTAAAACTCAAGCTTCAAAACAACACTTCATATCGGTTCCACCAAAAAAGAAAAAAAAAAAACAAAACTCAAGCTTCACACTGTCTGTGTTTCATCTATGTTCCTTCATGCCTCATCCCAGCACTTGACAGTCTTAACAGCCTGACGGACAAGGGGGTAAGAAGGACACAGGGTGCCACTCATCATCCTTTCTCTTCAGTACTGAGATAGAGAAAGAGAGACAGGGAGAGAGAGAGAGAGAGAGAGAGAGAGAGAGAGAGAGAGAGAGAGAGAGAGAACACTGTTCATCAATTTCTGGTACTGAGGAGGGCTGGCAAAAGGAAGGAGGAACAGATGTGACTCTGTCTAAGAGCCCATCACTGTGGGGACCTCCATGTCCTTGTTGGTCACTCCTGTCTTCTGGCTGATTCGTAACTATTGGTTCCCATCTTGATGCCTTCATCCTTGAGTGGAGATGAGGCTTTTACTATGGGAATGTGCAATGCATCGCATGGCTTCTGGAGTCCCATCACCAGCAAAACCACTTTCCATAGGTTTTCCTTGAACTCGCTGGAAAACCAGACAGGACTAAAACTTTCCATTATACCCACCATCTATAATGCCATGGCTGTGTTAGTATGGGCTCTGCAGCATTAGCACAGAGATTTCTTAGTCCTGTGCCCTTTCACTAATCAGCTCATCCATTACTCAGCTGTAGGTACTTAGCACCCTAAGCACATGACATGAACAAGTTACCAGTGACCCCAGTGGCTAGTGTCTCTCTGGAGCTCTGTCTCTTGATTTGATAGAACTGCTGCTTTGCTTTCTGACTCTTTGTCCTTAGAAGGAAGATGAAGGCAGGAAGTGACCCTAAATTAGATTCCATTCCGTTAGCTCCTAGAGCAATAAGACACTGAGCCATCTTTATTTCTTTTTTATTCTCCCCAAAACAACTCTAGGAACACAGCATCATTCCTACTCAACATCCTGCTAGAAACATTTATTTCCTAAATAAATGTACTTTTAGTTATAATTCACAGATTAGATGTATGTGATTTTACTTTCCCAGATAAGGGAGACTAACACTCTCTCATTATTCTAGATCTATGAAATCTATCACGTACCTGACTTCTTATATTTTGTTAAACTGAAACAATATTCTATTCTATTTGTGAGCCAGGTATATTGCCATATATACAAAGAATGTTCACTATTTAAAAATATTAAGGTATTAAAGTACATAATACTAAAACTAATTATAGTTTCATTGATGATAAATTATTTTTCCATCTATTATTGTTCCTGCTGTGTCATTGTCATTAGAAAAGATTAACATAATTTCCATTAATAAATACCATGTATTAGCAGAGTATTCAGCTCATCTTTATAGACCTGGATTCCTCCTTAAGTAGTATGTGTTTTAGATAGGAGATCAAACATGCTTGAATAATATACCACTTCTCACAAAGATTTTAAGAATATCAATGCAGAAATAGAAGCACGTTTCCTATTTGATCTACCTTGTGGCCAATTTTGAGAAATGGTATGATGGATGAGCAGGGTTCAGAAATGACCCTGCAGATACCCATTGCATGCTTCAGTATGCTGTAGCCATGGCCTTGCTGCAAGCGTAACTGACTGTTTGAATAAATCAACATAACCTGAGCTTGACTGTGCTATTTAACATTCATAACCTCCTCCAGGGAGGGCAGGAAACAGTAGGAAGACTCTAATACATTTTTCAGACAGTTAGGCAGAGCCAAATTTCTATATCTATTTTGAAACCTTTTTCTTGGTTGTTTTCTAATAACAAGGCGTAATACTTTTATTTTCTCTACATTTTTTTTTAAAATTTATTTATTTATTGTGTGTGTGTGTGTGTGTGTGTGTGTGTGGCCAGCTCAGCCCACCAGGGGGCGGGGCTGGCTGGGGTGTGGTGCTGGGGGATTGAACCGCGGTCCCTGTGTTTTGCTAAGCTTGTTCTAAGTAGATGCTTTAGACCACTGAGCCATCTCACCAGCCCGAAGTTTTTTTTTTTTTTTTTTCCTGGAACCGGGGATTGAACTCAAGCCCTTGCACTTGCCAGGGAAGTGTCTATTCCACTGAGCCATCTCCCCGGCCTTTCTCTACATTTTAAGTGAGAATTTCTACATGGCCCTTGCATTTCGGCATGTAGTGGTAGAGCAGCCAAAGGCACTCTCTGTCTAAGGACTTTGTTCTTCCACTAGTGATGAACACTGGTCTTCTGCCGACTGCTTCACAAAACAGGAAACTGACAGTTTCAAAACTGATTTTCAGCCTCAGGTAGAAATCCAACAGGGGTTTCTACTGCCTAAACATTAAGCTATTTTGATTCTTCTAGTAAGTAATATGTTTAACTATTCAATATTTAAATACTTAATAGTTAATATTTTAACTATTTCTCCATATTTGCCTTTGCCTATAAAATTTACACTGCAATATCTACAGATATTTTAGGAAAGAGGTATTTACCTTTTTTGTATTCTAGGGTGAGGAATGAGTAGTAAACTCCATTTTCAGACTACACAAAGATTTCATAAATGCTCAAATTTTTCTTTGCTAGTTTATAATCTGAATAAGTCAAAAGGTTTGGTGATGGTAGTTTTAGTTACTTTCATAACTAGTGACATGATTGCCTACTGAAAGTACTCAGTGTTTCAAAATATTCCTCTTTAAAGTATAATCACTTTGCATGCAGATGTCATAAAAACAGTGTTTATTTTAAAATGTCATCTCTCTTCTTTACTCCTCTAGACTGCTTCAGAATATTTTAAAGTTACAAACAATGAGGCTGCCTATCTCAGAAACCCTTGCCATCCAAAACTGTGCGATGCAGAACCATCAGATAGAATGTTGTTTATTGCTTGAAATTCCATAATTAGTTTGCTTTCAAATGATTATGGGTCTAAAGGAATCCATGCAGAAACTAAAACATTGTGACACTAGCCAAAACATATATTATATCAGATATTAATCTCTTAGTATTACATATCTTTGTATTACAGATCAAAAAGACTCAAAATATTTGTGGATATCAGGTAATTTTCTGAAATGAAAAGTTTCAATATATTTTAATTAAAAATTTTGGATCAACCAATTTTATCTGATCTTAGAATTAATCCAAAGTAGCATACTGGTCATCTTTTGAACTTAGTGTAACTTTGATCAGCCACTTCAATAGAAATTATTTTTGTTCTTCCTTTTTATATTGTAAATTGGGAAAAAAGAGTTGTATTATGCCTGAATGCTTTAATTCTGTGGCATAACACACATTTGAACTTTAGTAACCTTCATCTTTCAATGTCTATCTGAAAAGTTCAGACTCTTACTGTAGATAGTAGCGATTTTAAAGAAGTATGTCAAGCTCTAAAAAAAGTCTTTCTTATTTTAGAGTGTAATCTGAAGCCATTCCTTCAGTCTCATTTTTTTTATTGTATTTGGTTGTTACAGGGTCTCACTAGGCAGCTCAGACTCATGGTGATACTCCTGATTTCAGCCTCCCCGACACTGGGATTACAGGCCTGTGCCACTATGCCAAGATTCTGGCTGGCTCAACCCACCCTGGGGGCAGGACTGGAACAGCATGTGGTGCTGGGGATTGAATTGCCATCCCTGGGCTTGCCTAAGCTTGCCTAAGCAGGCGCTTTAGTCCACTGAGCTATCTCACTGGCCAAAAATTTTTAGAATGACAATTAAAAGGAGTTCTAGCTAATGAAATCTGAAAATACATGTTTGGAGATAATCCCACACTTTCCTGTATTTTGCAGGGAGTTAAAGGGAAGTGGAAGCTTATGAGCTGTTTTGCTTCACCTTCTGCATGCAATTCTCTACGTAATCATCTCATTTCTTTGTATAGTGCTTTATATTTAGAATTTTCATGGATCAGGTGACAAAACTTTAGAAGAATTAAGAAGTCTATGTCCAAAGACTAGCAGTTGGCAAAACTGGGCAGAATACAAAGGAAGGAAGGAAGGAAGGAAGGAAGGAAGGAAGGAAGGAAGGAAGGAAGGAAGGAAGGAAGGGGTACACATAATCTCTCTTAGGAGATAAATGAGTAGATCAAAGAAGACAAAAAAGGAACTTGATACCATGCTTAATAAATAGGAATAAAGTTTCATTAAGCCCTGTATTTCCAAAATTTAGAGGCATCCTGGGGATTATAGAAATTATGTTAATAGTTCACTTGTTTTGCTGAGAAGTTCTTGAGGAAAAACATGTATTTGGACATCCATAGACCTTACTTGACTGTATGCAAAGTACACTCAGAGTACATAATTATCAGGGAATGCAGAGTTTGATAAAATCCACCTATCTATACCTAATACTCATTTCTTTGGAGTCTTTGTTATGTTTTAGGTTTCAGGTGTTCCCCAAAGCCTCATGTGTTTGGATGAGGGGAGCATTATCCTTACTGGTGAATTAGTCCACTCATGAGTTCATACTTGAATCTGCTGTTAGGAAGTGGGCCCAGTCACAGGAGGAGGATTACTTGGGATATAACCTAGAAGAATGTATCTCCCTCCCTCACTTCTCATTTTTCTTCTTACATCTTGACTTCCTTGACATGAAGAGTTTTTTAAAGATCTGTCTCAAACTTCCATTATTGCTCTTCTGCCTTGAAGGCAGGAAAATGTTGGCTATGAACATGTACCAAAGTAAACTTCTCCCCATTTAGGATTTGGTGTTGGATATTTATCCCACCAGTAAGGAAAGTGACTAAGACAGGTTTTGCTATCAGAAGTGAGGTCATTGCTGTGTATGTAATCATGTGGTTAAGAAACCTTTGGAACTGGTTTGCTGAAGGAGTTTGGAAAGGTTTAGGGAGGTTGGCTAGACAAGCTCTAGAATATTGTAAGGTTAGCTTGATGGGAAATACTAGTAAGAGCCCAGAAGAACGCAATATGGTTAGAATGCAAACAGTAAAGGCCAGGACCAGAATATTTCAATTAGAAATGAGGACTCCATTGTTACTGTACTCAACCATGTGTATTTCATTCTAGCAGAAAATTTGTCCTATATTTTTTTTCAACTCCTAAGATTTTGCTGGAAACTGGGATTAAGAGTGGATGACTAGGGCTGGTGAGATGGCTCAGTGGTCTAAAGCACCTACTTAGAACAAGCTAAGCCAAGCAAAACATAGGGACTGCGGTTCAATCCCCCAGCACCACATGCCAGCCAGCCCCGTCCCCTGGTGGGCTGAGCTGGCCACACACACACACACACACACACACACACACACACACTCACTTAAATAAATAAATAAATAAATAAATAAATAAATAAATAAATATTAAAAAATAAAATATAAAAAAATTTTTTAAAAAAAGAGTGGATGACTAATCTGGTGGAGGAAATTTGAAGGCAGCTCAACCTACAGGCTATGGATGGCTTTTAGTCTAATGTACATTGAAAATTAGGAACAAAAAGCTCGCTTGCAATATTTAGAATTTCACAAAAAATGAAGTGCCTAAAAATCTGGGACCTTTATAGCATGGGTGCTAAAAATATGAGCATTAAAAAGTATCCAAGTTCCTTGAATTAAGACATTAGCATAGAAGACTTGAGGGGATTTCAAGAAACAGCATGACCCTGCACTTCCCTGTCTTAGAGTGTAAAAGGGTCAATGTAAACACCTTTGAAATACTTTGCTTTAAGATGATCCCTTGGTTACCCTGCTAGAAAAGGACCACTTAAGGAATTGGTTCCCTGAGATTGGTTAGCAGTGCTCAGCCATCTAGGCACTAAGAGGCCTCTGAAACTAAGATTCAGGTGGGTCCAGCTACTGCTTGAGATGGCAGCAGACCTTGGCATCAGCAATGTAGTGTTAGTTTATAGGCATGCAAAAATACAGTTTAGGAGATCAAGAAAGATTATATCAAGCCATTAAAAGGCCTCAAGGTGCATGCAGCATACTCCTGAGCAGGCAATGTAGGAAGCTGTGTGAAGCAAAAATTGCAATGGAGACCCCAGGAAGTTGAAGAAATCAGGAATGTAGAGCATCTGCTGAGAAATACTGCAGGCCTTGAGAAAGTCAAGATCAAGAGAGAAGCCATGGAGCCTGTAACTAATAGTGCTGTGGGGGTGTTGTTGTCCACTGATTCAGAGCTTATGTGTTGCCACAACTTGTGCTAGATACTTACACAGAGCTACAGGATTTAGTGCTTGCCCTGATGGATTTTGGTCTAGCATTGGTCCCTTTCCTTTCTATTCCATTTCCCTCTTTGGGACTGTTGGCAGTGTTGAACCTTTTAAACATTTTTTACAGGGATTTACAGCTAAAATATTGACTTGAGTCTCAGTGGAGACTGTATACTTAGACTTTTCATAAGACATGGAACTATTAAAACTTTGGCAACTCTTACTGAGATGGATTGAATTCAGATGGACTGAATATACTTTGCATAAAGAGATAGACATGATATTTTGAGGGATAGGCAAGGAATGTTATAATTTAAATCTGGGATGCTCTCCTAAAATTTCATTTATTTGGGAGATAATTGGAGGATATTGTACTCATTTTTCCACTGGTGATTCCATACCTGAATTTACTGTTAAGAGTTGGGACTGGTCAGAGGATGTAGGTTACTATGGGTATGATCTAGAAGGGAGTAACTCCCTCCTTGGTTCTTCTCTTCCTTCTTGGTTTTGTGGATTCTTGGCCTCAGCGTCCCTTTTCTCTGGGCTTCCTGGCCACCATGACATGGGGGTGCATGCCTAGGATCCCAGTACTGTAGATGACTGGGGCAGAAGGTTTACAATGTCAAGTCCCATGTAGAGAGCTTGGAAAGAATTTGCCTGTAATTAATTAATTAAAATGTGGTCATTAGTCTGGTTTTTTTTTTAATCTTTTGTTTCCCTGGGGACTACTATCCATAAAAACTGACCAGTTATCTCTTGAGACTTCGTATCCGTTTTGTTGAGTGCTCAGTGTATCAAAGACTTGGGCCTGATTCCTCTTGGAGAAACAGCTTCTGATTTCCTGAGTCCCTTTGACCTTGAATCATTTCTTGGTGTATTTGAATCTCTCTTGTTTTTACTTTCTCCGTTCTCCACCCACTAAGAGTACAATCTCAGTATCATGGGGATCCCTGTCCCTGTTCTTCAAATGGGAGGAGGACAAAATATTCATTAGTGTTTCAAAGTCCTAATAGTAACTTTTAAAAATATTCTAAATCTTACACAATCAAGGACTGCCTCGTGTTTCCAACAATTCTGATTCATTTATCTCTATAATCACATTGGCCCCAAGTGTGATTCCTTAACTGATCCAAATGAACAATAGTTATATGTTTAATATAGAAAGTGTGGTCTTTTAAAGCAAAGTCAAAATGCTAGCATAGCACAAAATACTCTCAGCAGAGACTTCCTGGTAGTTGAGAAAGACAGTGACAGGCACCTTGTGACGTCAGGTGCTTCTGAGCTATAGCAATCAGTGTGGTAATCAGCTTAAAAATAACATCATATGACTTCACATGAATGATGATAATTTAAATTTTATTGCTTTTGCATGTTTTATAGAGGCTGTAACTTAAAGTTCTATTTTGACATTTATTTATTATCATAAAAATATTTTAAATTTGCTCTAAGAGTTGGTGAGATATGTCTCCCCTGTGAAACATGCATAATAGTCAAATTTGACAAATGGTTACCTAATCAAGTAGCATTGTAACAGATGAGATGCAGTTGAGAGCCTTCACCCATGATAGAATAGGGCTCATCCCTTCCATTCTTTTCTTCTTTGTCTTTCCCACAAGTAGATTTATGGGTGCTCATATAACCCAGGTGTTGTGCTGGATATAAATTAAGGTACAGCACTTTCCAAGCTCATTAGAATGAGATACATGGCCTTGTAACAAATAAAATCTGATGAAGAAAATAAATAGATAGCAAAGCTATGGTAAAGGTAATTAGATAAAAAGGAAAGAAAGGTCACTCTATATAGAGACCTGAGGAACAGTGAAGGGTGTCATCATAGAAGGAGCAGTGAGAAAGCCTCGGAGTGGAAGGATAATGTGCACAGGATGGGCAGGCCCATGCACTGGCAATTTTATCAGCACCTCAGAAATCCCTTTATTTTGGACATGGTCTTAGTCCAGCCAAGAGGCAGTGTAGTTTATCTTCATGTTTTAGTCACTTAATGCTTGGTGTACACGAGTGAACTCTACATGGAAGCCCCCTCTTGCTTTTTACTTCTATCTTGATGATGTTTCGTGCTTCTTAAATGCTTTATGCTGCCCTTTTGTGCAATTGACTTTATTTGAAAAAAGCAATATCAGACTTCATATCCTTTTGTCCTTCCATGATTCACTCTTTCGTTTTCTGCCCAACTCTTATGTTGGGGTGGAATTTAGCAGGGTCTTCTCAGGAATTCTCACTGAGCCATGTAATCATCCTTTTGGTAGCACACGCCATGTAGGGTTGTTCTTATCTCTCCTAACTCTGACACTGGAGTCCAAAGACCCTCTCACACAGCAGATTGTCTGTGCTCAGCGTGGATTCAATTCCTCTCCATCTACTGAAGAAGTCTTATCAACTGTTCAACATAGACATCCGACTCCAGTGCAGTGAAGGTAAGGAACTCATTACAGAGGTCTGTACACTATTCAAGATGATGCCTTTTTATTTTGCTTCTCAGATATCTTTAAATTAGTATTTAGGGAGATAAGCTGAATCTTCATTTCTGACATTTCACAAAACAGCCTTGTATTTACTTACAATGCTGTGATCCTAACTTGCCTGAGAGTGAAAAAGCAAGGATAGCTGAAGACTTGACACCTGCAGCAGAGTGTATTTAACCACTCTTTTTGACCTGTAAAGTTTCTAATTTAATATTGAAAGTGATTTAAAGTGGAGAGAAGCATAAGATTTCTCCTTTCTAAAGACCGTCAGGAGATATTTTTAGAGGTAAATCAGCTGCATGATGAAGCTTGCTGAGGAAGACAACTTTATGAAAGAAATTGCACTGGGCCTCAGAGACATCAGCAGAAAATGAATAAAAGATTCTGGGAACTCCACCTGCTCTTTCCAGCTCTGCACAGTGAAGCTTCAGTGGACATTTGCATGGAGATGACTTATGTTGGATAGTAGATGGAGCAATAGTCTTTAGGGGTCAGAATCCCAGAGTGAGTTTCAGTGTTTCTCTGTCCCCTAAAACTGGGACTTTAGAATTAGATTTATTTTCTCATCCTAAAATCATGAAAGGTTGAATAGCATGACAGCTGCAGTTTCCTCTAGCTTGAAAGTTGGACTATTTTTGAAATACACATCTTATTACTATTCCGTGCATTCTTTTGGCCTCCTAATAAAAACCAAGCAAATAAGCAAAACCAAACCAAAACAGAAAATGCTAGAGGATAGGACATGGTAGCATTAGTAATCTTCACTAAGAAAGGACTTTTTTTATTATTTCCATTTAGTATTTGAACAAGTTCTTTTTATCTCATAATTGTGATAGCAATACTTTTAGGATCATGTCTTAAAATTTACTAGACAATAGATCCATCACCTCTTCCTATACCACTGCCCAAAGATATATAAACCTTTCATTCTCTTTATTTCTCAATAGCAAGTTAGTTTTTCTTTCCTCTTCTGAGGCTATAATTTGCCTTGCAGGGTAGCTAGTGAGGTGTCTTAGGCTAGAGCCTAGAGTTGGTGTGTGAAAGATGTGTGTGCCCCAGAGAAGCCCACCTTAACAGACTTTGTTAAATCAGCATGAAAGAGCTTTGCCCTTTAAGACAAAAGTAAAGGACTCTGACTTTTGAAATGAAACTTTGTACTTGTATTTTTGTGCTTTTTTTTGAGTTTTAGTTTTGTGATATTTATTATCAGAATATTTTGACAAACCAATAGAGCATACACTCTTCCTATATATTAATGAATGTGGTCAAAGTGAACTCAGGAGTTCAACAATAGAATGTGGATTTTTCATTTTGTCAAATTCTTCCCTCTTAATTGTAAGTCTTCAAGTTAGATCTGATATTTTTCAAAAGCATTATTACAAATTTTCATACCATGCTTATTTTTACTTGGCCAATTACTACAATCTGTATTACACATGTTAATTCAGATTATTTCTTTGTTTTGAAAGGGGAAAGAGAATGCATTCTTATATGCTTAATGGATAATTGTCGGAAAGTAAATTGGTACCACAAAAACGCTAATGTTTAGAAAATGGCTATTTAATATGAATGGAATTTTAATTTATTTTGAGTGGAACAATTATCTTCCCTCCCACCTTTTTCCCTCTTTTCCTTTCTTCCTTCTTTGTTTTTTCCTATCTTGCTTCCTCCTTTAACTAAAATAAAGCTCATCAAGCTGGTTGCTTCTGTGATTGTCCTCCAAAGGAACATAGAGCTAGCCAGCATGACCAAAGATTCTGAATCCACAGATTCACCATGCCTGAGATTAAAATGCTGTGTTGTTCCTGGTGAGTTCTAAGTAGTTGTCTACCATGGTTTTGTCTGTACTGAACATGTACAAGCTCTTTCTTTTGCTTTGATTCTTTAAACTTTGCAGTACAACAAATATTTACATAGCATTTACATTGCATAAAGTATTGTAAGTGATCTAGAAGTGATTGAAAATAAATCAAATGATGTGCACAGGCCATGTATAAGCACAATGTCATCTGTATAAGGAACCTAAGCATCTGGGCATGTTGACATCCATGGGGCATCCTGAAACTCCTCTACCTTGGACACTGAGGGCCCCCTATGATTTACTGCATGGATACAATGAAGCAGCAAGAAACTCCCTTAAACTTCTGTCAGAATTATTAGTGTACTCCTACTTATGCTTAAAGATGTGTTTCTGATGGGCTAGGGAGATAGCTCAGTGGCATAAGAGCCTGCCTGGAAGGTGGAAGGTACTGAGTTCTAGCCCCTGTAACCAATCCACACCAAAAAAAAAAAGATCTGTTTATGTAAAATTTAACAAAAACACCTCATTCATTGGTCAAAATTATGAGATGTATATGGGAAAAAATTAAAGAATATTAAAAAAATTGAAAGTGATTGGTCTTAATTATCATATTTCAAAAATGAAAGGATGAACAAGAATGATTTATAATGACCTTTCTGTACGTGACCACTGTGACTGGATCTGCATTTTCTTTTTCTTTCTTTTCTCCTTCCTTCCTTTCTTTCTTTCTTTCTTTCTTTCTTTCTTTCTTTCTTTCTTCCTTCCTTCCTTCCTTCCTTCCTTCCTTCCTTCCTTTCTTTCTTTCTTTCTTTCTTTCTTTCTTTCTTTCTTTCTTTCTTTCTTTCTTTCTTTGGTACAGAGCCTCACTATGCAGCTTGCATTCAGTGATTCTCCTTGTCCCAGCCTTCTCGAAGCTGGGATTACGGGAGTGCAACACCATTCTTGGTTTCAGTGGCAGGAACAGTGGCTTGGCATGTGATACTGGGGATCAAACCCAGGTCCTTCTGCTTGCCAGGCAAGTGCTTTGACCACTGAGCTATCTCCCCAACCCTAGATCTGCATTTTCTACTGATTTTCTAAGAGTAAACTTGGTGATCACACTTTTCACAATTCTCATCTGCCTCCCACACATAGAAATACCCATCCCTCTGACATTCTGTTTGAAATTGTAAAGGGGGAGTCTGGGAAACAAGAATGACTGGGATAACACTGAGGGACTCAGGCCAAGTGTCCACATGCTCGGGAATAATACAGACTCCTGGTTATAGTATCAGTAATGCAATCAAGAAAAATCTCTTTATAAATTACAATGGATTCAAAATTATAATAATTATTTGAACTCCAACATTTCTTTTATTGGAAAGGAAAGGGATGGGATTGCAACTATAACTCTGAGAACAAGCCATAAGTCAAAACAAAACTATGTTAATAGAGTCTTGTGAGCATTATTGTATTGCTATATGTAAGATGTTCCTGGGTAGAAAACATTCACTGAATGTAGAAGAGTGCTATTGTACCACAACCTGGCAGCACTGTTCTGGTTGATACTCTGTCAACTTGAGAAGTTTAGAAGTTTAACTAAGTGACTCATTTGGGGACCAGGGTCCTCACTTTGTAAACATCCTCATCCTGTGCAAGAAGAAAACATGGACATGATGTGGATGTAAAGGACCCACTGTAGGGCAGGTAGCCAGTGTGCAATGCAAAGGAGGAGAAGAGCCTCTCCCCACCATGCTCTTCCTGCTTCTGCTGTCTTCTGCCACCTTGAACTACTGTCCCTCTGCCATGCCTTGCAGCCAGATGATTATAAACTGAAACGTCTATAAACCATGAGCTAAGTAAACCATTCCCTCTTTAACTCTGAGTATCAGGTATTTGTCCCAATGATGAAAACAAAGTAAATAAGACAACCACCATCACCACAAAAGATCAAAGCTTATTATTATTAGTCTTCATCCAGCTCTGTGGAGCAGAGTAGAAACAAAGCAGGTTTGAGAACCTTGGGTGGCACATGCATTCTTATTATTCTTGGTCTAGCCAGGTTCTTCAGCTGCAGCCTTTCTGTCCCCTGTCTCCCAAGGTTGATTGGTATCCCCCACACTGCACTCCTTCCCACCAGCTTGTTCTCAACATTGCATCCTGGCTTGAGAGTGGGTAGGAGTTAGCACAAGAGCTCATGTGCCTTTGCCATCCCAACCCGCCTCACCAGCCATCCAGCAGGCCCTCCATCCCACACCAGGGGAAGACTCATGCTTCACTCCATCTTATTTGAATCCAGAAATTAAAACACCAAGAACTTACCAGAATTCTAACTGGAATATGTCACACAGGGAGTACGTGGAAGCCCACAAATTTACCTACACTCTTTGCCAGTTAGTTGCCCAATATCACCACATTAACAAGTAAATTAAGCAAAGCAAAATGAAACATTGTTTAAAATTCATCTCACTGCATGAGATCCTCCCAAAAAATATAGATAGGATCTTAAATCCATTTTTCAATTTCTTTGTACAAAAGTACGGTTTTGAAAATGCACCCAGTAAGAAGCTACTAAATGGAGAAACATGGCAGGCTGTCACTTTCTTGCTCAGAACAGTCCTGTTCCGTCTGTGTCCTTCCCTTCTCCTCCATCTGTGTTCCACATCTGGGACCAGCACTGACATCTTTCCTGTCCCTCAGGCTCAGAAAATAATGTATCCTGCACATTGAATTGACTTTCTAGACCATGAAAACTGTCCTCCCGTCCTCTAATCAGGTAACTCAGTATAGATTGAAGTAAACAAATGTGATGAGAGAACCAGGCTGTTCTCAGGGTGGCAGAGCGTCTGGCACCACCGTACTCCCTCCCTTCAGAGGCCACAGAGGAAGATCCCACAGCCTATGAGCATATCTTAGGAGGCAGCAGGTCCATTCTATTTGCTTTTTACCCAGTTTGTTTTGTACCTAGCAAGTGCTAACATAAAGCACTTCAGTGTGGACCTATCTGATAGCATTAGTTACCTGGTAGACATGAGGCAAAGTGGCAACTTTCCCTTAAATGTTCTAGCCAAGTTTACCCAACTTGGGATTCATGGTCTAGTTTTCGTGCCAAGTTTCAGTGTGTAGCATTTACTGAGAAATGTAAAATATCTATTGTATTAGTGGGTCAGTTCCTTCTTTTTCTCTGTAGATTGAGGGAAAGACTTTGGGGAGTAAATGGAAAGCTACTGTTTAATAATCAGGATGGATAGAGAAATACAAATAAGGACTGTAAGAGATGTGTAATGGGACAGAGATGGGATGAAAATGAGCCTCACAAGATTGACTAGAGAGACTGAAGTGATTGGAAAAGAAACATTCCAGAGATGGGTAAACTAGAGGCAATGTGAACCATAGAAACTATATTTGTTCCCCAAGAGTTTCATGATAATGGTAGAAATGTGTAGCATTGTGTATCTGCTCAGTTGATTTCCATGTCAAAACAGCTAGCAAAAGCTTGGCATTGGCCTGATGGTGATGCTCCGAAAGCCAGCAGGAAGGAAGCCTTGGCCTGGTCGGGTCCTAAGAGCTGACTGGGCTAGAATCCTGCCTGCACACCAGTACCCACATATTCATCTGCGAGCTGGTGCAACTTTCCTTTTAGTTAAGAATTTATATTCTTTTGTACAAGAAACCTTGTTTTTTCCACCTATCCAGTATCATCCTGCAAAGCTTCCTGATGTCCACAGAAGATGTAAGAGGTAGAAGCTAAATAATGCCTAGAAATTTGCATCACTTGACTTTGGAGAATACAGTGACTCACTTCTATGAGCCCAGTGGCACCTTGAAGAGTCTAATCTTTATGTGCTTCACAGTCCTTGTATTTTGTGGAATGGAGCCAGAACTTTGCCAGCCTGGAAGGTCAAGCATTAACATGCTCACCACATAATACTGATCTTGTTTGAAAACAGCTGATCTTTGGCCTTTCCCAGTTTGGGCTTTGTCTTCCACCGCCAGTTCTGTTCTCCCAGTGATGTTTGGTAAGCGCTAGAGGAGGTGAGAGAGGAGAAAGAGACAGAGCATGTGCAGGGCTCCAGAACTTCACCTCTGCTCTGGCTGGAGATGCCTGTGGTTTAGAGGAGCGCACTTCAGATTCTGCCTGCATTTTCTTCCTAGATCTCATGTGTCTGTTGATTTTAGGACTAGCTTGTCTAAAATACGAAGTGGAGAATCCCAGGGGCTGACATTCTGACATATGGGAGATGAAATTTTTACTACAATAAAACTAGTCCAATCAGGATCGTAGGCTCCAGTTCCAATTTACCACTACTGTTTTTCGAAAGGATTCAAAATGCCCATAGTTTGTTCTACTCTTAAATATCTTTTGAAATAAAAAATTAAAATACATAAAACGATCATTTGCTAAAACAAACAAACAAACAAACAAACAAACAGAAGATGTCCACACTGAAGAAACACTGGCCAGCAGATTTATGCAGCATACTCAGCCTATAATGGTAAAGGGCTGCATAGTTCTTCTTTAGCAAAGCAAGGGTTTCATCTTTTATCTTTTGCTATCAAAATGTATGTTGTCTGTTACTTTCATGAATGGTTGGTGTTTTAGAAAATATACTTAAAAAATATTTTTCCCAATCTTAAAATGTAAGAGTTTGCACAGATATGAACTGGTCTTCCTAAGCACAAAGGATAAATGTACTGCTTTTCCTTTCTTCACTTAAAAAGTGTAAGACAACTTCTCCCCCTTTCAGTTTACTGTCCTGCACCTCCCTTCCCCCACCCTGAGAAGCCTGCAGGTGTGTGCTGTCTCAAGGTTGCCTCCTTACCTGGACACAGGGAGCTGCCCCTGATAGAGGGGAGCCAGGGGAGCCTAGAAAGGTTCGCTCCGAGAGTCTAGGGATTGCAGACAGGCACATGGCCTCAACATTCCAAAGAATCTTTTATTTTTTTCCTTTATGTTTTTACTAAGCCATATTTTTAGTTTATTGTATTGCTTTCTACTTTTCAACTACTATGGAAGTGAAATCATATTTGTTCTTGTAATGTTGTATCCCTAGGATCTTAGAGTTCTTGGAAAACAGTAGATGTTCAATGAATATTCATTAAATGAATAAATGAATGAATAGACATTTGGAAACAAACATTTATATTCTTTATATATCAAAACCCATTGGTAAAAACCTGTTTGTTTGGTATTCCATGCAGCAACGTCTTCTATATAAACAAATTTACCTTTAATTCATTCTATTTCAACCTCAGCATTATTGACATTGGAGACTGGAAATTTCTTTATTGTTCTTTATAATAAAGGGCATTTGGCAGCCTTCTTGGACTCTATTCACACAACATTAAAGCAGTCTGCCTTATTGTGATAGCCAAAGGTTCTCCAGATATCACTGAACTCCTTCAGTGAACACTGTTCTATTAGGGAATTATTTTCACCATATGCAACTAGAAGTTCTGAAAGTGCCTAGGTATTGTGTTGTTGAATACTGAAGTTTAGCAATTTTTAAGTGAAATGGAATATTTGACTATTTTACCTAAGTAATTAAAATACTTTCTGGTGTATTAATCAAGACTATAAACACAACTGGAAATAATCTTTTCCTTACACCTATTGTCCATTTAGAAATCTATTTCATGGATTCACAAATCCTGTAAGCTATTGATTCATATAAATCAGCAACGAACGTCAGCTGGCAACATAAAATATTAGATATGAATCCAGTAACCTAAGATAGGAACAGAGAACATTCCATGGAGGTAAAGTTGGATAAAATACATTCACTAGACATGCGCAGAAATATGAGCAGGCTTGTGTCCCTAAGGCCACAGCTCTTCTAAGAGCTTGAGAAAGATCCTGGAGTCTCTGCGGGGCAGAGATTTGGGAAGGATGTTTGCATTGCTGTTTCCAAAATTTTGTCTTTTTTAACTGATTGAAGAAAGCCATAAAACCTGAAAGAGAAGGCAGCATTTGAAGGGAACATACCACATCACTTATCAACTCCCAGGTAAGATAGGCAGTCAAAACACATGACCACATAGACACTGAGACAATGTGGAATGAGGGCTGGCTTTTCTGAAGAGAATCACAGGAAATTAAGAGAAGATTTGGGTGACAGAGAAGGTGGCTTTAAAGCTCATAGGATGACTAGCCCTTCCACCTTCTATGCTCTGTGCAGGTGCCTTGCTGTCTTCACAGGGCACCATCCTGCTTTGTGAGGCAGCAGCAGGTGTGTCACTGGTGCACAGGGACCATTTGCATGCAAAAATGCAACAGTGTTGCTCTTCTGCCCCCTATTCATCACAGTGCCATCTTTTAGACCCAGACAATTCATGTAGCAGTCTATACCCATATTATTCTAGCAATCTGATTGCAAATTAAGAGATTCAGAGTGTAAGCAAAAAAGCAGATAAGGATAAATCAGTCCCAAACTCGTGTCCTACACTAACTCCTCACTGGCTTGCATTCAGTTGAGTTGAGGAATCAAGCAGACACATGGGAAGGGCTGGGTATGTTTGAGTTGATATCTTATCCTGAGTTTCTCTGCCTCTGATGAGAGGATATTCCTCTCAGGTCCCATCACAGGGTTTTAGAGAAGAAAATGTGACCCATGCAGTTTGCCATATCCTTGATAAGATTGTCTTCGATTAAGCATTATTACATTGCTGCATGAGCCTGCTCTGTTTTAATACCTGATACATTAGGGATCCCATTATATTTGAACTAGTAAAAAGAAACCTTCAATGCCACTTAGAAGCAAAGAACTTCTTTCTTAAATGCATCAGCCCATTTAGTTTGCCCCTTTTTTGTACAGTGAGGATATAAGTTGCTTAATCATTTTAATCAAGTGAATATTTTTCATTCTCAGATGAAAGTTAAATTTTTATGAAATAAATAGTCTTCCATTGTCTATTAATTTGGAGAAAATTACATAGTAAGTTTTTTTTTTTTTTTTTTTTTTTTTTTTTTTTTTTTCAGATCTGGGGATTGAATTCACTCTCATGCTTGCTAGGGAAGTGCTTATTCTACTGAGCCATCTCCCCGGCCCCACTAAGGTGTCTTCTATAAAGGACATTTACTAGAAGTGCTAGACATTATGGAACAGACAGAAGCAGCTGACCCCCTTTCAAACATCATAGTGTGGAAACCCAGCTCCTTGCGCTGCTGTCTGCTGCTCACAGTCGTGGGTCACTTGTGACTCACTGATCCCGTCCTCATATATAACTGTCCTTTACCAATGATTTAGGCAGAGAATATGTTCCTGGTGTGTTTCAAAGCTTCCCTAGAAGGTTAATTTAAGCACAAAGTATTTTTATTTTTAATACACAGATATGTGTGTTTCTGATTAAGTACAGGGAAGCCAATTAAAGCCATTAGGATGACTGTGGTGTTTCAGTCTTTCCAATTTCCCAGCTGATGGCAAACACAGACCAAAATAGCCAAGGTACTATTTGTAGGTACTAAGGTACTAAGTGCTAAGTGCCTAATGCATGTTAGGAAACTTGGTGTCATAAAGGAAAAGGAAACCCCATTTATTCATTCTTTCATTTAATGTTTAAATTTCGGTTTCTTCCCATATTTCTGGCTCTGCGCCAGGTGTGGGGGATACACTTGCAAGATTACACTAATAGCTCATCAATGTGCATGCCCTGATGGCATTTATAATCTGGTATCAGAGACAGATATAAGTAAATGCATTTACAATTGAAGCTATGCTCTAATTATAGCCATTTCCCACAGCCATTTATGTGTGAACTTTGAACAAGGCCATCTGACCTCCACTGGGAAGTAAGGATGCATTCAGTAAGGAGATGGTATTTGAATTCAGCTGTGAGACAAGAGGATGCAAACTTGAGGAAATGGGGTGCCTGGGAGTAAGGTGCTATTAGTGGCAGGCAGAGGGAGCAGTAAGAGAGGGAGTGAAGTGACTAAGGACAAGTGTGGCAGGGGCAGAACGTGGACCAAAGTGATAGGAGATGGTTTTGTAGAGCTAAATAGGAATGTCCCATGTTGAAGAACATTGGCTTTTTTCTTATGCCTACAAGAAAAACTATCACGACAAAGGGAAGCATTGGCACATCTGAAAGCTCACAAGACCTGCAAAGGAAGATGACCTATGAAGGAGTCGAGGAGATTCAGGAAGGTTTCAGATCCCTGCAAATGGGAAAGATAGATAAAATCAAAGAAACAATCTTTGTGTGAGAAAAGGAGGCTTAGCTGTACACTGTGCACAGAATAAAGGTCAGCAGTACCCAAGTATGGGTTTTCTAGAGAATTACAAGAGTGGCTTTGTGGCTGTATGACCAGATGACCTGTGGTCATATATTTGTAGCACTGGAAGTTCACAGGAGGAGCAGTTTTTCTGTTTTGCAAAATCAAGTAATTAGATCACTAGAGGATGATGGACTAGGCTCTCTGAATTGATTAAGTATGCATATATTGTTTAATCTTCCAAGTCCATTTTGTTTTGTTCATGTTTTCAGTAGCACAGCTTATTGTGTCAGTTGCTGCCTGCTAATACACTGAGCAGCACACTCACCATTCCTAGTATTTTTAGGTGAGATCAGGTATGTTCAGGATGGTATGCTATAGACGCCTAGAACTTTTAGAATGGTTGAAAATGTTGTTTGGCATGCAGCTGCTAAGGCAAGTCAGGATGTATCACATGCATTGGGCGAAATGCAATCTGTAGAGCAAGATGTTGCTCTAGGCTACAAAAGCTGATGTTGTGAAGACTGCACAGCAATTTGAGACTTCCTGTATTCCAGTAACAGATTCCAATGAGTCATTAGGCTTGAATGGATTCCTTTGAATGGGAGCAGCTACAACCATGTCCCCCCTGTATGTCAAAGTGGGAATCTCCTTGCTTGCTGGTGGCTTCCTCCACCAGCAATAGAAATCCTCAGGTATCCAGCACTTAGAAGAAAACTAACATGATGTCCTTTGAAAAAAACAAAACAGTCTAAAGGAGACAGGTCACTAAAGGATGATTCATGGTCTGTAAATAGATGAGGAATCCTTTCACGAAGGATAGAAACTTGACACAAGTAGGACTGACCTCACAACCAGAAATAGGGGACTTGGCTCTCCGCATAGAAGAACCCTAAGCCACCCTAAAATGTACAAGAGTGATAGTGAAAAAGCCTTCATGATATTTCATTTAAAAAGCCATCTGAACCCTCTGACATGTGGGGCATTTGTATGTACAAAGAACCAAAGCTGGAGGCATTCACAGCAAAGTGTTAACCATTTTTGTAAGCGTGTGTTAAGATTTAAGTGACTTTTATTTTATTCTCTTTCATGTCTAAATTTTCTAGGTTTTATGTAATAAACATCTATTTTGTAGAAAAGTTATGTAAAATTAAAGATAATTATTTATGAAGTTGAAATTTAGATATATTTATCCTGATATTTTGGTATCCCTTCAGGAAAATATACTGTTAAAAACATCTTTTCAGTTGAAGGTCCACAGTGAGCCTCAGAACCTTAAAGTATCTCTACTCTGACTTAACAAGTCTACCAAAGGGGATTTGGTGGAAACAAAGGAAAGGAAACAATCAGAAGAGATTGCAAATATTTACTTATGTGATGTCTTCATAGTTTGTTGATAGGTACGTAATTAGAATCAATAAAATTTCTGCAAATATTGCAATGAGTAAACAAGTAACAGTCATATAAGAGTGATGCAGTCATGGAAACTTAGCTTGGAAGAATACTCAATAAAAGGGAAATGCTTAGAAGTCACTGTAAAACTTTTAAAATGTGTTACCTGCATGCACAAGTTAGAAATGGAAAGCTCTACAGATACATGTTTACCTTGTATTTATTTTGAGTAGTGAGACTACATACAGATTTCAGGGCTTCTTTTTCCTGCATGTTGTTCTGTGCCTTTTTAAATCTTTACAAAGAGCACACACCGAGTTCAGCAACTACAAAAATACATTTCACTCTAGAAAGATTATTGGGGAGGACAGTGTTGTAGGTGTGTGCAAGGGTGTTGGATTGCAGTGGATGCCTTCAAGAATGATTCGCCATTCACAGTGGCCGGCTTCTTTAAATTCTTCTTGGGCCTCCTTAGGAACTGTCTGCAGCACCCTCCTCCCTCGAGTTATTTTCGAGGCTACATTTCCACGTGGAGGAACAGCACTTCTGTGGTAGGCCGTATTCTCCGTGGCTCAGATCCAGACGAGGCACTCATTGATCACTCACTGGATGCCTTATGAAACATCTCTACCCTTTGGATAGCTGACTTCCAGGGATGTTTAGCATATCTATAGAAAGACAAGATAAAATATTCATAAGATCAGAGTTCTACTCTAGATTGATCACCATCTAGCCTTATAACTTTAACAAGTCATGTTCTTCTAACCCTTCTTTTACTCCTTCATTCAACATTCATTGGTTCAGTTAGTACTGAGTTTGAACTCCCTGGTTCCCTTTGAAAGCTCCAGAGATAGACCTGTGAAAAAGTGAAAGCCACAGTTCTTACCTAAGTGAGCCTGACATTCCATAAGCATACTCACGTGTAATATGCCAAGAGGAGATCAGTAATGCAATGAAAGCATAGACCCAAATAGGGTAAGAAAGCCTGGGATGGGTGGAAGATGAGTGCTGTTTGATGAGGAATCTCCAGAGCAAGCCAGATGGCAGTGACAGCAGACCTGAAGCGTAGAAGGGACAACACTGCACTTCCCTTGCGGTACTGGCTGTTAGAACCTGTCATAAAAGAGCTCTGCCAATGGAGGCGGGTGTCTGCTATTCTGAAAAGTTGTTTGCCTTTGGCAAGAGGAGGCTTGAGTTCATGTCCCTCTTTTGAAGGGCATTTTCCCTTAGGAATTCAAGCAGGAGTAAGTGGATAGAGCTGGAATAATAGTCTCTCTCAGGGCCAGCATGGTCAATTTCCATTCTGCCTAAGTAGAGCTAATGAGGTATAGATTACAACATTCCCCGAAGAGAGTTATGCATCTGCATCAAAGCTCCTCTAAATCCCTTTTATTCCAACCATAAAGATTCACCAAAAATTAAGAATTGGCAAGAATAAAAAAGAGCACTATCTTGCAATTTCCTGGTATCAGCTCACCAAATGTCACTTCAAGAAAGTCATGCAGCGGGCTGAAGAGATGGCTCAGTGGTCTAAAGCACCTACTTCGAACAAGCTCAGCAAAGCACAGGGACCGCGGTTCAATCCCCCAGC
>NW_004524604.1:5000943-5018583 GCF_000260255.1 Octodon degus | reverse complement strand
AAAAATTAAAAAAAAATTATAAAAAAAAGAAAGTCATGCAGGAATTGTCTTTGCACCCCTTCCCTGATAGTGTTCATAAAGTCAACTCATTTCCAGATATTTCTCTATGGATGTTTTGTATCCAAACACCCCTAACCACTCTGGGATGAATTTAAAATCATGGGGAAGAAAATAAAAGTCTCTGTAAAGTGTCAAGTGTCAAATATCTGTTTTGCTGCTTCCTCCTTTGGTCTATGGTTCCTGGTTTCTTAGGCTCTAGTCCTCTGGGGTTGCCTTCGACCTGCAGCTGTTGAGGCACCAGCCGACCCACTCAAGCCTGGGCTTCTGCAGTATTTGCAAGGCACGGAGGGTGGGAGTGAGGCTGCAATGAGGATTCCCAAACTCTTAAGAATGTCTTCTATTTAATACCTTTTGTCTTCAACATTGACTCTATTGCGTTGTTTAAAAATGGAGGAAACAAGTAATCCTAAGTTATTTATGCTAGTGCATGCTCCATGCAGTAATTGAATTGAAGAAAGAAGGAAAGGGGAAAGAAAGGAGAGAGAGGTGAGAGGGATGAAAGCTGTTGTAATACACAACATGGAGTAAAGCCTGCTCAGGAGGAATTTGTAAGAAGGCTAATTACCTGATGCTTCCTGACTTTTGTCAATACAGACAGTTTCATGTTGCAGTTGGGGCTAGGGCCAGACAGGTCACCGATGAGCACCTCCTTCCATTGTGTCCCGCACAGATGTTATGCATGTAGCCTAGCGTCTGCGGGACTCCACTGTAATTACGTATGGATAGAAACAGGTAAACAGCAGCATTCATCTCTCTAGCCCCGTGTTAGTGTAACACCGTGCTGACAGCTTTAAAATATAAACTGATGATCTAATAAAATCTAGGATTATCTTTTGGTTACAGAGGTAGCAGAGTTGTAAGACATGAACTAAGGTGATGCTGTCCAGGTATGGCCCTTGGCCTGTCGCTCTGTCTCTTCGCCTTCTAACTTGGCCTTTCTTCATTCTGATTCTCCATCTCTAAACCAAGAGTAATATTACCTAAAAGAAAGAATTGATGGGATAATTAAATTGATTAAACATGCAATCAATTTGCTTGTAGTAAGTGCTGGAATAGTGTGATTTAGTCCTTATTTAGGGTTAAGTAAGCCTACATTGTGAAATGAGAATGCCATGCCTTATCCATTTTGTTAAACCCAGACCAAACAATATAAGCAGGATATTCTGGGTGCTGCTGTGAGCTGAGTTTTCTCTTCATTGAGCAATTGGTAAGCATCCCAGGTTTGGGTGTTTTAATTAGCCCAGGAGTCCTCCCACTTGTCTACCTTGAATGCCTCTTTTATAATTTTGTACAGTTTTTGCTGGTCCCATTTCAACTATGAAGATGTCCAGACCCTTCTTTCTATTGAGTTGAATTAAAAACTGAATGGAAGATATTTTACTCACACTGTTCTACTTTCAGCTTACCAGCCATCACACCACACTTTAGCCATAGCTCGCCTTTCGTTAGCTATTGCAGAGTGGTCTCTTTGCTATGTATGACTGGGCCATGAGCCAGGCAATGACCACTGTTTGTCTATGTAAGCACCCTGAGGGTGTGCACCAAGTCACCACCAGGGGACTGTGACACAGGCCCAGCAGAGTGTCTGGCCCTGGCATTTGAGTGGAGTCGAGAGTGACTTAGAAGTTTCATCCTATGAAACGCACTCTGTACAAAGCACGTACTCTTCCCAAAGTGACTTGGCTCACTGGCGCCACAGAACAAGACCCTGGCGAGAGTTCAGCGTTGACCAGAGTTGCTGGGGAGATGTCCAAGATGACCCAAAGTGCACCCCTGCCCCTCCACATGGGTGCTGACCCTGCCCTGACGGCAAGCTGGTGCTCCTGGTTTAAAGGTTCTGTGTTTGCTGAGGGTTTCTAAGGGTTTCCTCTATGCTCACTGGGCTTCTTGTACTCTCTTTTCACCATCTTTCCAGGATTTCTTACTGTGGTTCTTCAGTGTTAAGTTTACATTTTCTCATGGAGTGCTGAGCTGCATACTAGTTAAAAGTGTGGCTTTTTGACTGGTTATGTCTTGAGTCTTGACTCTTTTTTATGACTGTGAGATGGAGCAGACTTCCTTAGGTGTCAATCTAATCATCTAAAAATCACAGTAATAATAGAAAAGAGGATATTCAATATTAAAGGAAGAAGCAGAAAAAAGAATGTGCTTTGAAAAATATCTTTTTATAATAATTAGTGAAGCAAAGTCTCCAAATGGATTTCATTTTTAAATATAGATACACGAAAAGAAATATACTTCTCACATATGAAGCAAGCTATAATTTGTAACTATGGGCTACTGCTACATGCTAAAATGAAAACGTATCCAAAGGTGAGCTAATCTTACAGTTTACTGTATAAATTGTACCATAAAAAGCTTTGCTTTCGTATAAACTTGTAAATGTAGGGAGCCACACAATAAATTTTCACATAAACAAGACTCTTAAGTTACTGTGTGCACAAACGAGGCTGCAGGGATCAGGTCTGCATAATGTGAGGGAAGCGCTAGTCACTGCGTAATTGTAAATCATGCTTCTTTCCAGGTCCCAAGACAGTTTCTAAAGCAGGCCTGTAACTCGAGGGTGTTGGAAATTGTGTTTAGCTACTTACTCTATTTTCTGCCCAAGAGAAGTTTGGGTTTCTTACTCCGTCCTGCAGAACTCAGTACTCATGCCCCAAGCTGGTCGCTAGCAGCACCGACCCAGCACCTCAGCCTGCATGTCTTGCGTGACCCCCGCCAGCCACCAGGCACTCCTCTAAGGAGACCAGCCTGGTATGCGTGCCTCCTTCAGAAATTACAGAGCACCTTGGGGAAAGTCACGTGGTCTTCTGAGTTTGTTGTAAATATCTGATGGAAATATGTCCAGTATACTGATAGGAATTTGATGGAATAAACAGGAAAAAGTTGAGTGCATCTTGCTGGTTTTCTACAGTTAGCCTGGTTTTCTGTAGCAATCATAATTCTGTAAGTATTAAAATTAATATGAATTTTTTTAGGAAATGGTGGAGTTACTAATAAAAAAAAACTTTAAAAATGTTTAAATGTTCTTTTGTGTATATGGAAACTATAAATAACATATATATTATATGCTATATAATTGTTACTTATATTCAAAGATTAAGTATATTAATAATAATCCATATGTTAATGTAACAATATATTATGATACAGTAAATCACTCCATGAATTTTTAAGGAGGCATAGTACACAGGAAAATTAAAGAATCATAATGAATTTAAGAAAAAAATTAGGGAAATTTCTTTATATTTATTTAGAAATACTAAATCTGAGACCAAAACAGTGAAAAAGAAAAACCCAAGACAAGCTATCTGTGATTCACATAATTACAGAAAAAAGAGCTGAAGAAAAGATTAAAATTTATTCTGAGTGATAAAGAGTAGTATAAGTTAGGAAAAGGTTCATGGAAAACTTGTTTCTGGCTTTGGTTTCTGTCTTATTTTGCAAATGCAGACAGATTACCTGAGATGGGAAGTGCTCAGTACACTTCCCTCCGTCTTCCAAAAGGGGACGCCGGGTAAATAACCCATATAAAGGTGATAAATAAACAGTAAACATATGTCAAGCTAACATGCAGGGTTTTGAAGCTAAATAATATTCAGCAGTCATCCCAATTGTATCCGTGCTCCCTCTCACCTTGAAACAGGGTCAGCCAGCTTGACCTTGACAAATCTAGCGTCCTGCACTGTGCAGCTCCATGCCAATCCTTGTGTCCTCAGAGCCACCCAGTGAGGGGCAGACAGGAGACAATGCATGGGAACCCGTTCCACCAACCGCAGAGACAGGCACATGTGTTTGGCCCATGGCTGGCCATCATGCAGTGTCCTAGGGTGAATTTTCAGTGCTTTGAAAATTCTTTAAATATCACTTTAATTCATTTTGATAGCATTATATATTAGAAATTTAATCACCCTGCATAATCCTGACTTTATTAAAAATTACTCATAGATCCTGTGATTAAACTGAGCTACCAAAGTCAGCGATATTTATTAATAGATTGATCCCCCCTTCTCCAATAGCATTGTTTTTATTGAAATGTAATTTGATTCAGTTTCATGTGTCTATATTGAGATCCATTAAAAGAAAAAGTCCTGTGAAAATTCACCTGCCTTTGTATGTAATGTGAGATTTTTTTAAAATCATATTATACTTTTTCTAAAGGTAGCACATGGAAGAAATCTATCTTCAATTCTATTATATAAGGGGTATTTTTCTTTTACATCAAGTATACTGTCAAATTTCTAAGCATTTATTCCTTGGTTTAGGATGAACACACAGGATTTAGGGCCCACAGTTCGTATATTAACCTCTTTTCATAGCTGTTTTCCTACCATTACTTTTCAATTCTCAGTTTAATTTTTTATTTTACTTTGCTATACTCTTCATCTAGAAATCAAATATTAATTTCAATTATTCTTTAAGAAAGATAAAGCTAATTAATTTTGTGAGTGATTATTAGAAGCAATAAATCATCGGGAGACCTCTGTAGAATTGGGCTCTGATGAGTACCATTCCATTGTCAGCCTACCTAAGCACAAGTGAACAAACCTTGCCGGGACATTTTCTAAGAGCTGCTCCTTGCCTGATCTTCACTGTGAGGTGCTAGGGTTCTTAGTGGACTTGAGACGAGTATCATAGCTCACATTATCTTTAAAGTTATTGCATATTATTTTTGGTAATAAAATGTTCATTGAAAATACATAAACCCAGGCTGGCAATGTAGCTGAGGGGACTAAATGACTACTTAGGCAAGTGCAGGCAGTGGGTTCAATCCCCAGCACCATGCCACACCAGCCTGACCCCTGGGTGCACTGAGCTGGCCACCAAGACCAGGTGTGAGGGCACACATCTGTAATCCCACCACTAGGGAGGCTAAAAACAGTAGGATCACAAGTCTGAGGTATGGCAAGACCCAGTACCAAATACATTTAAAAAAAAAAAAAAAACAAAACAAAAAAACAAAAAACCTAGGGCTGAGGAGATAGCTCAACAGCATAAGTGCTTAGCCTTGAATTTGAAACCCTATACCAAAAAAAAAAAAATAAAACATAAACTCAAATGATAACGTTAACTATGCTGTTCATAATATTAACTATGTTGTAATTGTTAAGCAAATATAAACCTACAGTGATTATATGGCCTCTCATATTAATTATTAATCTTTCCCATGAGGAATTGTGAAATAGCTTAAAGAACTTTTTATCAGTCAGTGAGTGGTTTGTTTTAACTCTTGCAAACATGAGGAGGGGGTGGAAAAGCTGAAAAAGTGCATGTTCTTTTAGAGTACTGTTTATGTTCTTTATCATGTCTGTTTCAAGACAGGATCTCTGGCTGGTTTTGAACAAAGTCTAGCTTGTCTGTGCATGTGTATTTCTCTAAGAAGCATGAGTATTTTAATCATGTGTCTCAGAACAGCTCAGGCTCTTGGAGAATTGGGGTTTTAATAACTACAAACTGGCTCCCTTAGTAGAAGAGAAACTTTTATGTAGTTTTTGTATCATTGGTTTCTTTGTCTCATTTTTCAGGCTGAAAACCAAAGGGCAGAAGCAGTACTAATCCAGCAGCAGAGAGGCTATTTACAAGAAAGCATTTGTAATTTGCTCAGCAGTGGCTTCTCAGAATTGCCTACTCACTGATATGGTGAGTGGGAGGCTGACAGGCAGTGAGGTAAAGCCTAGGCTCTGGATTGCAGAGTTGGTCAATTCTAGCTCTACTGAAATATTTTGTTTGCAATGCCTGACCTTTGAGAGAAAACATTAATTTTGAGCCTTTAACTTTTATTTTTTTAACTTTTTATTCTGACTGTCTTATTTATAACATTTTAGATACTGCTGTTTGGGGGCTATCAGTACCATTGCCTCTAAATTCTCTTGTCTTTTATGATTTTCTGTAACCAGTTTTTTCCCAGACAGGTCCCTGTTATTACTTAACACACCTTCCAGAGACATTCAAGCATGCACAAGCACACACATGTACGTTTCCCTTTTTTAAAAGATGCAATTCCCTAAATATTTTATTCTTTTTCTTATTTTATTTCCCCTAAAATGTATTTGAATTTTCATATGTATGTGTATATGTATTTATACATGTATCTACACAGAAATTCCTTCATCATTTTTTAGCTGCAGCCTAGCATATTATGTGAATGTCCTATTATGTAAATGTATCCCAATTGATTTAACTAGCTTCAGACAACACATAAATAAGATGAATTCCTAAAAGTATAAATTAATTTTTAAGTAGGATAGAGAGTTACACATTGTCCTGGCTAGTCAGTTTTCTGCTACTTATAAGAAATAACAAGAGCCGGCCAAGGAACTCAGCAGATTAAAGCGCCTGCAAGCAGGCGCAGGGGCTGTAGTTTGATCCCCGGGCCTGTCATGTCGGCCCCGCCCCCGGGGCACACAGAGATGGCAATTGAGATGGTGTGGTGACGCATGCCTGCAATCCCAGCCCTTGGGAGGCTGTAAACAGGCGGATCGCGACGTGTCCAATCTAGTAGTGAGACCCTGAACACCCTGTAGACCCTTCCCTAAAATACCAAAAAAAAAAAAAAAAAAAAAAAAAAAAAGAAGAAAGAAAGAAATAACAGATAATCAATTTTCAAAGAGAGAAATGTATTTTAACTCAGTTTTACAGATTCTAGTCTAGGGTCCTATGGAGAGTTGCTTTCAGGCAAGGGTGGGGAGCACATGGTGAAGCAGGACTGCTCACCTCGTGATGCCTAGGAGAAAGAGAGAAAAAACCAAGGGCTGGAACCCACTTTCTCCTCCAGGGCTGTCCTCCAGGATGCCCCTTTCCACCACGTCCATCCCTAAGTCACCTACTATTTACTCCACGAGCTATTTCTTTAGATTTCGCATGTGAGGAATGGCTTCCAGTATTGGTCTCACTGTGCCAGCTTTATTTCACTCAGCATAATAACCTCTGGGGTCAGCCATGTGACTAGAAATAAGATTTCCTCCTTATCGCATATTCATCATTCATTCATCTGCTAATGAACACTTAGATTGATTCCATATCTTCATATTTGTGAATAAAATTGCAAAGAGCAGAGAAGTGGATAATACCCCAAGACACTAATTTCATTTCCTTTGCATGTATATACCATCTGTAGGATTGCTGGGTCAGTAGGGAGTCCTTTTTCAAAGATAAATTAAGGGACAGATATCTCAGCAGACTAAAGTGCCTGCTTAGGCAGATGCAGAGACTGGGATTTGATCCTTGATGTGCCTTGCCAGCCCCACCCCTGGGGCATGCTGAAACTGCTATTGAGACTGGGTGTGGTGGCACATGCCTATAATCCCAGCACTTGGGAGGCTGAAAACAGGAGGATCCCTGTGAGTCCAGTCTGTGTAGTGAGGCCCTGTAGACTCTGCAGACCCTATACTAAATACATTTTTAAAAAAAAATTAAAAATAGGAATAAACAGTTACATATTTTTACACAGCAATTTAGAAATCTAACCATATACAGCCTGTAGCAGGACAGTCTTGTAACATTTTTTTCTTGTCTCTTGTTTTCATTTTTTACCCTTTTTTTTAAGTAAACATTTACTTAGGAAAGTGATCAATGATGTAGAGTGTACCTAAGGAGAGTCACATGGAGAGAAAACATTCTCTCAGGCTTTCACAGAGAGCTAATTGGTCAAGCAATGGCTGTGACTCATCCACATGGCTGACACTCACAAAGGATCTACAAACTGCAGTACAGGGTTTCAGGATAAATCCTGAGGGGATTTGACTGACTTTATCAGATACAAAAGTTACATTTCTTGTTATATAGGTCTTGCTTTATCTTGGTCTTAACTATCCAACAGAAAAGTATAAAAACGAAGTATAAAAAGTAAAGCCATATTAATATGCTGAGCTGTAAAAGGCTCAAGTCAACAACTTCTGACATTGCCGGTCTTATGGAAAACCCGTTACTATTATGGACTACCAGACTATATTGGAATATTTTGCTGAATTCATGCACCTACAATATTTAAATGACAATGGAATACCCTTCTCTGACAAAACTATCCAAAAAAGGGGGATGCAAATGAACGGCCATTTTGTATCTGTATACTTAAAATAGTTAGGGTAGATATACAGCTGCATTCTCTTAATTCAATGAATAGAGAGATTTGTTCTAATAGTGTCTGTGGACAGGATATCATGTCTGCATCTTGTACAATGAATAACCACTAAGACAACTATGCAATGTATTAATTATTGAAACTGTGCTAGTAATTGGTTTTGAAACTGTCTCGTTGCTATTTGTTTCTCAATAAAATTATTTTAAAAAATACATAAAAAAGATAATTTAAGGGATCTCCATACATTGTTCCATAGCGATTGTGGTAACATACATTCTTACCAATAATGCATGAGGATTCTTTTCTTTGCATCCTTGCCCACTCTTGTTATTGTCTATCATTTCGAGCTTAGGCATCCTAATGTGTACTCGGTAATGACTTATGGCTTTCTGCTACTACTCAACTGTTGTAAGAACTCAAAAGCAGTCATAGGCAGTGGTTGTGTGCAGGAAAACCAATTCACAGCCGTAGGTGATAGGCCAGTTGGGCCCGTTGGCCCAGTTCTCCAACTCTTGTTTACAGAGGTGAGTTCTCCAGCAGTGTGTTGTATCCAACTGGCAGGTGTTTGGGAGGGAGTGGGTGACTTAGAATGCTTCTGTTAGATCGACTTTGAATTAGAGTTCCTCATGTCTGCCCATGTTCTATTTGTGAAACTCAGTTACATGGTCCTGTTGGGGACTTTAGTTTATTTATGTCCTCAGTAAAAGTGAAAAAGAGATCTGGTGACTATCTAGCTCTTTTGCTACATTTCTGCTTAACAACTTCTGCAGATGTGACTTTTTATATAATTACTTTGGTTCATTGCTAGGAAATGTGGAACAGCAGTAGTGATAGTGAACGCATGGTTATTGTTCTTGATGTTAATGACCCAATAAATTAGTCATTCACATTGATGAGAAACTACAAAGGAACCTGCTTGTGGTGCAGGATTTCTGTGTTTTGTACTTTTGTTTCACAACAAACTTTTATTCTTACCATTCAGTCAAGGGCTGTATTAGTAAGGCTTACGTACTTTCAGAGAAGTGTAAAAATAAACCAAGAAGAATGTGAATCAGATTACATTTGAGTCCATAAACTCAAATATTTGCTACCTAATGCTTTAAGGAAAAATTTGCCAATGCCTGCTCAGTGATACTCAAAGATGAGAAGAATGAGTAGCAGAAGACTTTCAGCACTGCCAACATTTGGGCTGCAGGATGCTGTGCTGAGAAAACATTGTCTTGTGAACTGCAAGCTTTTTCGTAGCATTTCTGGCTTCTCCCTTTCAAGTGTCATTATGGCTCTCCCAGGAAGTCGTTACAAAAAATCTTCACGTATTGACAGACTATCTGGATACAAAATATGCCCTTGTTCAAAACTACTTACCAAGCTGTTTGTTTAAAGTACAAACTTACAGCCTTGCCCTAGACCTACTGTGTTAGAATCTCTAGGACAGGCATCACTACCTTATATTTTAACAAGCTTTTCAAATGAATCTTATTTATACTAAGATTGGAAAGTCATTGATCCAGAATAACTGAAAGGATTTTGGAACATCTGCTCCTTGCAGGCTCACTGGGATTCCCAATATAACCACAAAGGCCGTTTTTAGTGCAGCACTGTGACAAGATTTTATGAATTTTTTTCTGTGTAGAGTACTTTCAAATTTCAACCTCTTCTGGTGATACTTAATGAATTATATTATCCGGAATATCATCATGCAACCCACATTGTAAAAAACATTTTCATATAGTTGAGCTAAATAATTTGTTGTGAATCTTCATTTTGACTTTAGCCACTGGTTCATTATTTTATTGCTATTTCTATTAGTTTCGTTTCCTCCGTTTTTCTAACTTATTCATTCCAATTTACATTATAATCAGTTCCTCTTTTTGGCTGTCCTTTGCCTTTGTGTTATTCCTCTTCAAAATGGCTTATATGCAGCACATTAAACAGCATGTGCTAGCTCAATGTGTGTTTGTAAGGTACAGCTGTTCTCCTGGGCTCTGTTCAGGATCTGTCTTGGGCTTTGCTGAGTACTTATTTTAATACTGATGTTTTCCTACATGTTTGTCTTATCACTTTCCATGTTGTTGGGACAAAACACCTGGTACCCACAACTTGAAGGAAGAGAGGTCTGTTTGGGCTCACGTTTTGACATTGTTGGCCAGCTCAAGGAGAAAGGACAGGATGCAAAGGCCTGCCCCAGAAGAAAGCTGTTGACTTCACAGAACAGGGAGAAAGGGAGAAACTGAGAGGTGGGTACAGCCCCCAGTCACACCCCAGAGGTCACCTCCCCAGGGCAGCCCCTGTCTCCAACTGCACAGTTAGGCCCTGAGGCAACCACTCTGAAAGCGAGGCTCTGAGCTTGCCAGAGTTTCAAAAATATTCCAGACATGTTGGCTTTCCTTGCAGCCCTCCTTTTTCAATAATTTTGGTCTGCAAACCTAGGTTGTTAACCATCCAGAAGACAAGCTTATTGTTATTACCATACAACCTAGGCTGCTAAGCTTAACCTCACTATCTGTCTGAATATCAAACATCTTAGGCATAACATGGAACAGGTATTTTTCATCAAGTATTGATATGCTGAGCTTTAAGTCCCTACAGAATATGATGAAAAAACATTTAAAAATTAGAATATGTTTTTAAAAAAATAGGCATAAAGAATTATATACTTCTTATGTTTACACATAAGTCCAAAAATCTAACCCTATACAACCTTGAAGCAGGACAGTCCCACAATATTCCTTTTCCTATCTCTTGCCTTCATTTACCACCCACTTCTTTTTGAACAATCATCTACCCGACAGACAGCACAGCAACAACTGGCATGTCATGACAAGCAGCCTGTATTCAGAAGACCAGAATGACAGGCACTCCAAGCATGAAACTACTATTACAGTTTACCATCTACAGTGCAGTTGCTTAGTTCACAGGTATCAGTATATGTAGTTAGTCAGGGTAAGAATTTTTCCAATTAACTGCTACATCTGACTATATATACTCATACCTGTGAACTAAGCAACTGCACTGCAGATGGTAATCTTCTGGAGGGGCAGGGGAGTTAGCTCAGTAGAATAAGTACTTGCCTGGCAAGCGCAAGGGCCTGAGTTCAATACCTGGTTCTGAAAAAAAAAAAAAAAATCTTCTGGAGATTCTCAGAACTATTACCTTGCTCATCTTCTATATATAACTGTATGGCTTGACATTGTAATGTTTACTAGCTGTTCTCCTTTCCCTCTCTTAATTAGTTAGTCCTTGAGATCCTGCTTTCCTTTTACTTGAATTATACCTTTCTATTTGTATTTGTTCTTTTGAGTTCTTATACTATGGAAACTATATGATACTTACACATGTTTGTCTGATTTGTTTCACTTCTCCCTAGCCTTTCAAGGTCAATTAAGACTCAGGACATATGAGAACTTGTACTGTAACACCATGTAACTCAGTAGTGTCCCAAATTTTCTGATCAAGGAGATGATGGGTCCAAAGAGGAAAGTGATTGATGATGTAGAGTGTGCCTAAGGAGAGTTACATGGAGAGAAAACATTCTCGCAGGCTTTCACAGAGAGCACATTGGCCAAGCAATGGCCGTGACTCATCCACATGACTGACACTGACAAAGGATCTACAATCTGAGGTACAGGATCTCAGGATAAATCCTGAGGGGATTTCACTGACCTTATCAGACCCAAAAGATACAACTCTTGTTGCATAGGTCCTGCTTTACCTTGGTCTTAACCATCCAGCAGAAAAGTAGAAAAGTATAAAAACGAAATATAAGATGTAAAGCCATGCTGTATGTTGAGCTGTAAGTGACTCGGGTCAACAATTTCTGACATTGCCAGTCAAGCAGAAGACCCAATAATATTATGGGCTATTGGACTCTTTTAGAATATTTTGCTGAGTTTACACACCAATAATATTCAAATAACGGAACTTAATTAAAAAAAGGGTATACAGATGAATGTCCATTTTGTATCTGTGTATTCAAAGTGGTTAGGATAGATATATAGTTACATTCTCTTAATGAATAGAGAGATTTGTTCTAATGGTGTTTGTAAATAGGATATCATGTCCGCATCATGTACAGCAATTAACCACTAGGAAGAATGTATACAGTGTGTTAATTATTGAAACTGTCCAACCAATTTGATTTGAAGTTGTCTCATTTCTATTTGTTTCTCAATAAAATTATGGAAAAAAAGAAATTAAACAATTTTTTAAAAAACATTCCAGACAAATAACAATGCTAGAAAATTTTAGTATCGATTTATTTCTTAACTACTCTTGAATTTTTGAAGAAAATTACTTTATTTGTTTTAAATTTTTCCTTTCTTGGCAATTTTCCCCTCATATTCTTTTTAGTTTCTAGATTTATTGCATATTTATTGAAAAATACTGCCTAAATTCATTGTACTCTTTTGGAATATTTGAGCATTTCATACAGTTGATGTGTGGCTTTTTAAAGAATGTATCTTTGGTTTAGTATGTAATTAAGTTTTACTCAGTCTCCTAATTTATTTATTTTAACGTTAATAATTGAGAATAACTCACATGGTGTGTCAATGTGATTGATGCGATAAGTCACGTTCTTTGATCTTTTGCTTCAAATTTATATAAGATATTTTGGGCCTATTTTGCTCTTTAGACTTTCATGTTTGTCTGTTTCTTCTGATAATGTGGGAAATTTTGATGATGGAGATATCTTTAAACTGAGAATTTGTAGAAAAATCTTTAATTTTCTGTTTTCCCACAGTATCTGTTCACCCCAGAAAAGGAGAAATGATGGTGTTGATGGGTTTTTCTCACTACCCTTCTTTCTTCACACTCAATTTGGTTGATAATATTGGATTTTTTAACATATGTTGTTAAACTGAAAATTTCCAATTATTTGGCTTTTAGTAATATGGGTTTTCATCCAGCTATAAGAAAAATCATTAAATTTAAAAATTCTTGCAATCTTCTTTCTTTCTTCCCCTTGAATGTGTTATTAGATTACTATATTGTCAAGATATATAACATCTGTCAAAATTCCCCACATCCATCCTAGTTAAATGGATTAAATGGTCTTCTATAGATTTTTATTTTGTAACTTTTGGCAAAAAAATTCACCCAAGTTACTGAAGATAAACTCTCAGCAAATGTTCTTGTTTTTGCTTGGTCAAACATATTGATCTACAAAACACCAGTTTGAGTGAGAGGAAGATTTTTTGAAAGTACTATATCCTCAAGGATTTTGTCATTATTTTTCTTAGGACTGACTATTGTGATAGAAAAACCTGAGGCCAGATTGATTTTTTTTTTTTAGTTCATCAAAAGTAATTTGCTCTTTCTAACTGCTCAATGAGTTCTTTTTCTGTTTATCAAACAAATCAGAAAATTCTTGACTTATGATAGGTGAACATATAATTTTCTGGCTTTACAATGATGCAAAATCATTTACACTCGGTAGTAAACTGTACTTTGAATTTTGATCTCTCCCAGACCAGTGCTGTACAGTATAACACCCTCTTGCAGTGGGGGCCTGTAGACCAAGAGGGCAGGAGCAATTTGGCAGCCTCATAGTCCCAAGGGGAATCTAGCAAGACTGCAGAGTGTGCTGTGTCCCTAAGCTATGAGGTTCATCCTGCTAGGCATTGTAAATGAGTGGGCACCTATGACATTTCCAACTTATGGCAGGTTCATCGGAGTGTAAGTCAGGGCCTATGTGTGGAGTAATTAGGTCGTATCTTGGTGTGAAATGGTATGTATTTCTTCATTATCTATGGAAAAAGTTTGAACTTATATTCTATTATTTTGTGCGTTCCTTTTATTTTGGTACCTATCACTTTTAGTCCATTGAATTCTATGCTTTGAGTTTTTCTTTTAATTTTTTGTTGTGTACCTCTGTCACCATTTTGCCTGCTCCAATTTTGTATTTGTTTCTCTATTGTTTTCATCATTTTCTTCTCCTTTTCTGGATGTCATCAGCTCAAGATTCATCTGCTTTTTATCATCTGTTGCTGATCTCTTCTATAGCCATATGCACCAGAAAAAGTGTATCTTACAATACTATTTAAAAGAATGACAAAATAAATATTGATAGAAAAATTGCATAAGGCCTGACCATCTTTAGAGGAAGTTTGTCTTGTTGTAGGCTACAACGTCACATAAATGGGAAGGTGAAAACAAGTTGCCTGAAGTTGGTGAAAGGAAAGAGGGATGTTTGAGGCAGGAAATGTTTTCTTGCGTTTTCCTTGGGCAAGACCTCAGGATGCCATTATACTGAATTTTACGTATTATCAGAATCTAAGGAAATTATATGCTCTGTTATAAAGGAAATAAAACAGAAAAGCATTTTTATGACCTCACTGTGTTTTAAGTCTTTTACATCTCATATATACAGTGATAATTTCTATTAAATATAAAATATCTGAATTGATTTTCTGTTACCAGGGAGGTAGTTTAGGTACCAAGTCTGTATTAATTAATAGCAAATTATTATCTAATGGCAATGCCCAATAAAATACTTGGCTCTCCAGGTTCCATTTGCTTTTGCAATTGCAAATTCCCTTGTGCTATATGTTTCTTCACAGCACGAGGGTGTCATTTGTGAGTTTATAAATGTTTTAGGGTATCAGCAGTTAAAATTAGATTTTGTTTTCCCTCATGGGATAACAGATGTTCTAGGATGCTAATTACCCTAGGAACAGTATCATTTACTTAAAATATATTAGGCTCATTAATTTTTTTCCTTTTGATTTTGTGCCAAGACATAAGATTTTTTCTTCTGTATGTACAAGAGGAAATAATGAGCGTATTGTTCTCTAGTGCTGTTTTCCAGCTCCTTAGTGAGCCGTGGCTTTTAAGATGTTTGGTGTGGAGACCCAGTCCTAGCCCAGGTCCAGCGAGTGTGTGGGAGAACTTCCGGCTACCCTGTGCTGGCAGGACCTATTACTGGTTCCAGCCCAGGAGCAATGTGGGTGAGACCTTTTTCCACCCCCTTGGGACGCCCCCCACCAAGCCGCAGCACCTGCCCCACCCCGCCCCCTGAGTAGGAATTTCTGCCACGTTCTGGGAACTCCCAGACCCAGTCCTGGACCAGGTCCGGTGAGTGTGTGGGAGAGCTGCCAGCTACCCTGTGCCGGTGGGCTATTACTGGTCCCAGCCCAGGCGCAGCGTGGGTGAGACCCTCTTCCACCCCCTTGGGATGCCCCCCACCACTCCGCAGCAGCTCCCCCACCCTGCCCGCCAAGTAGGAATTTCTGCCGCTTTCCAGGAACCCCCTGACCCAGTCCTAGCCCAGACCCAGTGAGTGTGTGGGAGAGCTGCCTCTCCCCCCTACTCCACCTTGTCCCCTCCAGGCTCAGCTCAGGCCTGGCATACAGGCCTGGGGTATAACCCTGCAGCTACATTAGAGAAAAAGGAGGGCTGCAAGGAAAGTCAACATTTTGGCCCTAGCCTTCTAAGGTCAATTAAGACTCGGACATATGAGAACTTGTACTGTAACATCATGTAACTCAGTAGTATCCCAAATTTTCTGATCAAAGAGATTATGGGGCCAAAGAGGAAAGTGATTGATGATGTAGAGTGTGCCTAAGGAGAGTCACATGGAGAGAAAACATTCTCTCAGGCTTTCACAGAGAGCACATTGGCCAAGCAATGGCCATGACTCATCCACATGACTGACACTGACAAAGGTTCTACAATCTGAGGTACAGGATCTCAGGATAAATCCTGAGGGGATTTCACTGACCTTATCAGACCCAAAAGATACAACTCTTGTTGCATAGATCCTGCTTCACCTTGGTCTTAACCATCCAGCAGAAAAGTAGAAAAACGAAATATAAGATATGAAGCCATGCTGTTATGTTGAGCTGTAAGGGACTCAGATCAACAATTTCTGACATTGCCAGTCAAGTGGAAGACTCAATACTATTATGGGCTACTGGACTCTTTTGGAATATTTTGCTGAATTTACACACCTCTAATATTCAAATAACGGAACTTAACAAAAAAGGGGATACAGATGAATGTTCATTTTGTATCTGTGTATTCAAAGTGGTTAGGATAGTTATATAGTTACATTCTCTTAATGAATAGAGGGATTTGTTCTAATGGTGTTTGTAAATAGGATATCAAATCCACATGTTGTACAGCAATTAACCACTAGGAAGAATGTATGCAATGTGTTAATTATTGAAACTGTCCTACCAACTTGATTTGAAAGCAATGTTTCATTGCTATTTGTTTATCAATAAAATTATGGTGAAAAAAATGAAGGGCTAGAGCAGAAGACTTCTCAAGTTTCTTTCTGCTCTGACCTTCTGATGTTCTATAAAAAATAAATAAATAAAAAATAAAGATGTGTGGTGTGTGTTGTACACACAGTGCTACCAGGAAGCCCACCTGGAAATTGTGGCCCTTCTATCAATCTTGTTCATCTGAGGGGCTACCCACACCCTCCTTTGCTTTGCTTGCTGGTTCGCACTTCTTTGGCTTACTCTTCAACTCTTTTCCTCTTGGCTCATAACTTTTTGATTATGTCGATAAACTACACATAGCAGAATTACATGCTTTGTGTAGCATGTTACTCTTCCTTGGATTATACAGTCATGTTTGTGAAGTTATCCAGTCCAAGTAGCTTTCAACACATTAGCATGTGGGGGTCCTTTTTCTCATCAAGTATTTATTCAGTATTTCCTATTAGTATAGAATGGGACTACCATGTGCTTAAATGGGCAATTTCTTAAACTCTAGGCATATGTAAGGTCTGAGATTTTCATGAAGATTGGTCCTTGGAATGACTGCCATTTATTTTGTTATAGAAAATGTATAATTTCTTGCCAAGAAATTCTTTTAGCAGAATGCTATTAAAAATCATTGAGAATTTTGCCTATTTATTGTATGTATGTTGCTTTTCACTCAATTCAGGAAGTTAGAATGTGATTTTAGCTTTAAAATGTAGCTTTTCTTGTTTTTAAGTAAAAGCACAAAGGCTGAAAACAGGAGAATCACTACAAGTCTGATCTACATAGTGAGACCCTGTAGACCAGGTACTAAATACAAAAAACAAAAGAATGAAAGAAAGAAAGAAAGAAAGAAAGAAAGAAAGAAAGAAAGAAAGAAAGAAAGAAAGAAAGATATGGAATTCTTTGGGCCCGCCAAATAGCTCAGCAGATTAAAGCACCTCCAAGCAGGTACAGGAGCCGAGGTTTCGATCCCTGGGCCTGCCATGACAGGCCTGTCCCCGGGGTGTGCTGAGACAGAGATTAGGATTGGGCGTGGTGGCATGCACCTGTAATCCCAGCTCTTGGGAGGCTGTAAATAGGTGGATCATCATAAGTCCAATGTAGTAGTGAGACCCTGGACATCCTGTAGACCTTTTCCTGAAATACAATAAATAAATAAATAAATAAATAAATAAACATTAACAGTCAAGGGAGAGTTGGCTGGCGGCGGTTGCGCGGTTGCGGCGCTGTGAGGTCTGCGGGCGCTGGCAAATCGGGCCCAGGATGTAGAGCGGCTGTGCCTGA
>NW_004524604.1:4989639-4999463 GCF_000260255.1 Octodon degus | reverse complement strand
GCATTTACCTTTGCTCAAGTTGTTGAAGGATGGTGAATTGTTTCATGGTTTTTGTATTTGTGTCTAATGCACGTTTTAACATGATAGACGCAATGCATTGTGTAGCTACAGTTTTCTGGAAAAATCTTTTAGGAATTGTTTTTCAGATCTCCAATAAATTTTTTCTTTAAATTTCAAAAAAAAAAAAAAAAACAGTCAAGGGAATATTTTTATAATAATAATATTTTATACCATTTGGTGGATTTCCAAGAGTATTTTCAGAGTCTTTTTTTCTACTTTCTAGAGTGAAGCTCTGGTTTCTAGATTGGCTCAAAAAACAGATGCCTTTCTCAACCCTTGTGAATCAAATGCTTCCTTTTTCTCTAAGTAAATGTTTGCTTGATTTGAATCATAGATTCTTGGTTGCTTCTCCAGCCATACTCTGCAGGGACTTACCCCCTTTGAAAAATACCAATGAACTGCTTTTAGGATTTCTTGGAAGTGACTTGACATTGGGCTGGAAGACACTTAGGAGACTGCTGTTTTGTATATAATTCTAACTGGCAATCTGAACCAAATGATGATAAAGCCTCACAAATGGTTCGATTCCCTTTCAGTCAGTGTGAGCATATTATACACGGATGTGCATGGTGTACAACAGGAAATGGAAATGTTTCCTGTCTCAGCATTAATGCTTTTCCTTCATGAAATTAAAAGTTTTGTAAAATATTAATTTATTTATTTTTATGTATTTGGTACAGGCTCTTGCTGTGCAGCTTGATCCTCCTGTTTTCAGCCTCCCCAGCACTGGGATTACAGAAAGAGCTTTTTAAAAATAATAGTAAAACATTATAAGCTTTATCTAGTAAACATTTCACGGTTTCTCAACTCAATAAATTTGTTGTACCTCCAATTATCACGAATGTTTCTTACTCTGTTTTTAATTTCAACTTGGAAGAAAATTAAAAGATCATAGTGATATCAAATCTAGGATTTCTCTGGCTCAAAATGCCCTCAAATTTTAGGAATTTAAGCATTTTCAAAATATGTTCAAACTCTGGGTCTTTGTCAAAAGAGGTTTACAGTCTGCTCAATTATTACTCGCTTTGTCTACCAGGTAGAACACATCTTTCTTCCCTTCACTCCTCGTTTGCCTCGCTGCCTGTATTTCATTTCTGCCGCTGCACATAAAAGGAGCTGTAATTCACTCGTGCTTACACAACAGTACCTCTACTGCTGTGCCGTCGTGCTGCTTTTGTCCTTTGTGTGTCCCATCCTCAGTCAGAGGACGAGGACCACCACTGAGGCCAGCTGCCTGCTGCTTGCTGCCTCTGGCTGTGTCTCAGCCCTCTGCTTGGACTGAAAGATTACACTGACTCGGGCTTCTCCTTGTTCGTGCTGCCATTTGACTTTTGTTTACTTAGAAAAGATATTTATCTCTGCTGTGATTAATTCTTATTTCTCATTTTTCCTTCTTTCTCTATACTACAAGTAAGTTCACTTGCCATCTTAGTCCAGGCAGATACACTGGAGTCCTTAGATCAGCACCTCCAGACAGGTGGGGAACCCATCTGTACTTTGTTTAAAAATAGGAATTCATAAATCTGACCTGCTTGTGTAAGCATCATATTATCTCCCTGGTGTAAGAGCCTGAAAGAGTAAATAAAAGCCAAAAGGTACAACAGGTATTGTAAAAAGGAAAGAAGCTGACCAATAGGAAGAGCAACAGGGATGAGAGAAAGGAGAAAAGAAAGAAGGAAGGGAAAATTGTACAGTCATTTTCTCCTTGTTCCACTAAGAATTCTATTACATTACATTTCTTTCTGAGTAGATTCTGTAGGCTTGTCTTACTTTTCCTGCTTAGTTATCCTTCACTATTTGATGTGATGTCCATCAGTCATTCTTCCCTGGATTCCACCATACTGTTTCCTCCAGCACTGTCATTCTTTCCTGTTTATCTATCTTTTGATTGTCTCAAAATCCTTTTCTAACTTTGAGTATTTCTTAGAGCATGCATCTCAGCCCTGACTGTACTATCTCTACATGCTTAATAGTAAATTAAAAATACATGTTTCAATTTCAAAATACTATCTCCAGTACCAACCTTTATTGATGTTTTAATTGCACAGCTCTCGACCCTGCTCCACCATCACGTTGAATTCAGGGATTCCGACTTCAAATCATGTGTCTTCCTGCTCTGTAAAGCAGGAACTCACATGGCCAACATTTCTGTTTCTCCTTCTGTAAAGTGAGACTCCTGGTAGTTGGTGTTTCCAAGGCCTGCGCTGAATACCAAACACATAGACAAGCTCATGTATAATCAACAGTAACCATCACTTCTATTCCTGGATAGTGCTGATAATTAAATTAAATTGTTCTTATCACCATCCCTAGCAATATAGTAGAAGGGCCCAATTACATGTTTCTATTCAAAGTAATACTATAATCTGAATTTACGGAGCAAAACCGCTATTCTTTTAACTCATTACAAGTTTTAAGTTTTCAGGAAAATTTCTTCTGACAAATCCAAGATCAATTGATTTCTCTTTCATTTTTAATGGAGCACATTTGGTATAACTCAGAGTGTAGCTTGAATCTGTTTCTTCTGTCTTACCCTCCGTGTTTTGCTGTTTGTTAACATGGCAAGTGCCTCATATTCTTTTGAAGGAAGAATCAGTGTACAGCCTTATCTGTCCACCACAGTGTCAGTAACTTCTCTGTCTGCTGCCCCTTCTCACCTACCATGACAGCTTCAAGAACTGCCTGAGTGATTAGATGGAGAAGGAATTTTGTACCATCTTCTGACACTTGATTGCTGGAACCACATAGCACAGTTGATGTGACACCTAGTAGAGTTGTGCATGATACATGATCCAACTTTAGTAAGATTCTGCCTGACTTAGTGGCTTTAGTTCAGCTGTTCCAGTGAATTTGGAGAGAAGCCTGTTGCAATTTAATACTTTTGTTTCTTAACACCTTATGGCAGGATTTGAAAAGCCAAAGGGCCGCAGATTTCAGCTGTCATGCGGGTTCTCCACAACACTCTCATGGCTGCAGAAAGAGAAACTTCCCTGTTCTCAGCTCTTCTGCCCAAGCTGCTCCATCCATAGCCCCCACGGCCTTTGTTAATGGCAACCCCATCCTTCCTAGTTAATTCAGACCCAAATCTTTGGAGTCACGCTTCCCTCTTTCTCTTATACTTCAGTCATTCCATTAAAATTACAATCTTTTAGGCTTTACCTTCAAAATATATCCAGAAGCTTATCAGTTTTTACTTTTCTACTGCTACCACCTTTGTGGGAGCCATTGATTTCTCACGTCGATTACTCTGCCCCAGTCCCGTCTGTTCCTCTGCACTGTCGTCTATTTTGGCGTGATTAAGTCAGCCTATTAAATCTGGAGTCCAGTGTGTCACTCTTCGACTCAGGACCCTGTAATATTCTCTGCACACAGAGGAGCGGCCAGAAGCCCTGCAAAGACCGTCACCAGTGCTGCAGCCTGCTGTCCATCTGATTGGCTCTGACACCTGTCTCGCCCTCCTTCCACTGTCCAGCTTGGGTGAAAGTTCTGTACCTGCCAGCCTGCACCCTTGTAGTGCTCTCTCTTTCTCAATGCCTTTCCTCCGTTAAACTCCATAATGAACTTTCTTACTTTCCATCATTACTCAAACATCAGTCACTATTCCTGCATTTGTTATTTTTATGTCACTATTCAAAATGCGTGTCTGATCTGGATCATGCCACTTAAAACTGCCAGCTGACTGACTTCCCTTACACCTTCCATGCTCCAGTGAGGCTTTATTTTCTTCTATAGGTTTTTTTCTGTTTTTTTTTTTTTTTTGTTTTGTTTTTGTTTTTCATAGCATTAGTTACCTTTTGTCATGCTGTAAAATTTACTGTCATTATACTTATTCCTTCTTGTCTGCTCTACCAAAAGAGAACAAGTGTAGAACAGACCTCTTGCTTTTGCTGTCTGGGAGAATGCGTTGGCAGTAGACTCTCAGTAGGCATTTGCTAGGGATGAGTGACTGAATTAATGTGAACTGGCATTTTGGTTTGTAGGGTTTATGCAAAAGTCACCGACAGCTGTGGCTTAGTGTCTCAAGTAAGTCTGGGGGAAATGAGCTTGAGTTCTGCGTATTTACTTTGAATGTTATGTTTGATTCTCAGATATTAATTAGTCTAGATCAAAACTGATGCATTACCTCTCTTTTGAAGAGCTCACTCTTTTCTTGCCTTGTGAACAGCAGAGTGTCTATTTATCCAAAAGAGCTCAGTGTTTTACTAGTGATGAATTACACTATGCTGTGTACATTTCTTCATGTGGAATATAGCAGAGCTGAGATGTCTACCTGACATGGTATGGTGAGGGAGGGAGTGAATAACTTAGTACAGGGCGTGGCAAATAGGAAGAGCTTGAAGTCCACAAGATACTTTCCTGAGGCAATCAGCTTTATTTAATGAAAGCAATATCAAATAGGCTTAAGACTGAGATCTAAATCTTGTCTCATCAGTAACTAGCTGCATAGGATTGAGCCAATCATTGAATGACTCTGCCTGCATTTGAAAACAAAGAGTAACATCAGCTTATGTATAGACCTCCTCTCTCTCTATAATCCCGTAATTTCCCAAGATTGTTGAGGAGGAGGATGGTGAGGATGGTAGTGGATTTCTTACAAGGCTTTTTATCAAATGCATAACTGATTTCTATAGGAAATACATTTTTGTTTAGATGTTTGTTTAATTTATTCTAGATAAATTAGAGATGAGTAAATTCATAACATTCATTCTTACATTAATCTTTATTTGATATTAAGATAGTTATTGGGGTTGAAGGGACAAACTGGAGCTTCAAGAAATGCTAGTGAGAGGAAGAATGTATGCAATGTGTTAATTATTGAAACTGTCCTACCAATTTGATTTGAAACTGTCTCATTGCTATTTGTTTATCAAAAAATATGAGAAAAAAATTAAAATAAAAAAATAAAAAGAAATGCTAGTGAGGCTGGGGAGATAGCTCAGTAGAACTGGTACCTGAGTTCAATCCCTGGTACCCCCCCCAAAAAAAAAAAAGAAAAAGAAATGCTAGTGAAAGATCATGGCATGTGGATGGAATCTCATTGGTAATTTAAAAGTTTAAATTACACACTCTTGCTCTTCTGTACTTAACTTTTTGGAAGAACTACTATACGCCTTTGTAGTATTCATTTCAGTCACATGAAAATATATGTGGATGGTCCAAGATCCAGAAAAATCTGTTAATGAGTAGAAACTCATTTGCTTCTAACCTATGGAGGAAGTTAAGAATAAACATCTCATTTTCTATACATTTTGTAAAGCTCAGATCTCAGGAATGTGAATTGTGAACATGCTTTGTCACTTTAAAAGCATTGACCAGTAGAAATAAAACATAGTCCAGTTAATAAAGTTATATTCAAACAAATTTGTCTTGCATACATTCTAGTATGCTTATTTTTATACTGTATTTGTTTGCTTTTGGAATGAGAGTAAGATAAAACTCCAACAATAACATATCAAAAAGTAAATTCAAGCAAAAAGTAAATTTAAACAAAAAGTAAATTCAAACAAAAAGTAAAGCACTTAAAACAAATGCCTTCCCTCAGATTTCCATATGACAAAATTATTTTAATGCTCTGCTCTTTGGCATATTTCCTGCAAACAGTATTTCAAAAAGTAAATTTCCAAAATAAATAGTGAATCATGATGGTTTCAGTAATGGTGCTACGTTTCTTTTCCTTAGACTATAATTCTTTTTTAAAAACATCTAGATTGAATGCAAGATTCAGAGTATTGCTGTTATGGCTTGTTTCTAGTTGTCTAGCAGCCTGATGTGGTCATAGGTAGGCTTTTGACAGGTGATTAGATCTGGGATGTGAGATGCTGGGATTGATCTATGGGGCAACATTAGGATTAAGGCTGCCCCAACCTGGGTGCAAGTGCTGCCCACCGGGAGGGTCAGTACCTTAAATAGGATAGAAGGGCAGTGCTTGTCACTTGCTGTTTGCTGCTTTCTGCCTCCTGCCTCCTGCCTGCCCCGGCTGCTTCTCCTCTACAATGACCCTGTGCCATGCTGTCCTGCCTTAGGGCCAGCTGTCTATGACCTGAGATCCCTATGAGCTGGGAGCCAAATGAAACCTTCCTCCTGTAACTTTGGTTGTTGAGTATTTTGTCCCAGCAATGAGGAAAATAAATAAGACAAATGACTTAAAGTTAAGAATGAGTTGATCTGTAGGATGGTGAAAGGGAACAGCGAAAGACAATCTCTAGTTAGAATGAACCTGTGCGACAGATAGAAAAGTATGAAGCCATCTTAAAACTGGAAGGTCCTTTCAGAGTATGCTGTTTTCTGGGTTAAATGGAAGTAGCCTTGGTGGTAGGTCCAGCACACCTGGGCTAGAGAATGCACAGCAAACCTCTGTGCTCTGTGCTGAATACATTTGCCTAGTGAATTTCATTTTTTGTTTGCTTATTTGTTTCATTGGTTGGTTTGGTTTGATTTTTTTTTTAATTTATGCATTTGGTACAGGGGCTCACTACGTAGCTTGGAGACTCATAGTGATCCTCGTGTTTTCAGCTTCCTCAGCTAGGCACCACACCCAGTCTCGGTAGCAGCTCAGCGCACTCATGCATGGGGCCAGTGCAGCATCCACATCAGGGATTGAATCCTGGTCCTTGTGCTTGCCTAGGCAGATGCTTAGTCTGCTGAGCTATTGTGCAGCCCTGATTTTTTTTTTTTTTTTTTTTTTTTTTACTGGAAATCAAACTCAGGACCTTGTGCTTGCCAGGATGACACTGTGTGACTGAGATATATTCTCAGCCTGTGAGTTACATTTTAACCCTGAAAAATAAGCCTATGTTGGAACGAAAAGTTGAATGCCCTTAAAGTATTTCCAAAGCTATATTTTATACTGTGATTTTCAAAGCTCCCAAGAAGAATCTGGTAATCCATTTGAGAGCTTTCTGAAGAATTAGTATAAGAGAGTTCTCAAATGGTTTTGAAGTTTTTAGCTTAATTCGGTGGTGAGTTCAAAATGATATGAATTTCTATTATAAAATAATGTATTAGTGTCAGAAAATACAATTATTAAACTTGTATTTTATTTCTATCTCATATAAATATCTTTAAAGTATCTTTAATTATCTTTAGTCTATATAGTCATTCAAATAAGAAAAAATGTAACACAAATACCTACCTTTGTTTAGTTTTCCATTCTTTTTATACGAACCAAGAAGAAAGTTACTGCATTATTTCTTAACTTGTTGAGTTTAGAACTGTAATCTAATTTTTCTTTTGTTCAAAAACCAAAGATGTACCATCTTAGAATTAAACAAATCTCTATTCATTATATAAATTATACCCAAATGACACCACTTGTGATTTAATGATTTTAAATTATCATACATATTTTAGAAACTTTGACATATTTGTCTTTTATGGTACTGAATTAGTGTCTGGAAAACATAAGGGAACCATATTGAAATTTAAAGTCTGGTTGGAGAATAACAGTTGTTTGCTCTATTTTTTTTTAAATTTTATTTATTTATTTATTTATTTGTGTGTGTGTGTGTGTGTGTGTGTGTGCATGTGTGGCCAGCTCAGCCCACTAGGGGGCGGGGCTGGCTGGCATGTGGTGCTGGGGGATTGAACCGTGGTCCCTGTGCTTTGCTAAGTTTGTTCTAAGTAGGTGCTTTAGACCATTGAGCCATCTCACCAGCCCCTGTTTACTCTATTTTTGAAAAAAAAAAAAATCTCAACATGTCATTTGATTTTAATTCAAACCAAATGTATGTAGAATATACCATTATTCTCATTGTTCTACTTGTGTTCAGACTTATGTGGCTTGCAAACATGAAAAGACACTGACTTTTCATGTAAATGATCGTTACTAAGTACAAGAAGAGAGACATACATGAAGTCAGCAAAGTGAGGCAATTGGGTTGAGAAAGTAAGGGTGATAGAGATTAATTCTAACTGGACTTGAGGGATTGGAATAAATTAGGTGATAGGATTAGCACTAAAAGAGTTGCCTTTGAAGGGCATGTTCTGGTAGATGATGCATTAAACATAAAATCCTGAGAGGTTCAAAGGCATATGTTTGGTGTGCTGAGTAAACACTAATTATAAACTCAGCTCAGATTATTAGAATTTATATTTTATAAGGAACATTTACTTTGAATAATGCTTTACCTCATTAATGAGATGCACTGTGAAACTAAATATGATGCAATCACAGCAAAACAGCAAATGGAGCCATGTTAGCTGCCAGGTCTGCTTTCCCATTTGGTGTTCTGCCTAGCTCAGCTCCCAGCTCCTCCAGTCCTGGGGCCTCTGGCTGTGCTACAGCACCCTCAAGCTAACCAAAGCACACTTTGAGAGTCTAGCGACCCAGAAAAGTGAGCCACATTAAGGACATTATTTCAATTCTTACTGCTTTATTGTTTTTACATAAGAAATTAACAGGAGCCCATCATTGCCTCACCAAATAAAGCTCAATAGATATAAAATCAAAGTTATGCTGACCCTGCAGAAGCTCCTGAGGTGGAGGCCATCCACCCCAGCAGTGACCTTGGCACCAGGATGAGGCACAGGACTCTGGATGGTGATGGCAGTGGTCCCTCTTGGAATGCCATCCTCTCATTGAACCTTGTCAGTCAACTTTTAAAAGTTGAAGCCTTCTTTTTCCAACCACATTTTGTCAGTCTTGGAGTCATTTCTGCCCATGAGATTTATCATCTCTCTCATAGTATGTGTTTTACTTAATTTTGTCTGCCTTCTCTAACTAGAATATAAGCTTTATGAAAGAAGGGATTATTTTATCCTACATAATTCATTGCTTGAGACATAAATGTCCCTGTAAGTCAGTTGATGTAGTAAGTTAAAAATGCTTCATGCTGACTTATTTATACATGTTGTGAGACTTATCTATGAATTTACAGATTATACTTAGCAGCAAAACCTTGCCTTTTAAAGGTAAAAATTCCTAATCCTTTGAGTATTGGAAAGAGTCTAGGTAATATTCATTGATTGTGTCTTACAAAAGTCCTATCAAAAAGTCCTAAGATGAAGTACCTTTTTGCTTTGGCTGCTCTGATACTTTCTTTCATAATAATGTATCTTTTTCTCAGATAATTCATTCATAGTTAAGTAATTAATTTAATATATTTTGCACTGTATTTTTGAAGTGGAAATCCACATTGGTTGCTTGAGACAACGTTCAGAACAAATGAAAGATTCACACAGATGAAAAGAATCGTGGCACATGTTCTTTGGGAGTGCAAATGACAGATATATTTAAACATATGATACCGTGGAGCTTCACAAATTAATACACTCATTTCATCCCACCCAGCTTTGCTGACAGAATGGACAGCTCTAAAGCAGTCAAGGTCAGAAATGTAATAATGCCATTTATTATCATAAATCATAAAGGCAAATATACCACATAAGTGGAAACTGTGATTTCCTTTGAGTTTTTAATAGGAAGATTTTCAGCCATGAGCTACCTTATGATTTATGTACAAAACTTATATTTCAGCTTATGAAATTCCCACTGGCCTACTATATTTTAATTGCTTAAAACAAAGAGCTTTATTTTTCTTTCTGGAAATGTAGTCACCTTTGCCTTATGGACCTTAATTATTATGTCCTTGGGAAGCTTACCAATGTCTGCCTTTCAAATATCCAGTATAAAGCACAGTCCTGCAGTCAAATGATCTCAAATGGAATATATTAAAATTTTTGCATCCTTTAAAACTTTCCAATTAGAAATTAACCTTCCCAAAGAGAGTTTAAGCTATAACATAACTCTGTTCAGTGTACTTGCA
>NW_004524604.1:4985764-4989539 GCF_000260255.1 Octodon degus | reverse complement strand
GCATAAGATTTTACTGAGTTTCAGGTTCATTGAGTTGATGCCTGGATGTTAATGTATGGAAATTAGGAGTATAGCTGGTCCCAGGCATAGAAAATTTATTTTATCATTAACCTTGAAAACTGTTTGTGTATCAAAAACAAACAAGTAACTAAACTATGTACTATATGTGTGTCTATGCACTCTAATATATATATATATATATGCATTCTACTTCTGAAGGCCAGATGCTAGAAATGATGACTAATGACTAGGCATGAGCTAGCTCTGCTCTGTTGAAATCACGGAGAGCAATGCACTTTAATTCTGCATCAGTTACTGAATATGTACTGACTGTGGAACGGCTCTGTGTAGCATGAGGACAAGAAGTCCTGTGGTCACAAAGCAGCTCCTGCGCAGTAGCTGATGTCCTGTTCCTGGCTGCCTCCCCTCTTCATATGTCTTAGTTAGCATATAAACATGGTTTTGTGTTTAAAGTATATTTAAAGTTTACAATAGTCTTGTGAAGACCTATATGAGGATACGATCAAAGATTCAATGAATGTTTCCAAATAATCTAAAATTTTATTTCAGTGAAAGACACATTGCCATTAATCCTTCTTAAATACTCCTTACTTAGAGCTCACTTACCCTACTGTTCTTGACACTGTCCATGGCACTTCTGGAAGTCTTCTTTCCTGAGTATTATTCAGTTTAAGATATTATACCAATTTCTGTCAAATGAAAACTTTATGATGTGTCCTCAATCACCTTATTCACCAGATGTGGTACCATATGGCTTCCCACCCTTCCTCAATGTCTGTAAGACCTTGAAATGTTTTGAATCAATTGAGGAAATTGAGGCAGACACAACAGACAGTGCAACTAAAGACACTCATGGAAAAGGATCTCCAGACTGCCTCAGAAAGTGGGAAGAGTAATGGATAAGTGTAGTCAAGGCCAGGGGAAATACTTTGAGGGAGGCTCATGGCACTGTCATTGTCTGCAATAAATTATTTTTAAATTTAATTATTCACTGTATATTTTGGTCCCATTGTGCATGCCCACATTTAGCACTAAAGTGCTCAGTACTTAGGACAAATTCTCACAGCTGCAAATAACAACCAAACTTAAGTCCTGACATTCTTACTATTCCACCATCCTGCAGCCCCTTTTCTTAAGGGGGCTGAACTTCCTTAATGTGTTCCTTTACTGGACTTTCTTAAGGTATTCAGTGTATCATAAAGTGTATGGTGGCCCAGGGTCAGATGGCTCTAATTCAGCATCTGGATCTCACTGCCAGTGTACTTACCTGTCTGTCAGCATGTCTGACCCACACAGCCGGGACTTGAAACTTACTCTCAAAGCTTGATGGTGTCTAATTGTGCAGGTAGCCCTGCATGGGAACCAGGAAAAATTTCACAATGTTCTTTTTTCATCTTTCTTTCTTTCCTTCATTCTCTGAAAGAATCAATAGTGTTAAGTGTGGACTCTTTTCCCATACTTTATGAGGCTCTGTATGTGTTTAGTAGATTAAGTATTGTTACTTAATAAAGTTCTTGTGAATTATTTGTTATTTACCAAGCTGCAGAAAGCTTTTATTAGGCATTATTTTCATCTCTTGGCCAGAGAGAGAATCATATAGGTAGCAATAGACACGTAAGAGTGAAAGCCTGAATTTATCCCTGCACATGTTGCCCTTCTCCTACCCCAGCAACTCCCATGTTTCTTTATCTACACCAAGTTCATTGCACTTCTCAGATATACAGGGGAAATATAAGAAGTGTAAAGTCTTTCCATAAAAACTATACTGCAGTGATCTGGCATAAATGAACCCATATTTTCCCCGCAAGGTTGTGCCATGAGAGAGGTTATTATCAATGAAGAAACAGTTTTGATAGATTTTAGGAGTGAACCAGTTAGCAGAACAGTAAACCATAGTTAGAGACCATTTAGGTGAAGGCTAAGACATGTCTTAGCCAAAGCCTTAGAAAAATCAGCCCAACACAATCTTTTTGTACAAAATCATGAAAAGATAAGATTATTGCCTCAAAGAAATTATCAGCCATTACTTCATTCTTTCCACACTGCATGTGTATTTAGTATCGGTATAAACCACAACTGGATTTGAAAGCTGTCCTTACCACCAGCCCAGTGACCCTGGCTGTGAAACTCTGAGTTCCAGTGTTTTTGTCTGTGTGGTGGGAATAATGCCAGCACTTATCTTATGGTATTGATGTGGCTGATCATTAAATTAAGGAATCAGTGTGCAACAAATACTTACACAGGGCCTGGTTCCTCTGGAAAGCGCTTGATGAGCACTTGCTTTATTGCATTATATAATATTGCAATCATTGTTAACGTCATACAGATGCACTATAAAAACAGACCAACAACAAAATAGTCTCTGTGTGCTGTATACTTGTAAGCTAACCAGAGAAGCGAGCCTTAGATCAGAGAAGACTGCATGAAGGAGGGAGAATTCTAACTGAGAAGATGAATGAGAACAATACCATGACCTGAACTTGTAGATCCTTATGGAGGTCATTTCCACTAACAGACATGTATATTCCTAATTCAGGCTCCTAGCCAGGTGTAAATTGAATCTTAGCAATTAGCAATGGAGCTCTGAGTTCCTTTAGAAAATCCAAGTGACAAGCATAAGATCTTAGGATGACCTGTTTCTCTGAACTGACCCTTCAAAAGGTGACAAAGAAGAGCCAAGGATAAGCACAGAACCTTGAGGAGGCTATTGTGGGCAGAATGATGAGTTTGAAGGCCCACAGGTGAACTGACTTCCTGAGGTTGGAGATAAGGAGCAAGAGGAAGAGTTTCAGAACAGGAGAAAAGAGAGAGAAACAAGATTGAGATTGCAGAATCCTTGATGTCGCCCAAAGGAGTTGGGGGTCTTCTCCAATAGCAGTGACAAGATAGCAAAGGATTTTAAGCAGAGCAGTGCATTGCTGTGTAGAGCCTCTCTAGAGGAAGAAGTGGGGGAACCAACAGGGAGATTGATGTGTGAGCCCAGGGGTGGAGAAGGGGGCTGTGGATGACTGGCATATGTGCGTATGTGTGCCTTTTATTTTTTAATTTATTTTATATTTTATTTTAGTGACAGTAGAAATGGCAGGATCTATTCTATGGGTTGGATTGGGTATCAGATAAGGCAGACACAGAGATGAGGGAACCCAAGCCCTCCCCCAGGTCCCCTTTGCTGTGGGCTGAAGTGGAAAAGCCCTTCTGTGTACAGTTCAGGTTGCTTTTAAAAATAATTTTGGAAAGTTTTCTAGTGCTTCATTTTTTAAAATTTTTAGTCTTTTTCTAAATTGTGCACACAGTAAACTTTATCTTTTCCTAATTAATAGACTTTAAATTATTGCCTTTTATTATGCTACATCTTTTTTTTTACGAGTCATCCACAGATTTCTTTATCTTTTTTTTACAAACATCTTTTTTTTAAAGTCAACAGAAAACGGAAATATATTTTTTAAAGTTTCTAATACTAGAAGATATCATACAATGTCTTTTAAATAAATTGTAAGTCAAAGATACAGTATAAATCTTAGAACAAAAATTAAGATTAAGCAATATTCAGAAAATTAAATGTTTCAAAACAGTTGAACTAAGAAAAAGTTTTCATGATAACAAAGAAGTACTAAGAGTAAAACATAAGATAAATACTGGAATGGCAAGTAAATGACCAGCACTTCCAACAGTTTGAGAATAGGATATCACACAAAGTTCTAGTGTGTTGTGAACATGCATAATGACCGTGACAGTTACTGGTGGCTAGGCATCA
>NW_004524604.1:4944591-4984779 GCF_000260255.1 Octodon degus | reverse complement strand
TAGTTCCAAAATTATTTCTGATCTGATTTCTTCTATACCTTTCTGCAGTTGATTCTTTACTGTCAACGCTATTATTTCTGAGATATCTGGTGTGTGATTTCCAATTTCCTCAGTGCTAGTGTCTTCTGCATTTGTACTGGGTGGACTCAGGGCCTGAGACTGCATTTTGTTCCTTTGTCATTTTGTATACCACTGCATCCTGACCTTTGGTGTAGAGCTTAGATAGAGTTATTACCTTAGCACCAGGTCCAGATCTACAAAGTTCAGATTCCTCCAGGTGGGTGTTTGGTTCTGGCTGTGTGCTTCACTTCTTTCTGCCGCAGGCGTTAGAGTTAAACCCTTTGTGTCTCTCTGGCAAGATGTTCTGCTCCTGAATCAGCTGGGTGGGTCTTGCCTCTAGCCACTTTGCAGGGAGTTCTGCTGAAGGGTTCCCTGCTAGGCCTACAGCCTGGGTCGAATGAGGATCCAGAGGCCCGGTAGTCTCACTCACTCGCTGGGCCTGCACTCTGGGTATGTTCAGGATCCTGCCATGCTACATCTTATAATTTTGTAATTTCATAACTATATGTTTTTTCAAAGCCATGTTTCATTAAACTAGTGATTTTCTATTACGAGAGATAAGAAGTGTTCATTCATTAAAGTGTATCTTATTTTTGAAAAGATGATTTGATCTTTTAAAAGTAGTAGAATAGGGCCAGGGAGATGGCTCAGTAGAATAAGCGCTTCCCTGGCAAGTGCAGGGGCCCTGAGTTCAATCCCCGGTTCTGAAAAAAAAAAAAAAAAAAGTAGTAGAATATTATCAAATGAGCCTAGAACTATAAAATTCTATCAAAGAACTTTGATAGTGAACAATTTGATTTTTTCTCTTTCCATCTTAGATTTTTAAGAATTTGAAAAACTATTGCAACTGGGCTATTGTTTTTATTTCCCCATTTCAACAAGTATTTCTTTAGTGTAATAGCAAAACTCAATTGTTTGCTACCTATTGCATTATAATGAAAACAATTGGATGTCAAATGTTCATACTAGCAATTTTTAAAAGTTGTCTTCCTTGATTTCTTGCTTAGTAAAAATAGGTGGTTAGATACTTTGACTTATTTACATTATGATGCCTCTAGAGAAATGTTAGTTCTACAATAATGATGGCTGTTACCCCTGATGAGGACAGAGTTGTCAGGCATATTCCTAGTTGGTTATTGTCCCACAATGTTAATTTGCTGTCTAGCCTATGAAAAGGGTACAGTTCAGCACATGAAGTACTGTCTGCTCTAGAAAGTCCATGAAAAAGCAATCTATCTTTAAGAGTACAGGCTACGTCTTTCATGGTAATTAACAATTGTGTTTTTGTTTTATGTGTGACTCGTGCTAGAATTTTCACCAAGGTGGGCATTTTTACTTTGGTAGGTGGGTTGACTTACTCTCCAATCTGTAACAAGTATTTAGCAAATATAAAATTGAGGAAGAAATTTTAAGCCTTGCAATAAAATCCACCTGAGTCATTCTGGATCCATGGCTGGTAGACCTGAGAGAGAATTCTCCTTTTCCTCCAGTCAATTATATAACACATGTGAAAGAGAAGAGCATCAGTGGAGACCTTGAAGCAGGGTGTCAGGCGAGGGTGGCGTGTGTGCTGTGGTCCATGATGGAGACAGGGGACACTCCGCTGGCCTGCCTCGCCGCACTGGGTATGGGAAGGAACCTTCAAAGAACCCAAATGTCTATGGAATGATTAAAATAAAAGATTTTCACTTCATTATTTTTTTAAAGTTTTTATTATACTATTCTTTTTTCACCATTGACTTACCTTGAACTTTTACTTTACTTCAAATGGTTAGCAGTTCTTGAGGTATATTGTAAATACTAGGTAAATATTTTTCTTTAAAAGATATTAATAATGATGATGAGTGCAACACTTCAATACAAGGCTAAATTACATCCAGAAGAGAGAACAAGACAAGGCATAAATAATAGTATACAATAAGGAATTAGTATTATCTTTTTCATTATAAAGAACCCAAATAAAACAGAAATACATCATTGTTTTGGGTAGAGACATTATTTTATTTTCTAAAAATTTTAAATTCAATATTTCCTAAATATTAATAATGATAGAGTAATTGAAGGATTTCTTATACTACTTTTGATAGTTTAGTAAAGGAGAACAGGAAATTCTTACATTATTATACTATGCAACAAAGAAACCTTTAAAAACCTAACATGTTAAAAATAGCTTAAGTATATTATAGATCCTCTAAAGATTTGTACTTTGCAATACCTTTAATATGTGGCTATTTAAATGTAAATTAAATCAAATTAATAACTCATTTCCTTTCATTGTTCCAGCCATATTAAAAATGCTCAACAGCCACACATGCCTAGTGGCTACCTATTGGACAGAATAAATCATAGGATATTCCCCCATGGTAGAATGCTCTATTGGGTGTTGCTGTCCTAAATATACCTTGTACATGTCTTCTCATTCCTTAATCTATTGCTAATAATAATTATAGTCATATACTGCAATATGACATTATATGTGAATGGCTGACAGCATATATACTATATTCCGATATAATATTATCAGAGCTGAAAGAGTCGTATTGCCTAGTGACAGCCTAGTTTGCATTACATCATAGTGCAACATGTTACCCATTTAGGAGAGAATAGCACTCATGCAATTACACAGAAAATATAACACACAATGATAGATGGCTATGTTCATATATATATATATAATTGCTGTATACAATATCTTTTATCATTGTTTTTTATTTATTTATTTATTTATTTATTTATTTATTTATTTTTGTGGAACCAGGGATTGAACTTAGGCCCTTGCACTTGCCAGAGAAGCGCTTATTCCACTGAGCCATCTACCCGGCCCTTTTATCATTGTTTTAGACTGAACTCCTTTGACTTTTTTTTTTTTTTCCTTTTTTGGTACTGGGAATCCAACTCAGGACCTTGCACTTACCAGGCAGATGCTCATGCCACTGAACTATCCCTGAGTGACTGACCCACCATGTAGGCTTGGTTGGCCCACTTTACAATGTCACAAAATGATGTATTTGCTCAGTGACACATTTCTTAGAACGCATTAAGGAATGTGTGAATGTGATAGTAACAAGAACACGGAATTTTTATACTAACATGTGTCTAGAAAATGTACTGGGTCTTTAGACAAATTGTATTAGACTACTCATGCTCCTGGAACAAAACCCTACAGCCTGAGCAGCTGGAGCAGAGGAGATTTATTTCTCAATCCTCTGGAGGCCAGAAGTCCAAAATGCAGGTGCTTGGCCAGCATGGGTGCTCCAGAGTGCCTCTCTGTGCTCCAGAGTGCCTCTCTGCGCCTTGCGGGTGGCCACCTTCCCACTGCATCCTCACGAATCTTTCCTCTGCACTTGTGTGCCTGGCGTCTGTGTCTCTCTTCTCTCGAGGACACAGCATCTTGTGTTAGAGCCCTTCCCCTCTGATCCCATCTCATCTTAGTGAACTTTTAGAGGTCTTGTTTCCCAACACACTCACCCTGAAAGTTAGGGGTCGGTGCCCAGGATTTGGAGGGGAAAAATTCAGTCCACAAATAATACACATTCAGTGGATGATACACAACCACACCGTGGTGTCTTCTCACCCTGTTTACAGTTAAAGAAAAAATTGCAGTCATTGTGCAAAGCTACATTAATAGAAGTAGTGTGGGAACTATTTCCCATGTAGCTGATAAACATTAAACAGGGTGGATTAGGCAATCATTTTAGTATTGTTATAGGATTTTTGAAAGATGATGCAAGTATATTAGTGGTAACAGCTGGAGTTCCAATCCAGGCCGCTCACATGCTGTGTATCATAGACTTCTTAGCCAAGTGGATTTGTTATGAATGGATTCATTATTAAAGACAAATATCTTAATCTGTATTTTAGAAATAGAAAATCTAAGACAGTGATGCAATCCATATCTTACAGGATTAGGGTGCAGCCATGGGCCACAGATTCTTATCTTAGCTATTGACTTTTCTAAAGTGTAAAGAACTGTATAGTTAGACTCATGACAAAATACATACCCTGCAATGTGAGATGAATGTGTGCATGTAGAGGTGTGTATAAAGAGGTACTTCACAATGAATAACTTTTGAAGTATTGAAAAGACCCAGGTTTTGAGTATTAGAGTATTGGAAAGACCCAGATTTTGAATATTAGAGAATTTTACACACAATGCAATTCATGTAGAATAGGCCTTATATATTAATCCTATATAAAATTCAGTATAGATTTATAAAATTTTGTTATTTTTATTATTACTAACACAAAGTACTTTATCATTAAAATCATTATTAACGTATTTCTCATTCTTTGAATGTTTTCTATACGTAGTAAAATGTAACTTTGGGAAGTTATTTTAAGTCTGCGTGGGCATCTGAACTTTCTGTAGGGTACCACAGTATTCAAACTGAGCGCCTTGCGGTCACTGAGCAAAGCTGTGTTAGAGGGTGCAGGCTGGGAACGATTTTCCGTGTATCTGATAAACACTGAACAGGGTGGATTAGACAGTCATCTTAGCATTGTCACTGAGCTTTCTGACAGCAGAATAATTTTGCATGAAATGAGCTGAATGGGAAGTTTTGATTTTATTGATTTTAATAGTTTATTTTGTTCAATAATCATCAAAAGAAATTCTTATGGATAATTAAGTCTCCACCATGGACATCAAACTTTGAAATCAACCAGGTGGTGTCTTCATAGTTATGATACAGGACATATGTAATTTGGTGTACACTTGAGGAAAATAATTGAAGTTTTAATCATCAGAAAGAAATAACGCCATTTTACTCAAGCTGACACATTGCCCTTTATTGGTTTGCACCCCAATACACTAAACAGGCTGTTAGCTTTGTGGCCAGATAACTCAAGTTGCAGATTTTAGTTTAAAATTTCCTTATAGCAATTACACCTTGTGTGAGTCAAGGCATGTGCTGTGATGTTACTTACTTCAGACAATATCCACATGCTTCGGAGTATTTAGTACACCATACAGGTAATTCTGAAATGTTTTCAAAACAAAATGTTATTTCAAAGCAAATAACACTATTATAAGATTAAAAAAAAAAAACAACCAACCACCAAATTTGAAATTACATTGAACAATTTAAGGGACGAAAATGTCAGAAGCTGGGTGTGGTGGCATATGCCTTAACCTTAGCACTCAGGAGGTTGAGGTAGGAGGATGGTTGTGAGTTCGAGACCAGCATGGGCTACAAAGTGAGCTCAAGGCCAGCTTGAACTGCATAGTGAGACCCTATCTCAAAAAGACAAAAAAAAGTGTAAGAATTCCTATTTGAAATGTTTCAGCTTAAAAATGTTTCTACACATGAAAGATAAAAAAATAAAATAAAACATTTTGCATCTAATATGGTGCCCCGTGTGGGGCACCTATGGCCATGTGTTGTCTTTTAAGATAAAAAGATGTTAATGTAACAATTGCTTTTCTAAACTGAAACCTCAGCTTTCAGGTTTAATTGCAGTGTTGACACTTTGTGATAAATAAGTGGTTTCTGATGGCACTTTGGGCCTTGTCTCTAAACGATCCATGATCCACCGTCGTGGGTGTATTTTAGAATCAAATAATGTGTATTTTATGAGTGATTTAATGGCTTGTTTGAAACAAGCTGATGTTTTTAAGTATGAGATGCTAATAACGATTGTGTTCACATTTCACCACAGCTACCAAACATCGGTCGGTGGCCACGCTAATGGTGGTAGAGCTGGCATTGAACAAATCTCCTTCCTTTCAGAGTCCTCTCAGGTTTATTATTGGCTGAAGTGCAGGTCGGTAAGAAAAGCTTGAGAATGTGTGTAGAATTGTGTAAAATAGGGTCCAGTTAACAAATATATAACCAGTACAAGGCAAACAAATGACTCATGGAAAGAAAAAACAGGGTCTTGTGTCCCCTGCACTTGTGTAAAGAAAGTGCTTAGAAAATACATTTTCAAAACTGAGAACCGCTGAAGTCATCCCTCCTGGGACTCTAGAATCTCCCTCTCCACTCTCTTTGTTCTCAGTGAGCAAAACAAAATTAAATTTACAGAAGCGTAGAGCTGGTCTCTCTTTGCAATATGTCACCTGTGGCCTGGAGACCAAGTTTTGCTCTCAAAAGTATTTTCATTTTTTTTTTTTCTAGTGAAACCAAGTCAAAGAGCTCTTCAGAATAGAATATCTTTTAACCTTTTGCTAGAAAAATTGCTCTTGGGAAGACTGCTACAAGCAACCTGTTATTTGTGAGTCAAAGTACATAATGACATTTTTATAAACCTTACTTGAATTCTAAATTCTTAGAGTGAAACTCTACCCTAATTCTGGAATGAGCTGTGCAATGTGCACTCCGTAAATACTTTCTTTAAAATGATCTTGTGAACTCATTAGCTGAGGCTGGATTAGATCCAGGCCCAGAACATTTATGTGATGTTTACTGGCCCCTCTTCACGGTGGCGTTAGTGTTCACAGTGCTGTCCTCCTTACTGTGGGCAGTGCCAAGCCACTAGTCAGTCTGCCAGCCAGTTTTTAGCTTCTTCCAAGTGCTCTGGTGTGGCTCAGGTGGAAATTGGCTCTACCCTCTTCCTCCCTTCTCACCATATTCCTTTCCCCTCCCCCGTCCCTGTGAGATGAGCAGAGTCCTTCAGGTCTCGCAGCCACTCCTGTTCAACAAGCACAAAAGGAAAGAGAGAACATAACTAATTAAAATAAATAATTAAACTCTATACAAGTGCTTTTAATACTGTTATTTGAATTAAGCACAGAGTTGAATTTAAATATTGACTAAATTTGAATGCAGCAATCAAACTGGATGGTTCTAGAATGTTGAAAAAGTTTAAAATTTGATTTTGAATGGATGATTTTCATTTGATTTAATTTTTTTTTGTAAGTGTGAGGATAATTCTTGTCATCGTACTTGTTAAATTCAATAGCAATATGAAAAAATATTCTCCAATGTCAAAATAATTTCAAAATTTTGAAAACTGTTATTATGACAAAATATTTACATTTTCATCTCCAATTGCATAAGTGCATAAAAAATGAAGCTTTGAAAATAGGAAAGTTTTCTCTAGAGTCTGATTTCCTGCTCGTAAAACCATCTATTTAACACATTTCCACTGAGACTATTTCAATAATGTGCCTGGTGCTAGTCTAGACCCTGAGGAGAAATTAGTGCAAATACAGACAAAAAGTGCTAACTTTATTATCGATGTTCAGTTTGGGGAAGAACCAGACAATAAATATAATAAATAAGTAAATAATGCAGTGAGGGGATAAATGTTTAGGGGACACTAATCCAGGGAGTGGAAGTGACGTGAGCCTGAGGACAGGAGTCTGTGCAACTATGCATGTACACATAGGGAATGGCCTTGCCTGGGGTGACACTGGAGCAGAGAGTGAAGCACAAGAGCCTGCAGGCAGTGGAAATAATAAGCAGAAAGGTCACAGGCAGGAAAAACAGGAAGTCTGGTGTGCCTGGAGGAAAATCAGATGTCCTGGGAGATTGCGAAAACACTGGCTCTGCTGTGTGAGACAGAAGCCTCTCAGAGGTTTTGTGCAGAACAATTTGTAGTATTTACCAGCGTGCAGCTGTGGTGCTGGGATGTGGACGCAAGCAGCAAGGTAGAGGCAAGGACTTGCGTTTGGAGGCTCCTGGAGTGAGCCAGGATTCAGGATCCAGGCAGCAGCGGAGGAAGTGTGAGAAGTGCTTCTAATTTCAGCCTATTCTGAATCACAGCCAATAGAATTGCAGCGCTCTGTGAGGTGGGAGGGTAAGCCTGTGAGTCCTGTGTCTGAGGCCCTGGTTTGTGACTAGGGATGACTTTTCCCCGGGAAAAGCTTGACGGTGTCTGGAGAGGACGCCTGGGCCTCTGTGTGTCTGAGAGAGGACAGCCCGCGTCTAGTGCCTGTGTACCCCGAATATTAGTGACCTGCAGGTCCTTCCCAGGCTGGGTGGAGCAGTCAATGAAAGTGAAAGTTTAATATTTGTTTAAGACAAAAGTACTTAAGAAAAAAAAAGGTGACCAGAAAAAAACACGCTCTGGAGTTAAGTGTGGACCAGTCAAAGTAGGAAAAGAAGTTCACCATGTAGAGCGAGGGCAGGCTGGGACAGAGGAGGCTCAGAGCAGACACAACCACACAGCCACTGCTGTATACCCCTGCTCTGACGTCAGCCCTAAGCTGAGCCATCAGGCATTTGCTTGATTCCTGCCAGAAAGTTGGAAGGAGGTGCAGGGATCAGGAGCTGCTCCCCCAGAATCCTAAATCTCCATGGGGAACAAGTCTCAGCCACTGACAGACCACAGACAGTAGCCCCAGCCACTATTCGGTCCCTTAACTCCCGCCTCAGGTAGAAGCCATCCTACAAGGCGCAGGGCAGGCCCCATAGCAGACCGGTGTCATCAGTGCTGACACCAAGAATCTGTGGACCAAGGTCTGTACCCTGAGCAAGTACAGGATAGAGTGAGGGTGACCCACAGGGGAGGCCGCTAGTATAGGAATTCTGGGAGGGAATCAGCAGCTCCACTTCTTTGTCTCCCGGAGGTGTGGCCTAGATTTTCAAGAGGCCAGGACCAACGACTGTAGAATCACGAGGGAAAAAAGATGAAAGCTTGTTCACTCTTAAGTAAATTACATGATTCCCATAGAAATTAAACTCCTATAGAGTGGAACTAATACCTCAAAAATAGTCCTTTGTCATCTCCAAGGTCTAGCACGGGTTCCAGTATTTTGTATGCCATAATAAATGCATGCGTACAGTGACCATATTTTCCCCTCCTGGTCCATCATGTTTTCTGAAATGAGACCATTCTCATCTTAGAAAAATCTTTCCTCTCATTTTTTAAATTTTTTTTTAACATTTATTTAGTGTGTGTGTGTGTGTGTGTGTGTGTGTGTGTGTGTGTGTGGCCAGCTCAACCCACCAGGGCGCGTGCGGCTGGCTGGCATGTGGTGCTGGGGGATCGAACCACGGTCCCTGTGCTTTGCCAAGCTTGTTCGAAGTAGGTGCTTTAGACCACTGAGCCATCTCTCCAGCCCCTTTCCTCTCGTTTTGACATACATAGTTCATACCTAAAGCAAGGATCATGATTGATGTTTTGTAATACAGCTCTTTTATCTCCTCACTCAAGCTGAGTTTTTTTTTTTCATTTTTTCCCCTAATTTTATTGAGAAACAAATAGCAATGAGACAGTTTCAAATCAAATTATAGGACAGTTTCAATAATTAACACATTGTATACTGTCTTCCTAGTGGTTATTTGCTGCATAAGAAGCAGACATGATCAATCTGAGTTTTAGGAAGAAAAAGATTGCCATGCTAGAAGAGAATCAGGAACAGAAAAGGAAGAGATTATTTGAAGCCTTTCTCTGTTTTCTTACTTTTCCTATTTTGGATCCCGGATTAGGGCCTCACATTTCTCTCGAGCAGCATTTCTGATGGCTTAGGATGTCCTCATGAGGCCATCCCTAAAAATAATAGCTTTCCTTTCATGAATTAGCTCTCTGGTATATTCGCCTTAAAGTCCACAGTGCTGCAGCTGAATAAGCACATCCACAGGCAGGGAACTTCGCTGGCAGGGGACATGGCCTGGTGACTTCTCAGCCACGCTTGGTGGGCTGCACGGGAAAATGGAATGTGCTTAAACTGGGTTTAATTTCTTTAACTCTGTAGTTGAGAGCCTGAAATTGAATTTCTTAATTAACTTCTAGTTTGTGACCGTCCGTCTCGTTCCCTCCCTAGGGAAAGGAGCTGATCTGTAAATACCTTAGCCCTGCTTGCCAGCCGCAAAGCAGGGAAAAAGCATGTGCAAGCGATTGAATTCATTCTTGTACTTTAGTCAACGTGGTTCCATGTTTCTGCTTTCATTTCCAGAGCGTCAGATTTTTTCTGGAAATATCATTTTAAAAGTTGTCTTTAAATGCATCTTTCATGCAAAAATAGTAATCGGGAGAGTTAATTCAAAGCTGCTGGTGTCAGTAGGCACATGATCAGGGCTGCAGTAAGGAAATGGCAAAGTTCAGGGTTGGGAAGGGACTTGGCTGGGTTAGCATGACAGAAAATGTGTTGCTGTGGATTCTTCAAAGAGCTGCTGTTAGTAGATATCACCTTCTTTTATTTTTAGAATTTCAATTTTTAGTCCCTTTGGCATTTGGAGAGTTTTAGTTTCAGTTGCTCTTCACTTACACCACTTTTATTAAAACTTCAGAGAATAGAAAGTCACCTCCCATGGAGCCTTTATTGTCTTCCTTCTTTAAATATAGATATTTGATCATCAACATTACACGGATGAGTGGTGCACGTTCCAATCCTGAGAAGTCATTGGCACATACTCAGATTTTGCCATAAACATGTTTTGTAATAAAAATAATGGGTGTATATTTTCTTTTGAAATTGAAGGCAGGAGTGAATACTCTCAGAAATGAAAAATACAGATTGTGATGGATGGACAATCAGCATAGGGATAGAGCTGCTTAGCTAAGTAAATGGGGATGACTCTGTCTAAGGAAGGCTGGAAGAAGCAGAGCAACGTGGGTCCCATAACTGTTCTGGTTTATGTTTTCCACAGGGTGGAGAAGAGGAAGCAGCCCAAAATGCAAATTTGTTATAGCTGCTGATTGTAATTATGTGACCCTCCATAATTTTGGTTCTGCATTTGACAAATTTTCAAAAACTATAAGGTCCATGAAACTTTGATTTCACTTAACAAATGTACAAGTTCTACCTAACTTTATCGCATCTCCTCTGTCCCATCCCTAGCATGTATAAATTATTTTATTGAATTCTTTATCAGTAATCTAAATAAATATTTGTGTTTTTCTATATCCAGTGTCATAAAGGATCAACAGTTATCATGAAAGTTAAATAAAAATCTATTAAGTAGAAGGCCAGCAAGATAGCTGAGCAAATTAAAGTGCCTGCTTAGGCAGAAGCAGGAACTGAGAGAACTCCTAGCATGTCGACCTCACCCCTGGGAAGTGCTGAGATGGTGACTGAGATTGTGACTGAGACTGGGTGTGGTGGCAAGCGCCTGTAATCTCAATGTTAGGGAGGCTGAAAAGTAGAGGAACACTATGAGTCAGATCTGTGTAGTGAGACCCTGTACTAAATACATTTAAAAAAAAAAATCTCTCAAATTGGCAGAAAAGCCTCTTAAATTACCCAAGTTTTGGATTCTCCTAAGATTCTCAACTGATTAATTGATGTTTTCTTTCTATGTGTCATGAAACAAAGAGGAAGTACACTTAAACTGAGATTGAAGTGTCTGGTCACACCTAAGAATGATCTCCCAAAATGATAGGTAAAGGAATACAAGGATTTCATTAAGTGTAATGTAAACCCTGAACATTTTTCACATACAGAACAGTTACCAAGCTGAAGGCTGACTTAAGAACTGTCTGCACTTCTCTCTCCAGATTCCCTTCAACTCTGCAGTATTCTGGGATGATTAGCCTGAAAACAAAAGCAAGCATAAGTCAGAGCATAATGCATTTAATAAGCTGTACTTGTCCTCTCTTCTGCTGTGTTTTAGTTGGTTTGCTCTCATATGCTATCTTCAGCCTTTCACCAGGCCTACAGTTTGTAATTTTCTCTGAGTTCATGTAGCAGAAAATTCCCCACTTCCCCAGGCAGTGTACTTCAGTGTCTTGGTTGCCCAGGTAACAGCTCCTGTTCCAGATACAGTTGCTTCTGTCTCTTAGAAATGGCTGCTTACCATGATGCACACTGAATAAACAAATCCCTAACTGAGAAGCCATTCTGCCTCTATACTTCCTGCTTGCTTATCCCATATCAGCTCTAGACCACCAGAGATCAGGGCCTGATATTTTGGGAGTGATCCAAATCAGTGCCCGTCGACATAAATAAATTTGCCTCCAAATCCTACGTATCATTTTGGTGTCTCTGCTTGCTACTGAACTCAAACTAAAAACAATTAATCAAAGCAGAAAACAGTGAACAATCTTATTTAACAGCTGGAATTTGGGGTCTTTCTGGAAGCTGACACCCAACTAAAGAGCTACTTGTAAATTAAAACAGACTATTCGGATTTGATACTAGGTAAGGGCTAATGTAAGGACCCAGTGGGAGCAGAAAAGAGCAGGGGAAGTTGCTGACTCTTACAGCGAGCTTGCAAGGTGCTATATATAATATAGGCAAGTACCAATTATTATACTAGCACACAGATGATGCTAGAGGCATCTTGAGAGTAGTAATAACCCTTAATCTGAGATCAAAGAACAACATAGAGCTCAATAGAGCATCAGGTTGACCATCTTTGTGAGGAGTGTAGGATTTCAGTATCTTCTATGTTCCAGTATGAGGGGGAAGCTTAAGATACAGTGACCCAGGTGCCATAGGGATCCTTCTTAAGAGGCCTGGTGATTCAGCCACCCCAAAGAGACAGAATGGGACCCAGAGGACCATGGTGGAAATTGTACACCAAACACTGGGTATGCCCCAGAGTATGGCTGTGACTCTAGTTTAGGAGACCAGGGGAGAAGGGAAAGGCCAAAAAGAAAGATCAGCATTGAGCCTGAACCAAGATGAAGGTGGAAATTCTGTAGACCAAGAGTCTACATCAGTGATGGCTAAGCTTTTGGAGACCAAGTGCCCAAAGTGGAACCCAAAACTCGCTCATTCATTGTGCAGCATCAATACTGAAGTTACACCTGAATGCGTGGCTGCTGGGGTGATCCTGAAGGTAACTGCCTCGAATGCAGACGGAGAAGGCTCTCCGTGCCCATGGTGACACAGGCACATGTGTCCTGGGCTCATCACACTCATCTAGGCTTAGTGATAGAATGCCTAACCTTCCTATTTTATGCTTTACCTGTACCATGGATCACTTACTGACAGGGACTGCTGTCAGATGCTTAGGACAGAGGATGGAGTAGTCATGGCTCAGGACCCATGTTTCCTAGTCAGGGTTAGGTGGACAGACACCAGGCGCTGAACTTTCCATCCATAAGACCAGGGCCCCATGAGAAATCACCTCTAAGTGGAATCTGCATTTCTGATGAAAGTTGCCTAGAAAGGCAGAATTTATTTATTTATTTATTTAAGAAAATCTGATACTAATCTGAAATTACACTACCCAGAAACTTTAATTTCAATTCTAAGGATGTCCCTGAAGTTAGAACTTCATAGCACACATTGTCTAGAGAATGGGGTAGACAGCAGGGAAATAGACTTACTCTCCTCTCTCTGGGGTAGTCAGTCAATGAGTCATCTTGATACATATCAGAGGAGGAAGAGGAAGTTAGGAAGGGAAGTACTGGTTGTGTGATAGCTGGAAATGCTGGTAGAAAAAGGAAGTAGCTATCGCTAAATATATATGCGTCAAAAGTCTATCTAAAAGTTAAAAAAGATAGACTGCATCTGCCCCATAGGGTAAATGCATCCAATAGTGGCCTACATGGGAAGTATGAGAAGACTTAGTGTGTTCATGGATTTCTCTGAACTCAGCTCTCTGCAGAAGATAGTTACATAAACATAACTTAGTGCATCTGCTGCTGCACGCAGGAATGTTCCAAAGAAAATCACAGTACAAGATGGAGTACTTATGGCAACTGAGGAAAACAACCCCTGTTGGTGAGCTGGATATTCTCTTTACAAAGGAACAGATATCAACAGGTCCCCAGAGCACTGACTCTCAGGAGCTAGGGGACATGAGTGAGGAAAGAAGAGGAGTATGCCAGGGGAAGGAACTGTGTCGGTACTGAGCGAGACCAGCTGAAACATTTGCGCACACCGAGATCGATTTTCCACTTGAGCATGGTGTCCTGGAGCTCAACCAGCAGTGTGCTTGGCTGTGCCAAGGAGCTGAGCACGGATCACACTGCCTGCCAGTGCCAGCAAGGAGAAGAAAGGGGACTGGGAGGTGGGCAGGATTCCTGGGCTCGCCTGCCTTGTAGCCTCCCAACCTTTAGGGGAGGATAGAGTGGTTCCACTTGCCATTTACTTGATGTACGTGGTTAGAATTAAAATTTGTCCAATGTATTTGGGACTGTTAGAGAACTCCCTCAGCCAATTCAAACAAAACCAACCCCCGCCCCCTTACCAGCCCTGCAAACAGGAGGCAAAGCTTTGGGGCATATTGCATCCATACCTTCTCCATCTCCTGCATAGTTTATGTTTTGAACCTAATCAACTAAGCAAATGAAAACTGCACTTACTTTATCCTGTCCTCTTTCTCCTTCTCATGCTTTTTTTTCTTAGAAAACAGTATTACCAAACCAAAAAGGAAGAAGGGCAAGTGCCTTTAGATCACCAGTCCATCACGATCTGGCTGACCTTGATTCACAGGATAAACTAACTCATTTTTTTCTCACCTGAAAGTTTGCATTTCTTCCTTTCTTATACTTTTGCTGCCTGCACAGTTCACTTCCTGTTCCCAGAGGGTGCTACCACCAGCCAAGCTGATCATACTTTCCCAGGCCCCGAATCTGCCCAGGCTTCCTGTAAGCCTACGCAGGAGCAGTTCTTAAACAGAAGGCTGCATCATGAATGAACACGTACGTGAAAGCTTCAGTGGCTAGGACTCAAGTCTGTGTTTAATAAAAGCATCTCTAGGTCATCTCAATAGGCATGCCCGGTCCAGGACAACTGTCCTACAATAAAATATTTAAATTATTCTGACAAATAGAGCCCTTCATTAGTGGGCTTCTACCTTGGAAAGACCCAGGTGTTATCTTGTATCTTTGCTTCAATACATTTAACTCAGGCACCATTCTTCTACGCCTCAGTGCCTTCTTAGTGGGCTGCTCTTACACTGAGTAACTTCCCAGGAATAGACTTACTATTGTCTCTGGCTTTTCTATTTATTTTTCCAGCCTGTCTGTATTTCTTTTTTTGTTTGTTTGTTTGGTTTTTGTTTTGTTTTGTTTTTTGGTTTTTTGCAGAACCGGGGATTGAACTCAGGCCCTTGCGCTTGCCAGGGAAGCGCTTATTCCACTGAGCCATCTCCCCAGCCCCTGTCTGTATTTCTTAGCAAGAATTTTAGGATTTTTAAAGTTTTCTTGTACATTTTGCTCATAGATCCATTATAGTGTTTATCATGTTGTATTTGTTAGAATCTTTCTTTGTAAGAAATCAAACTTACTACTTCAATTTCCATATTGCAGAAATTTGGCTCAAAGTCAAAGTGCAATACATATTTTTGGAATGAAAATACCGGTAAAGGATGTGTGAATAAGAAGAAATGATTCAATACCATCTTAGGTGAGGAAGCCGGGAGGTGTATACACAAGAGACTTTTGTGGAAGACTTGTGTAGGAGCTGTGGCCACAGCCCTTCTATTTCTATTAATAATATACCTTTTTATCTTCCAAAGATGCCAAAAGAAGTTTTTTTTACATTCTTGAAGTATTTATGTTACTGAGGGCACAGTTTTCAGTATCTTATGCTGAAAAATGAGGTTCAGAAGCTGCAGTTGAAGTCTGGGTTTGCTGGTGGTATCAGATACCTGTTGCTGTCTCTACCCAAGAAAAAAATGCAGGGCACAAAGACCACTGGGCAGATCCAAAGCAATCTCTAAGAATAAGTGCTGAGACCCCCAGAGGAGCCCAGAGGACCGAGTGAAACTCTAAGTGAAACTTTCACATACAAAAATGAATGTGTTTAAATGTACACAGCATGCTTTTCTATTCCTGAGAAGAAATCAGGTCAGAAGACTGTGGACATCAGCCATCCTGCTGGTGTTATTCTGATGTGTTCCATGTGTCTAAATGAGTTAGAAACCACGTGGCTAAAGCTTCTCTTAAGATGCCTAGCCATGATCATAATGAGAGAGCACTGGGGAAAATCCGAGGGGAGCTGGAGTGAACTAGGAAAAGGAAGTGGTTAAGTAAGCCATATTGTGGCCAGAGGAGGCCTTTCTCTCACTGGCTACAAACCTCTCTGGTTTGTGAATTTATTTTTAACCTGTATTTCCTTTTAATCTAAATACCTTCAGGGAGTGGCAGTGGTTGCACAATGCTCTGTGACTTCTGAAATGTGTTCTCTTCGAGGTAAAAGATCTACACAGATGCTGCAGTGGAGGGCGTGACTGCTTTCGAGGGTCCTCCCTACTTTGCCCTCCTTCCCCTGTAGTTGCAGGAGCTGATCTTGGCAGGTAACGCAGAGTTCATTGCTCTATATACAGCGGCCGAGACTGGCTCCCCATTTGCTGGGGTCCTAATGGTTATGCAGGAAACTGTCTCTGTGGGCTTTTCTAGGAGGAGCAAACTTTTGATGCTCAGTGTTGATCAGGATGAGATTGGGGAGAAACTATGTACAAACATTTAGAAACAAGAAGAAAAGAAAAATGCAAATCTTTACGTTTCCAGAGGTTGGCTACCTTTGTTTTTGTACTTCAGTACCTCCCCTGCTGATTATTTCTGTTCTTCAGGTTTGTTAGTCTCACATTTTTCAATTTTGAAGGTGTAGTAATGGACCATCTTTAGTAAGCTAACTCTTTATCATTCTATCTTGAGATGCTGGATTTAGGATAGTGTGAGGCTCACCTTTCCAAAACTAGTCAGGGAAGATGACATTAGTTTGAAACTCATCTATAGAAAGGCTTTTCCTTCACAGGTAAAGGATGAAGGTATAGAGTGAAAGCCTGCCGCCTGGTGTTTTCGCGTTCCTTTGATTTGGGTTGTGCCCACCTCAGTAGCTGTGGGCTGGAAATCCTCACTGCTGCACAGAGATCCCCTGGCCCTTTTACATCCTAACTGGAGTCTGCTCTTCCTCTCCCTCTGCAGCAGTGCAGGAAGCCCTCAAGATGTGCCCAGACACCTACATGTAGGCCCCTTTAAAAAGATGAAAGTAATTTTTAAACTTTAAGTGAGGCTCCTTCACACTCATTTAACAGATAGATTTTAGTTAATGTTTTAGGATCTACATCCAATGTTTCATCATGTGGAAAACTATAGCTTCTCTGTGTACTTCTATTTTCTTCCTCTGTTCCTCAGTCAGTGTTCACTTCTAGTCTTTATTACACCCCTGTGATATTCAGTGAGTGCAATTTTCAAGGTGTGAGGTAAAAGAGAAAGAAGCATGTCAGAGGGAGACCTGGGGCTGGAGAAGAGGGTAGCAACCATTCTAGGGCTTGACTGTGACTCACAGCTCCTGCGGGGACTTCGTAGAGCTCAGAGGATGAATCTCCTGAGTTCTGAGAGCTGGCAGCTCACTTCTGGCTGGTACGCTCTGTCACTCATCGTCGAAGCCTTTGCTCCTCTAACTGCAGGAGCTGTATGTTTTAAAAGCCCTCAGATCTGGCCCCTTCGACTGGAAAAGCACTTTTCCTGAAACATGTGAAATTCATTTTGTGAAAAAGATCTATGAAAGTTACACCCTGGCAAGCACAAGGGCCTGTGTTCAATCCCTAGTTCCGCCAAAAAAAAAAAAAAAAAAAAGTTACAAATGCCCGCTTTATCTTAGGGTTTATGTTCAGTGAAAATAGTAACATCGAAAGAACATCAGAGAGAAAATCTGAGATTCTTCATTGTTCCCAGCATGCAGAATCTCACTTCTGCCTTTATCTTCACTTCATCCCTTCTCATCAAGCTGGTGGAGTTGAGGGTGGAACCCCAGGCTGCTGAGCAACGCCAGGCTCTCCATCTCCCCCTTCATCTGAACCCCCTAGAGGGCTGTCCCCTAGGTCTGGGTGGCTCCAGGGTGGCTTTCCTGGATGGTGTTGATAGTGTAGACTAAAATCACACTTTATTTAAAGACCACTGTCCAAGCTGGGCATGCTGGGGAGCACCTCTAATCCCAGCCCTCTTATAGACTGAGGCAGGAGTGTGGCAAGTTCAAACCCACTCTGGAATAATTAACAATGCCTTCAGACCCCATCACAAATGAACAAAGCAAATGCCTGGGAGTGTAGCTCAGTGAGAAATGCCTGGGTTCAATCCCTAATACTATGAAATAATCATCATACCAGAAAAAATGATGTTGGTTTTTTCTACAGCTAGCCTAATTAAAAAGAACTACAGCAGGCAAATTCAACCAGTCGTGCTAATTAGTATACCTTTCTATTATCATCTGCTACTGTCAAGGGTACTTTCATTTTTTAAAGAGATTATACGCATTGTATCACTCTATCTCCTATCTCAGAATAAAGCGAAATCTTTGTTGTAATATGGTGGTGCTAGCAATAATGTGAAATCAGCTTTTACACATTATTCTTTAAAAAATAAATGCATAATTGCTGCCATTATTGGAATAAAGTTGATCCTCATCAAAACTCCTGAGGAGGCCTGGCTCCCAGGGTCACGTGTCATGGTGTTGATCACTTTCTAAATCAACCTCTTTGCAACTTCCATAGCAGATGGTGTTTACACATTCTGTAGATATAGAAGCGGAAATCTGTTCTAACACCACAGAAGACCTAGAGTCACTCCACCAGTAGGCCTACAGACAGCAGGAATTATGTCAATCTTTATGATTCCAAGTTCTGCATTCTACTGACAATGACCCACAGTATAAAGAGTGAGCTAATGGCACTAGTCATTGTCATATAAGGATGGGCTTCTCTACAAAATACTGCTAGGCAGGACTGCCAGTATTAGACCTGTTAACCTTGACCTAATTGTCATAGTCCCTAACTCTGATAATCATTTTAAATTGACCTGAAACATCTACCTGAGTTCACCTTTTTATTATTGCTTCAGAATTTCTTATGAACAAAACCTGAAGTAGCCATAAGTAAAAGTTCACATAGCCAATTAGAGTTGTGCAGGACTATTCAGACATGTGAAAGAGCTTGTAATGAAGAAATGATGCTGGAGCCAGGGAGACGGCTCAGTGGCATAAGCTCCTGCCTGGCAAGTACAAAGTCTTGAGTTCAATACCTGGTACCACCAAAAAAGAAGAAATGATACTGAGAAAATAGTTTTGGATTTTACTCTTGGGTAGTATTTTTTTTAATGTATTTGGTTGTTACAGGGTCTCACCGTGCAGCTTGGACTAATAGTGATTCTCTTCTTTTCAGCCTTCCCAGCTCTGGGATTACAGACCACCTCCACCAAGCCCGGTGGGGGTGGGGTGGCAAAGCATGTGGTGCCAGGGATCAAGCCCCAGTCCCTGTGCTTGCCTAAGCAGGCACTTTAGTCCACTGGGCTGTCTCACAGAACCCTCTTGGGTGGTATTTTAGAGAAAGATATGTGATACGATTATCACTTATCTGGTGAGAAGAAAGAAAGCAAAGGATTGTACACCCTTGGCAGGAACAAGAGCCAACATGTTGGTGTAGCAGAAAAGGGAGGGTTGTTATATAAGTGAGAAGCAAGCTGAGCAAAGGCAAGATGAATGAATCTCAAGACAGCCATGAATGTGATCAGTTTTCCTCTAATTAAAGTCAGAGAGAATCCAAATTGTGTGAAGAACCTTGGGTACAACACTGGCCCCACAAAACACACAGTTCTTGAGAAGTTGGGTTGGGAGGTAGACATTTGTGGATATCCTCCCAACAAGAGATTTTGAGTAATTGGTTATGAGATCACCCTGCCCAAGATACAAGGCACCAGCAGTGGAAAGCTCTAAACCCTGAGGAAAGGATGACACTGAGCCTGGGAAGATGAGTCCTTGCAGACTGAAGTGGGTGATGTGCTTCACCTCACCTTATACTGAGCTTCAGCTGTATTGAGAGCCCTCGCTAGTCTGACAAAGTCAAACTGCCAGGGAGCTTGGACATGCGCTTGGTGTTGGTGAGCTCCTGGGGGCAGGGTGTTCTCCAGGCTGGGCAGGGCCCATGCTATGTGTCTATGGCTCTGCGTGCCATGAGATGAATGCACGTTGGGCTCCTGAGCCGACTCTGAGAAGCTGGGGTGACACCACTCACTCGGTCCTGGTATTGTGGCACTCTCTCCTGTTGTTAGGAAAAAAAGATGCCTGGAAGACTCCAAAATTAAATTGGAGAAGTAATAAAAAGATTTTCCTGAGTTATAAATAATTGATTATGATTATAAAATTGATAAGTTTTCATTGCATAATTTGATTGATATGGCAGTTATCATAGCAACCTTGAACAGAATGCTCTTGTGAACAAGATAATTTATCTCACTGAGTCTGTTTCTGCATAAATATTTTAAAATGATAGGCATAATAAATCTGTCCACAGCATACACACAGTGGGCTGCCAAACCTGCCACCTGTTTAAGGTTTTAATGAACCATTCTGCATTCAACATAAAGCCGCATCAAATTAACACTGGCAGGTTGTTTTGCTGCTGCTGTTTGTTCATGTTCCTGGAACTCTCAGAGATCGTTTTGCAAAATCCTGTACACAGGGCAACTCTGATCTTTTCCATGGAATTCGGCAATAACTGTGAAGCAGATTCCCCTAGAATTCTTGTATCTGTGTGCAGCTGCACTGGACCAGGGCCTTGGGTTAGGAGCACCGGTAACTAACTGGGGAGTCAGACCTGCAATGAAGTGGGAGAAAAGAGCATTATACAAGACTGTGTTTGTGTTGGTCCCCTGTTCTCACCTGGTGGTGACTTTGCCTGCTGAGAACCCATTTCTGGACTGCACTGTACACTTTCCAGCCCACAGGAGAGGGAGTGGAGGCTAACATAGGCCACTGCAGATCTGGCACAGCCCACTTACCTCTTGAAAGTATTTCTGGGACAAACAGTGGTGCCTTCTGATCATCTAAATGTATTGTCCTTTATGTCCGCCCAAAAAGTGGTTGTTCTGAGGAACAATAGCACATTAAAGAAAAGGCCCCTGGATTTCCTATTGCATTGCCACTAAAGGACGCAGGTGCCCACAAGCCTTAAAAGATGGCTGCACAGGAAAGACTGCAACAGAGCTGCAGCTCCCTTGAGGCTGGAAGGAGGGAGTCTTTCACCACATAGGGAGGAAGGGCCCTTCGCATAGCACATCCACACGGTGGGGGGAGGGGTGAGTTAGAGTAGGTGTTTTTGTTTTTATTTTATTCAAACAATATGCAGCATTGCTCCTGCACAGCATGGAAATCATCTAGTTACATTAACTCCCTTCAGATAAAGGCTACTAGCAACACACACACACACACACACACACACACACACACACGAACGTCAGTGCTATCACTTGTGCTCTGATCTCCCTTCAGCTGCCCCATCCATGGCAAGGAGCTTTCGGTCTCGATTTGTGTGCTGGCAGGTTTGTGCATGGGATTTCCTGTGCAGTCCCAGCCTGGCAGAATCCACCTTTCATGTGCATAATAGGGAAATGAGGTGGGGAGATTCAGGTTGGCCACCCAGCCTAGTTAGGCTTGGGCCCTTCAACAAGGCAGCCAGGTGGGCAGGTGTGGGCTTAGAAAGCTAATTTTGCATTCAGAATAAGTCTTCAGTGAGGCTTTGGACCTACAGGATGCTAAGATGTGCTTAGCCCGGCTCCTGCCTCTGCTTTCTCCATGGGGAGGTGGATATTTAATGAAGAACTGTTGGGGACCCTCCGATGACACATCTGCCATCTAACAGCCAGTACTTTCATGAGCACAGCTATCCTATTTAAATCAAGAGTACACTTACCATCAACTATCAGGAATATAAACATGAGTTAGATGGGTTCATATTCTATACTGATTTTTAGTTTTGTAGGCTGTTTTACTAAATGAATTTTAAAAGGATTATTTCCAGGAGAAATCACAATTGAAGTTTAACATCATCAGTAAAAATCTTGGGTTTAGTGCTCAAATTCTTTACATCTATCTATCTATCTATCTATCTATCTATCTATCTATCTAATCTAATCTATTTATTCTGCTAGAGATTGAGTCTAGCCTTTGCACTGACTTACATTCACAGCCTGCTTGCTTGCTTTTCTTTTCTCTTTCTTTCATTTTTCTTTCTTTCTTTCTTTCTTTCTTTCTTTCTTTCTTTCTTTCTTCTTTCTTTCTTTCTTTCTTTCTTTCTTTCTTTCTTTCTTTCTTTCTTTCTTTCTTTCTTTCTTTCTTTTCTCTCTTTTAGATATAGACTTTGCTAATTTGCTGAATTGCCCAGGCTGGGCTAGAAATGTCCTGCCTCAGCTTTCCAGGATGCTGAGATTACAGGTTTTCAGCATTATATCTGGCTTATTTAAAGCAAGTTCAAAAAAAAATATGTACATCGGATGACATAAATAAAAAGTTAAAACAAGAGGCAACAAATGCACTTGGAGAAGGATAATCAATATCAGGAAGTTTAAGCTTGGGTAGGCTGCCATTCTAGGCTATCAAAGTTGTAAACAGACATAAAGTTAATTTTTTTCAGGCTGCAAACTCAGCATGAACTTGTATGTAACTATTTTTTAGGGTTCATACTGATTTTAATTTCAACTTCCTGTCCTGACTGATAATCAAAGCATGATTCACAGAGTGCTTCCGCATGTCGAATTTACAGACAGCTGAGACAGAAGTCTCCTTTCCCAGGGTGTCTCCAGAGCAGGGTCTCACCTTTCTGGGTTCCAGGGCACCTCAGCCTCTGTAAAGCACAAAGGCCACAGTGGCACTTCTTGTCTACCGTGGTGGTCGTTACCTCCACGAGCCCCTGTTAGGACAGCATCCCAGCTGTGCTGGTCCCGTCCTTGTCAAGCTCTGATCTCAGCCAAGCCCAGTGCTCTCCTCTGTGCACATGAAGTTTAACCTGCTGCTCTGTGTTCCCAGGACCCACACTGCTAGATCTCATGGGGAGGGAGAGGGTGGGAACAGCAGCCCAGGAACAGCAGGGCTCTAAGGTCAGAGTAACTGCACCCCAGTCCCTGCACTTTGAAAAGTTCTCATTTTACAGTAAAAATTCTTTTAATCTAGTTGAAACCAAAAGGCAATAAGAAAAGCCTTTGAATGCCACATGTACCACTCAACACATGGTCAGCCTTCCACTGAAGGTAACACAGCCAGTGTATACTGCAAGACTGGGAATACACTCCCAGTTACTACTGAGAATGAAGAACATCCCAAAGAGGTTGAGGGACAGATCTTCTCTTCTTCACTCCCAGGTATCCCTAAGCAGTAGCCTCTTAGGAAGAGGTGCTCAGGCTCTGCCAATTGAATATAGAGTTCCCTGTAACTACTGTAAGTGCACATAGTATCTGAAGGTGGTAAGAGATAAATAACGTGTTTATCGGTTTCAGAGTAAAGTTTGTCACTGAAGGAACTCAGCGTCTCTTTTGGGGCGTCATAGGTGGTCAGTGGCACAGGTAAATGAAAGCAGAGATGCTCTGAAGGCAAGACCATGGGCACAAATACCTTTCTATCACTCCTCTTTTGCTGGAAATAGCACCGCATAGGTGGCTTCCCAGAGCATGACAGTGCCCTCTAATGAGAGAACAATCTCACTGGTGAGACTTCTCCTCTACATTTCCCCAGTGACTTCCTCCAAATAAAGTGACATGTGCCATGGGGAAGTCCCACCACACACCTGGAACCCAGGAGTACAACTTGCATGAATATACCAGATAGTGGACATAGACATTATTGTTAGATTTTGCCTAAATGCTTCAAATATGCAGAAGAACCCCTGGGATAATTTTAAGACTTGAAACTAAAACACAAGTTTTTAATTTTTGCAAAATCTTGACTTCTATGAATGTCTTTGCCCATTTTTTAAGTAAGATGAACTCAGAATGCATGTGCTGTGCTGGTAGGAGCCGGCCAGACCAGCTGACTCCAGAGTGAGCAACTTGACATCCTACAATTCATGTCTAACTCAAGGTCCCCGGTGAACACAGACTTCTGGTTTCATCTGAGATGCCAGCAGTTTTTCTCCTCATTTTTCCTTCCAAGAAGTTCTGCGAACCTAACCACATAATGAGCGGCATTTGATGCCATTAAGCATGATGCAAGCCCTGGCAAGCCTTTGCTAACTCATGTGACATCCGGCTCCCCCGTGCCTGCCAGGGCTTTTTCCTGTGTGGAAGGTTGGAGCCAGGCCTAGCTTGTTAGGCAGACGTAAGAGCGCCGCTGAGCCCACAGGGTACCTCTGGAAATCACAAACATATCCCAGAAAAGGACGTATTTTTTTCTCATAGGTCAAAGCATTTGTGTATGGAAATTGAAATGCAATGACTCAGAAAAATCCATTTATTTAAGTCCTTTATGCAAGACAGCAACAGGTAGCAGCCCCTCAGGATCTCCATGGAGGAGAAGTTCTAGATAATGGTCTCCATGGAGGAGAAGTTCTAGAAGTTCTCGCCTTGTTAATATGTGTTTATTATTCATACTTGATTTTCCAACTTTATGGCACTTTCATTTATATCACAAAATGCTTTCTTTTAAAGGACAGGGAAAAACAAAATAAACCTTACGGCTCAGCTGTATTGAGCACTAAGTATCAGGAAATTTTATTTTATTATGCTAAAACATAGCACAAAATCTACCTTCTTAACAAATATTTAAACATACACTACATTACTAACTACTTGAAATGCCTGCATGGCTAATTTTCAGACTGTTCTGCTCCCAGGAGACTGCAAGTCTATACCCAATGAACAACAACTTCCAATTCCTTTACACACCCCTGACCCCAGGCCCTGGCATCATCCTCCCATCTTCAATTTCTTCTGGCTTACCTGCTTTACATCCCAGGGCAAGGGATTCCACCGATACCCTGACCCACAGTGCTTACCTTATGCATTTGAGTGCTGACGGACAGTTGCGCTGTCTCTCCCTCTTGGCTATTGTATACAATGCTACATGGAACACTGGAGTGCAGAGACTTATTCAAGTGTCTGCTTTCAGTTATCTTGGGTAAATGCCCCAAAGTGGGGAGTGATTCCATGTTTACTCTAGTGAGGAACCTCTACATACCCCAGTCAGTGAAGACTTAAGTAGAATAGATATTTAGTCCTTAAAATCAGAATGTAGGTACTACTTGTATCCTCACTTTATAGAGGAAGAAATCTATGCAAAGTTAAAGAGACTTGCTCAGGTTGAGATTGAGTTTGCAACCTGAGGTCAGCATGTCTGGATCAAGGATGGGCTCTCGGCACTGTACTGGGCTCACCCCTGGAGGAGAATCTGTTCAGGAGGCACCTGCTGAGCATAGTCAGTCTGTACCGACTAAGCATCTGAGGTCATGCACTGTCACAACACGGAAATCAAAGGCATACGGAATCAAAACAGACCACAGGTAGAGGAGCATTCTTGGTTGCACCATGTGACCACACAGCTGAATTTGGAAGTACTTTGTTCATTAATTGTACTGCCAGAAAAAATATCCTATTTCTTACTTGAATGAGAAGTCAGTGGTTTTCGTTGTCTCGTATTTGTGCAGTGGGGGTTACTGCAGGAGCAGGGCACGGGGGCTTGATGACCCCAGAGCACTCCATGAGAGACGAGAAAGGGAGCACCCCTGCTCCCCAGCTCAGGGTTGCCTCATGTGGCCTGCAGTGCACTGCAGACCGAGCCACAGTCTGGGAGCCAGCAAGAAGCAGGAGGCTGTGGAAATGTGGAGCCATCAGCCTGGCCTCCAGGGAGAGGAAACAGCTCCCTGCAAGTAATGCAGAAAATCAGAGTTAGAGTTGAGCGACCATGAGAGAAGTACGCCTGCCACCTTATGTGGCTCTGTGCAATGGCTTGCAAAACATTTACCTCTTGTTAACTGGCTGTCAGAAGTGGGCACTGTGAAAGCAGCACTGATCATCTTAACAGCACTGGACTTCAGGCAAAGGAGATGCCATTGAGTGAGAGAGCTTTCCTGAAGGCATAACCCTAGTCTGAACTCACCAGAGTGGCACATTGGCATACTGCACACTTTCAAGGGTGCATAGTATGCATTTCCTCTCGAAGTGCTCATTGCCAGACATGATATTTCCACCTGCTCTGCTGCTGCTCCAGTCAGTGAAGGGAAATGATTCTTCTGTATCTCTACTGAGCAGCCAAACCCTGCCCCGCCCTCCTCCCTTCACTCATGAGCCCCTCACTTACATGTCTGGATGCCTGGGGGTGGGGGCAGAAGAGGTTAAGAGGGCACAATGAGATTGATGTGTTTTTTATTTTATTTTATTTTTAAGATTTATTTGTTTGTTTGGTACAGGGTCTCATTACACAGCTCAGACTCATAGCAATCCTCCTGTTTCAGCCTCCTCAGTGGTGGGATTATAAGCAAGTGCCATGTCTGGTTTCACATGTCATTGGGTCAGCACAGCATGCGGTACTGGGGATCGAACCTGGGTCCAGACAGACACTTAGACCACTGAGCTATTTCCCTGGCCAAGACTAATATGTATCAATGATCATGAAAGGCAGCTTTTGTGTCTATGATTTGGGCCCAGTCCTTTGAGTAATGTGACAAGGAAAAAAAACATGTAATATGTCCATGAGAAACCCTCACATGTGCCGCAAAATTCTCATACCCATAGTAACAGCATAGTATGATGATGTTCTATCCCTGCCCATGAAGGTAAGCACTGCTGTTGGCATAAGGCAGGCCACTCTCCCACATCTAAAGTTATAGATGTCACTACAAAGCCCCACCATGATCTTAACTCACTCTTCATTCACCTACTTATTTTACAACATTCTTGAACTGATTTATGATGAAAATATGGCTTCTGCTAAGTTTGTTGTCTTGGGTTATTTTAAAAATATTTTGAAGTGCTCACATCATGAATTTAAAATATACTAAGTTGTAAAGTTTATTTTATTTTGATAAACCATAGCACAAAATCTATCGTTTTCTTTATTTTTTTCTTTCTTTTAGGGAAGGGTCTACAGGATGTTCAGGGTCTCACTACTAGATCAGACTCATAGTGATTCTCCTGTTTACAGCCTCCCAAGAACTGGGATTACAGGCATATGCCACTACTCCCAGTCTCAATTGTCTCAGCGTGCTCTGGGTGTGGAACCAGCACAGCAGGCCTGGGGGATCGAGAACCCCCAGCCCCTGTGCCTGCTTGCAGGCACTTTAATTCACTGAACTATTTAGCCAGCCCTCAAAATCTACCTTCTTAACAAATATTTAAACATACACTACATTACTACTTGAAAATGCCTGCATGGCTAATTTTCAGACCCTTCTGCTCCCAGGAGACTGCAAGTCTATACCCAATGAACAATAACTTCTAGTTCCTTTGAACACCCCTAACACCCAAGCATCATCTTCTGACCTTCAGTTTATTCTGGTTTCCCTGCTTTACATCCCTTGTGCAAGTGGATTCATACAGCATTTGCCCTCTGTGACTGGCTTATTTCAGCATGTAGTATCTCCCAAGCTCATGCATGTTGTGCTGCATAGCAGATCCCCTACTTTTATGAGGATAAAGAAAATTGTACTCTCTGTACTCATCATGCTTATCTTATGCATTCATATATTGATGGACAGTTGCACTGTTTTTCCCTCTTGGCTATTGTTTACAATGCTACATGGAACACTGGAGTGCAGAGACTTATTCAAGTGTCTGCTTTCAGTTATCTTGGGTAAATACCCAGAAGTGGGAAGTGATTCCATGTTCACTCTAGTAAGGAACTTCTGCAGCTCCACCATCCCACCCACATTGCACATACCCCAGTTTCTCTTTACCCTCACCAATCCTGGTTTTGCTATTCTTCTCCCACCTCTGTCTCTCTGTTTCAAGTATTGTTCGTCTTTAGAGGAGATATCTCATTGTGGTTTTGCCTACTTGTCCTGTTGACTAGCAATAAAATATTATACTTGAATTCTGAAGCCCTTTTGATTCTGTTCAAAGAACAAATACCTCCCAGCACAACACTTCCATATGACCACTTGGGTGTCATCCACTCTTTGAAGGGAGGAAGAGCCCTGCTTTGACCTGAATGCGTTTCTTAGGCTACTTCACACTGTGAATGCTTGAGAACCCCATGGCCCACCTCATTTGTGCTGTGACTACACCTTTCTATCCAAGCTAACATAATTTTCCAGAAATTCTGTAGGTTTCCAGTGTATTATAATCTACTCCCTACAGCAAAAGCTGTACCTACATTTTCTCAACAGTGGGCCTTCCGTTTGACAGAGTTGAGTGCAGGGGAGATTCCCTTACATCGCTGAAAAGGCTTTTTGCTTAGTTGATTGGGTTTCCTAGTTAAATCCTTAAGACTATTAGAAACTCTCTTAACTAGAATGTCTGAGAGTCTTGTTTTTAAGATTCTTAGAATCCCTCCTGGGTACACTATTAAAGCTTGTGAAGGTCTCAGAGAGCGACTTTCATTCACACTTCAGAGATGCATACTGCTTGACTTGTAATTCCCTGGGCACATGATTTGTTCTGAGTCAGTTTTTTCCTGGATGACCATTTGTTATCTGGAGAAACTGGGATAAGCAAATAGTGTTATGATTAGACTCAGCAGGTCTTGGCTCCTTTTCATGTTGTCTGAAATTTTTTAGCAACTCCTTTGTAGTTTATCTTCTTCTCCCAATGTATTATCATATGCAGATAAAGAGATCATTTGGCACTTATGCCACCTTCCCTAAAGACCTTAGCCAAATCTAGAAGTTCTTGTGGTTAGCTTTTCTACATTACCAACACAGCAGGGCTGGCAAACACATCTGCTCCATCACTGGTGTTGACTCCATCAGGCTGTACTTGCCTCACTGCCCTTCATGTGTTGGAGCCTCTGATGGCTCTGTCTACCTCCTACTGTCACATTCAGTGCCAGCTATTTTAAGTTTTTGCTATGGTAGCAGGTACTGCTTTGCTTGCATTATATGTCAGTGTGGAACAAATTACCCCTTACCTAGAAGCTTACAATGTTTTTTGATTTCTCAGATCAGAAATGTAGGTACAGTTTGATAGTACAATTCCATTCCAGTTCTTAGCCACTAAGACACCTCAGTGGACAGATAGATTTGTGGTGGATGGGCTGATCCTGAAGGTTAGATACCCTCATTCACAGGTCTAGCTGTTTGCTGAAATCTCAGCTCTTGGAGCCCCTGTGGACTCTCTAATGTGGCTCTCTCAGGATACATGGACCTCTTTCTGGATTATCAAGTCACTCATAGAATTTCCCAAAAGACAGATCAAGGCAAAGAAATTGGAACAGATTAAAATTAGTCTCAAAAGCCCTCTTTAATGTAAAAACAAAGTCAAATTCTTCATTGCTTGTTGGGAAAAGTATCAAATAATTTGAATCTATATTTAAAATGCCATAAAACACCATAAGGACTAACTAGTCAGTACAGACATAAAGAAATTGGAGAAAATATATATTAGAGAAAATACCATAAAGTTGTACTCTAAATGGTTATTAAACTGAGTACAGGACATGAAGATGTTTTATCATCAAATCTTACCAAGAAAGAAATATATAAGTGTGAGACTTGTATTTTTTTCCCATAGTAAATCATAACAAAGAGTGATTAAACCCAAAAATTGAGATCCCTGATGACTGCTTGTCTAGGTGTGACTTATAATGAAATATTCAAAACTAACTCAGCAGGTCTAGAATTAGATGGTTAGTCACCTACCTTGAAGCAATATTTATACAGTGCTGTGAGAAGAAGAGAGAAATGCAGTTTACCCTTCTCTTCTTTTGTGAGAGGTGCCCCACATGCATTAAATGAGTCCTTAAGTTTAATTATTTTTTTCCTAAGTTTGATTATTGATGAGGGGATAAGTTGTAAAATCTAAATATACTGGTGCTATGTGGACACACATTTATCCTCAAGGATCAAAAATGAAAAGGATTCAATAAAAAAAAAATCTTAAAACAGAAATAAAGACTTTTAACCTAAATTATTCTGATGTATTAATGAATTACTGGTTTCCACTACCAATATTTATTGAACAAGTGTGGTCATTACAGATGTTTTCAGAATGTTTCCCATTAGAAAGAAGTAAAAGATCCTTTCCCTGAGTAGAAATCTTACTGTTAACCTCTTTGCATCTTTACAAGATGTTTCCCTTATCCGTGTTAAGAAGGATTTGAGAGGAAAGGACCATATGAGGACAATTCTAAGGAAGTTTCCCAACATCTAGCTAAATGATAATTCACTAGTTAGATATCAGGATAATTTTAATTAAAAATTGTGTGTGGTAGGGGTGTTAGGGTTTCAGTCCTGGGACAGTGTTCAACACGCACAATTAAAGGAAGAGAGGCTTAATTTGGCTTATGATTATGTGGGATTCAGTCAATGATTAGATGACATCAATACAGCAAGATCATGGTGGAAGTATGGGGTTGAGTCAAGCTTCTTAGCTCATGGCAGTTGGGAAGTAGAGCAGGGAAACTGGGCCAGAGAGAAAGGGGTCAGGAACAAAGGCTGCGCCTCATTGACCCAACCAAGCACAGCTAGCAGTACACCTTCACTATCTGGGTGTGACCCACCAGTCCCCTGGGTGGTTCTCAAGCCAAGGGAGTTGACACAACTGAGCTTAACCATCACAGAGAGAAATCAGTGGGAAAAATCAAAGAGAGAACATTTACTTTGGGAAACATAAATTGAAATAGCACTTGGTTCATTTATCTGGTTAGCTTTTGTCTTTCTATACATTAAGAGAAATTCTGGGATTTCTCAAGCAGGAAAGAATTACTGATGTTAGTGTAGGAGGGACTGGAAGTCAACTAGGCGATACTGGGAAAGCCAGGTCCTTCAGGTCAGTCTCTTAGTGGCATATCTCCGATATCAGAATGTCAGTCTTCCTGTGCTGTCACTACCTTTTAAAGAACTAGCAAAAGTTTAGTATTGCTATTAAAGATTATTGATACTACTAATGGTAATAATTTTTATAATCTGGAAGATATTAAAAAATGTAGTGTTGGAATACATAGTGAAAAATTCCCTGTGCTTGAAGAAACTACATCTGTCTCCAGTTGACCTTCTCTCCTACCCTCACCCTCCTTTAAGTGTCTCTTATATAAAAAATGTACTAAAAAATGTACTGTATACATATATACATACATATAGATAACTATGTGGAGTTTTAAATTTAGCTTTCAAGCTATAAAGGAGTATGTTAGTCAAATACATGTAATGATTAAGGAGTTTTCTTTCCTTTTCTAATTATATAAATAGATTTTCATCTCAATGTTATTATTAAATTATGTTCTATTAAAACTCTTCAAATGATGAATTAACCTCATACATTACACATAGAGTAATCCCAGTTTTATTCAACAAATCAAAGATAATCACAGTTAGCTCAGTTATGGAAACCACAGTGAAGGTGAAGGTTGAATGATATTCTGCTACTCCTCGATGATACTCCAAAATGTTTTTTAGGTCAGATATTCAGGGTTTTATTTAAGATATGAATAGAAAAATTCAACCCTAAGATTTTTATCTCTACTGGAAGGCCTTAATGTTATATGTGAGTTTTAATTTATTTATTCTAGACAAATCTCTGTAAAAATAAAAGAAAAGTATTTTTTGGTTCCTATATTTATCTACCTCTATGTAAAAAATTAAGCGATGCTGATATATGACATTATGAGGTCTCCAGAGTCTTCCAAAGATGAGTACTCATGTTCTCTTTGCTCACGGCATGTGCTGAATAAAGATGGGTTTTGTCTTCGTGTAAATATTTGCCTGCAGTGTAGCTGTGAGTGTGGGGTGGTCACCTGTCTACTGCCTTGCTCATTTTGAGGTCCAGCAGTGAAACTCACCCTTGCATAATCAGGATGTCCAAATTGCCATAGATAGTGGGGAAGAAACACATGTAAATCCTCAAGTGAGATGTCTCTCTTTCTATTTAATCTGAAAAACTTTACTGTCATGGAAGCTATAATTTTCAGTGAAAGATTATACTTTGTCACTGACCCTGAAATATTGAAACAGGTATATTAAAATTTAGATGGTATGAAGATGGTAATCTGTAATAGTAGTTTCATGCTTGGAGTGCCTGTCATTCTGGTCTTCTGAATACCGGCTGCTTTTCATGACATGCCAGTTAGTTACTGCTGCGCTCTCTCTCAGGTAGATGATTGTTCAAAAAGAAGGGGGTGTGAATGAAGGCAGGAGACAGGAAAAGGAATATTGTGGGACTGTCTTGCTTCAAGGTTGTATATGGTTAGATTTTTGGACTTATATGTAAACCTAAGAAGTATATAATTCTTTATGCCTATTTTTAAAAATATATTCTAATTGTTAAATGTTTTATCATTATATTTTTTAGGGACTTAAAGCTCAATATATCAATACTTGATGAACAATACCTGCTCCATGTTATGCCTCAGATGTTTGATATCCAAACAGATAGTGAGGTTAATCTTAACAGCCTAGGTTGTATGGTAATAACAATAAGCTTGTTTTCTGGATGGTTAACAACCTAAGTTTGCAGACCAAAATTAGAGAAAAAGGAGGGCTACAAGGAAAGCCAACATTTTGGCCCTAGTCTTCCAAGGTCAATTAAGACTCAGGATATATGAGAACTTGTACTGTAACATCATGTAACTCAGTAGTGTCCCAAATTTTCTGATCAAGATTATGGGGCCAAAGAGGAAAGTAATCAATGATGTAGAGTGTGCCTAAGGAGAATCACATGGAGAGAAAACATTCTCTCAGACTTTCACAGAGAGCACATTGGCCAAGCGATGTCTGTGACTCATCTACATGACTGACACTGACAAAGGTTCTACAATCTGAGGTACAGGATCTCAGGATAAATCCTAAGGGGATTTCACTGACCTTATCATATCCAAAAGCTACAACTCTTGTTGCATAGGTCCTGCTTTACCTTGGTCTTAACCATCCAGCAGAAAAATAGAAAAGTATAACAACGAAATATAAGAAGTAAAGCCATGCTGTTATGTTGAGCTGTAGGGGACTCAGGTCAAGAATTTCGGACATTGCCAGTCAAGCGGAAGACCCAATACTATTATGGGCTACTGGATTCTTTTAGAGTATTTTGCTGAGTTTACACACCTATAGTATTCAAATAACGGAACTTATCAAAAAAAGGGGATACAGATGAATGTCCATTTGGTATCTGTGTATTCAAAGTGGTTAGGATAGATATATAGTTACATTCTCTTAATGAATAGAAGGATTTGTTCTAATGGTGTTTGTAAATAGGTTATCATGTCCACATCTTGTACAGCAATTAACCACTAGGAAGAATGTATGCAATGTGTTAATTATTGAAACTGTCCTACCAATTTGGTTTGAAACTGTCTCATTACTATTTGTTTCTCAATAAAATTATGGAAAAAAATTAGATGGTAACAAATCATGCCTCAGTTATTTGATGAGTTTGACCAGTAAGAAGTAAAATAAGTTAGAGGTGGATATATTCAAATTAACTAATATTAGTAAATATTCATTAAGATAAATATATTTAATTTCCTCTGATTTTGGTGAGTTTGAAAGGAAACATATTAATTGGTCTAATATATTCTGCAGTATTTTCTAGTTCCTACTTTCCATTATGAAAAGTTATAGTTCTCAAAAACAAACAAATTTCCTAAGAAGAAATATAGTGATTTTATATAACTCAAATTTATTTTCTTCAAGGAAATATATTAACAAAGGTACAAACAATTTAAGACAGCCAAAGGATTAGGCACATTCCTTTTCCTCTTTTCACCTTTGTTTAATCTTTTTTGGAGATGACTTCTCCAGGTATTAATATGATTATAATTTGCTAAGATAGATAGATAGATAGATAGATAGATAGATAGATAGATAGATAGATAGAGATAGAGGTTTGGAGCTTTGTGTCTCATTTAGGAAAATGAGTTCCAAAATTCTTTCTTATTTTTAAATCTTTAAGACAAATACATATTCGATATATTCGCTTCCTTTTGCCTCAAAATCAGCTTTTATTAGACTTTCCCCAGACACTTAGATTGATAAAGAATAGGAAAAATTTATTTTCCTTTTAGCTTAAGGAAAAGGCTCAATAAATACACAAACTTATTTGGAACTCACTAAGTGGGATGATTTATCTGAATCATTTCAGTCATGATTTGGTTCCTTCCCTTTGTTAACATCTATTTCTACTTGTATATGTAATACTGCAATGGTTTGTGATATTTTGAGCTGAATGTCTTTTTGTATACCTTTAAGTTCAACATTAAATAACAATTTAATTTCTTAAAAATGGCTCACTGACATCACATGTGCAAGCACTTTATTTCTCAAGCAAATTTGTTTGACTTAGCTCACAGCTGTGTTGTGTCCATCGCCAGTAAGAGCACCCAACAAATCATCCTGGGTCTTGGGCTGAGCAGCACTCTCAGTGGAAAAGGAGGAGTTGCATGATTTCCTGCTGACTTGCTTGAAAGATGTCTCAGTTGCTCTTCTCTCATTGCTGGGTCAACTACCCGAACACAAAATAAAGGAAGGAAAGGTTCATTTAGCTCATAGTTACTGGAGGTTTCAGTCCACAGTCAGCTGGCTCCAAGGCAGAGCGGCACGTACAGAGGGCAACCTTTCATGGCAACAGCAAAGAGCAGAGCAGAAAATGGAGGAGTAGCAGCAACAAGGGCAACAGAGAACAAGTCTGTCTCTCTTAAATTGCATTCAGCCTCTCTGCCCCAGGCTGGGTATAGTACTCACACCCATAATCCCAGCAGCACTAAAACCCAGAATCCCAATGCATCATGAGTTAATCTCAAATGCTAGAAGTCTCTGCCCCATGATTGCATGAGGCTTTGGGGGGATAACTAGACACAAACCACAACAAAAGGACACTATGTGGACATGGTGCAGTTGTTGAAGAAAGAGTATTGACTTCCTATTATCTCTGCCTCTGTCAACTACCAGTATTCCTTCCTGCTTATGGGTGCATCAGGCTTCAAACACTTCTTACACTCATGACCACAGTATCACAGACATTGTATCCATTGCCTAATAGCCACTAGCAACTTTTTGTTTTGTTTTGTTTTTGTTGTATAGTTCTAAAGAGTCCTATCCTTTGTGTGGTTGTATTCTATTGTAACATAAACAACATCAATAAAAGAAGCATTTGGAACAACTGTCACAGAAGTCTGTCCCTGTGTTTCATAGCTTGTCTGTTCAGATTCTGGTGGGTAGAAATTTACTCTTGTTAGGATGAAGAGTTGCCTGGGTGGTCCTGACAGATGTTTGGTAACATAGTAAATGCTCACATTAGCAGACTGGAGAGCGGATGACATGGAGACACGTATACAGGCACGTGCGTGCTCTGTGCATTTGTATAATACAGTAGAGGCCCCACTGAATGAAAACATATGGTAAATATACTCCATCAAGGTCTCATTTGCACACTGAGCACCCAAACCAGCTGCTATGTGGTCACATCACACTTCCTTTGTGACTTGTCTAAGAAGACAACATGCCCAGAGATCGGGATCCAGATTCCCAATCTAACAAAAACTGTCTCAAGTGTATCAACCCGGTGGTCCATTTTTGTCTTTCTGACAAGTTCTATCCCAATAGACTACAAGCATGTGCATCTTTCTCTCTTTTCTGGCTATAACAGACACACACACACACACACACACACACACACACACAAGCATGTGCCCTGTGTGTCACAAAGCTTTTTCTTCATAACTGGAAAATATGAGTGGTTGAGACAGAGAAGAAAAACTTGAAAAAATAGTCAACTTTTGTGTTTCAATAAAATAGCAGAATAAAACTTGAAAAAGAAGTAGACTCTTGTGTTTCAATAAAATGGCAGAATTCAATGGAGAAGTAGAGGTTTGTTTGTTTGGAGGGTTTTTTTTTTTTTCCTAAAAGAATTTCTTCTTCCTGATTTGGCTAAAGAAATATATTTACCACATGCAGTTTCTTAAAATTAGAATAGTGCATATCGTTTTTTTTTTTCTTGGCAAAACTGGAGAATAGTGTATATCTTAAACTGACTGTTTTAACTTACTTCCTATTGCCGAAGCTAATACCTGTCAACTTAAGGATTAGTCATTTATTAATACTTATACTATGATCTTAAGTGCATTTTAACTGGACTATTTCAAAATCAGCTAGCATCAGGGTAAATACTGAGGCAATTTGACTGACCTTGGCAGTTACAAACATTAAATTTCTTGTCATATAGGTCTTGCTTTATCTTGGTCTTAACCATCCAGCAGAAAAGTATAAAAATGAGGTATAAAAAGTAAAGCTATATTAATATGCTGAGCTGTAAAAGACTCACGTCAACAACTTCTGACATTGCCAGTCCTATGGATAATCCACTACTATTATGGACTACTGCACTATATTGGATTATTTTGCTGAATTCATGCACCTACGACATTTAAATGGCAGTGAAATACATCTCTGACAAAACTAAACAAAAAAGGGGTACAAATGCGGGACAATTTTGTATCTGTGTATACAAAATAGTTAGGATAGATATACAGCTACTTTTTCTTAATTCAATGAGAAGAAAGATTTATACTAATAGTGTTTGGACAGGATATCATGTCTGCATCTTGTACTATGAATAACCACTACGAAGACAACAATATGCATTGTATTAATGAAACTGTCCTACTAATCAGTTTTGAAACTGTTTCATTGCTATTTGTTTCGCAATAAAATTAATTTAAAAAATCAGCTACCATATAATAGCATTTTACAAAATTTAAAGTGTCACAAAAAATATATATTTTCAAAACAATAAAATGCTCTTTCCTGTTCAGCTTCGTAATTTTTTTCCACAAATGGTCAATTAGTTATTCAATATAACATAAAAATCATAAATATCATGTTGTGAATGATATTAATATCATATTTTCTCTGTATAGAGTGTGGTAAATATTGCTTATAAAAACATATAAAACACTTGATTCTTGTATTTGAGCATTTTACCCAGATGGAGAAAGAGTAAGCCCAGAAATGGGTGATCCTGTTAAGAGAAATTCACAGAACTAAGTCCTGCGGGAAAGAGCAGACTGGTCAGTCTGGAATGAAATGTCCAGGGTGCATGTAGTGAGAAGGCCCACGCACGGATATTTTTTGTTCTGCGAATTCTAAATATCTGTGTTCACAGAGATTCACACAGTCAGAAATTCTCTCTCCACTGGTACGGTGTAGAAAGTGACCGCTCGGGGGAGAGGCTTAGATCACAGGGGCAGAGGACTCACTGATGAGGCCCTGGAGCCATACCATGCCCCTTCACTAGGCAAGACTAAAGCAAACACTGTCACGGAGTACGCTGCCCTCATGGGTTACAGGATCTGCTGAAAACTTCACCTTGGATTGCCCAACCTCTGTAACTTTGAATAAGAGACATTTCTATGGTTTGTATGTCAGTGCAGCAGCCTGAACAGACTGGCATTTTCCAATGCCTCAGAGCATCAACAATATTGCTTTTTTAAAAGTTAGGTTATTGAGAAATAATTTACTCATAGTTTTGAAATCCCCACTACAATCAAGCAGTAGAAGGGGATGCCACCAACTCTCCATAGCCATCCCCTCCCCCATCCTCAGCCCTTTCAAAAAACTAACATGCTTTTGTATGTTTTTTCTAGAGTGTGCTCTTCCTTATCTTGTAGGATGTTCAGCTGATAGGTGCCCCGCAGCTGAAGGGTACTTGGGCTGTTCACCAATAATTGTTAGTAAAGCTTCCATAGATGTTTATAGACCATTAATGTGTCTATTATTAATGTTTTAATAATGCACATTAATACCTGCTCCTCCCACTATTGTGGCTGCCAGCTTTTGAGTCAATGAAGCCACTTCCCCAAGTTCAAGCTTTTCCCAATTCTCATGGGACCATGTTAAATCATTAGCATCAACTCCCTTGTTTCTGAGTCAAAAATTATTGATAAGCACAAGAAAATTGCTTTTTATAAAATTGTTTTTGATCAGGGCAGCCAGATAGCTCAGCAGATTAAAGCTCCTGCTTAGGCAGACATGGAGACTGGGGTTCGATCCTCGGTGTGCTATGCCAGCCCCACCCCCAGAGCACACTGAGGTGGCAGTTGAGACTGGGTGTGGTGGCGCACATCTGTAATCCCAGTGCTTGGGAGGTTGAAAACAGAAGGATTGCTATGAGTACGATCAGTGTAGTGAGACCCAATAGACCCTGTACTAAATACATAAAAAAGATCACTTTTGATCTAGCAAAGTAGAAAGGAAGTAGTGATGGAGGAAGTTGGATAATATCTAAATGTAACTTTTTCCAGGTGGATCATCACAAAGTAATGACTATACCACCCATTCATTATACATGAGGCCATTGCAATGACCTCTGGAGAGACTAAAACCTGTCATGGACAGTTGTTTAATGATTTAAGAATAGTGTGAGACCACATCCCATGCAAGACAGCTCACTGTGTCGTGGACCTTTAAAAATGAAACACTGTAATTTAAATTATGATCTACCTTTGCCTAGATCTGAAATTAAAAGATGTAGAGTGAGAAACACCCAAATTATAAAAGTAATAAAGTATGAAATGTTTTACTAAATTTAAATAAGTTATATTTTCAAGCTCTTACTATATACTATGAAAATTCACATAAATAACAGATACTGTATTTTAATTTAAAATTTTGTGTTGACACAAATCAGCAAGAATAGGGGCTAGGCACTTAGTTCAGCAGTAGAATGCTTACCTAGCAAGCTGGAAGCCCTAGCTGTGGTCCTCGGCATCAAAAACAACCAAAAAATAAACCTCAACTAAAAAACAAATGCAAAAAGACAAAAGAATATTTAACCAAGAAAATTACAACTACATATATAATATAAAAAGACAAATCTTATACACATTTAAGTTAAATTATTGTTTGGATCTATACCAAAGTAACATCTACAGTATATGTATATGGGATCCATGTGAGAAGTGACAGCGTACTCACTGTCAGAGCGGTATAAGCAAAACACCTGCAGTGTCAGGAAAATCTCACTTAATTGAGTTACATTATCCAACTATAAAGGGCTATAGAAGTTCTGGACAATAGCATTTTGGGAATATTTATCATGTCAGCCTGTGTTCAGCTGTGGACAGTCCTATATATAAATCGCTTGTAATATTATTTCTGTTTTGTCATCAAATGTCCTGAGACACAGAAAGATTCAGAAACTCGGCCGCAGTTCTGTCTTCAATAGGAAGAGTGTGTATAGGACCAGAGACCGTGTGGCTCCAGAGCTCACGCTTTTGCTGTCCCACTCTGTGGCTTCTCACATGAGCCACTGGGCTTGGCTGCCGTGCCACAGTTACCATAGTGACAAGCAAGCCTGGGTGATGAGGTGTGGGAGACTGATTTTTCTAAACAGGTGAACCAAATGTGAAGAAAAGAACAAACCTAGTGGTGGGCATAGTGGCGTCTCCACAGATGCCAAGAGCCTGAAGATATTTTGAGGAGTACTTATCACGTGATTGGGTGAAAAGCACGGGGACCCCCAAGGGCTCGGTGTTAGCCCTTATGACAGGAGTGGGGCCGGGGGGCACAAGCCTGTCTTTACGGCAGGATCCTCTCCTAGTGGTAAGTTCCTTTTCACAGGCACACCAACCGAAGCTGCAGGAAAGCTGGGCCAAGGCATGTTGTAGGCAGATGGATGGAACAGCTTTGGAGTACTTGCGGGCTTCGGCTTGTACGGTGTGAGCGGGGACACCAGTGTAGGGAGCACGCTCCTCTTAAAACCACATTGGACAAACTCCCTTCCTGATGCGTTCTAAATCTATTAAAGCGGCAGTCACTGAATGAATACATGTGAAGACACTGTAATAAAAAGAATTTTGTTTGATTACTGAATAAAAATTTTTAGTATTCTAAGAAAAAAAGAGCTTTTAATTAAAATAGAATCTTACCTAGCAGTATCCATCAATCATAATAAAGAACTTTATTATAGAGTCCACTTTGAATCAACATTTTTCTATGACTAACAATCACTCATATAGTTTAAATCTAGTAAAAATAGATTTTCACTAGACATAAAACACCTGTTTTCCTGAAACACATGCTTTTTAAATTTGATATAGGGTGTTGCTATGCAGTTCAAACTGTCTCAGCCTACCCAGTGCTGGGATTACAGGCATGCACCACATGCATGTTCTGGGGGTTGTGTGGCATACCAAGGGTTCCGAGAATGGTGTGGCATGTGGGGCTGGGGATCTGACTGGACCTCATGCTTGCCAGGCAGGTGCTTATGCTACAAAACTATCTCCTCAGCTCCAACACGTGCTTTCAAAGAGATGGAATTTGGAATATGTAATAATTTGCTCATAGTGTTTTTTATTTTAAATACTGGAAGTTAAAATATGTCATTGAAGAAAACCATTATGCTAAATGTTATTTTGAAAGATTAACTGAATAGCTAACATTAAAAAGAATAACTAATTGGAATGTCAACACTAAAATAGTGTGTTTGTATATAAAGTATAAC
>NW_004524604.1:4915023-4944491 GCF_000260255.1 Octodon degus | reverse complement strand
GTGTCTCAGCCTCTCCAGCATTGGGGTTACGGGTGTGTGCCACTGAGTTGACAGAGCATGTGGAAGGAGAGATTGAACCCAGATCTTTGTGCTTGCCAGGCAGATGCTTAGACTGCCAAGCTATCTCCCTGGCCCCTTGATAAGCATTTTGAATCAAATAGTAAAAACAATGCTTACAAGAAGGTGCAGCTATACCAGTGGCCATAATGTGCCTATGTTAAAAGATTTTATCTAACTCATTAGTGACCAAAGAAACCAGTGAGATGTCACAACTGGCTCGCAGGAAAATTCACGGAGCACACACATCAGCACATAGAGTGCTACACTGAATTTATAAATAGATATGAAAGAGACCAGTAACTAAATGTCTCGGAGGCAAAATAATCTGCATTTCTGGGGATGAAAATCGCTTTGCACCACTGTCAGTTTTCTACAATTTACAGAATCATGAGGTAGCTCAGTGAACTCCAGCTTACCTGAATGTTGGGGAGGGGCCTCCTTCAAAGTCTTTCTCAATCACTCTTGGCTCAACTTTACCAACTCCCTTCATTATTGAAAATGTTAGGGGCTAGAGATATAGTTCAGTGGTATAAGCACCTGCCAGGCAAGCACAAGGTTCTCAGTTCAGTCCCCAATACCACAAAAACAAACAAGCAAACAAAACAAAACAAAAAGTTTCTTCTTTTTAAATTCAATAAAGCCAGTAAATTTGTGCTTGACTATTGAACTAAGGTGCATTTTTTTGGGGGGGAGGGAAGGGTCTATAAGGGTGTTCAGGTACTCACTACTAGATTGGACTCATAGTGATGTGCTTGTTTACAGCCTCCCAAGAGCTGGGATTGCAAGTGCATGCTAGCATACCGAGTCTTAACTGCAGTCTCAGTGCGCCCCAGGGGTAGGGTTGGCACAGCAGGCCCGGGGATCAAATCCCCGGCCCCTGCATCTGCCTGCAAGTGCATTAATCCACTGAGTTAGATACCCCCTGCTTTTTTGTACCAGAGTTAAACCCAGGACCCCATGCTTGTCAGGCAGGTGCTAGGCCACTCAGCTATATCCTCAGCCCTAAAGTGCATTTTAAGCCCCATTGGTAAAGACTTTTGACATGTATATTTTATAATTAAATTTTTGGTGCTACTTTAAATTCATTATTAGAATCTATTGCAGTGATTCCTTAGAAGGAGTAATATATTGAATCATGTGTTCTTGTTATAATAAATGAAATTCTTTCATTAGACTAAATTGGGTTTTTTTTTGTTTGTTTATAGTATCTTCAGTTCATTTTTTTTTCTTTACAACACTGCTACGAACCCCTTATGGAAACATTTTACATTTAACTTTTGTTTATGGGTAAAGAGAATAAGGAAATACAAGTAATCCCTTGGTGCTTCTTTTTCTCTTCATTAGAAATATTTGGAACTTTTCTTTTTCTTGAGAACAAAAAAGTGTTATCTTCTTGACTTTCATTTCTACCATGCCTAGCAAAGCTTCCCAATAAGATTCTGCATTAAAACCTGACTGATGGCACCAGCCAGATAGCTCAGCAGATTAAAGCGCCTGCTTAGGCAGGAGCAGACAGACACCAGGTTTGATCCCCAGCCCCCAGTGTGCCATGCCAGCCCTGCCCCAGGGGCGCACTAATACTGGGCCTGGCGGAGCGTGCCTGTAATCCCAGCACTTGAGAGGCTGAAAACAGGAGGGAGGATCACTAGAAGTCCAATCTGTGTAGTGAGACTCTGTAGACCTGTACTAAATACAGAGAGAGAGAGAGAGAGAGAGAGAGAGAGAGAGAGGAAGAAAGAAGAAAGAAAAACAAAGGAAAGAAAGAAGAAGAAAGAAAGAAAGAAAGAAAGAAAGAAAGAAAGAAAGAAAGAAAGAAAGAAAGAAAGAAAGAAAGAAAGAAAGAAAGAAGGAAGGAATATTAGATTTCTTTTGCTGCTTTCCATCTGCCTGTTGATAGTAGGTGCTATAATGATTTGCAAGAGCTGAAGGAATCGTTGTTCAGACCTTGGACTAATTTTGGGTCAGAGGCTCAGTGATTTTCATTTCTGAGGTTGTCAAATAAAAAACCCCACAAGAACACTTGGAAAATTCCCAGACCTAAAACAGTGTCCTGCTCAGCCTCATTCACCCTACACTGGGTGTCTCCCACAGTAATGGTATAGATGTCCCTGTGGAACCACTCGCAACAGGGATTGTAATATTTGACTGTGGCAAGAAATAAAAATAACACATGATGTCTGCGGAGAGCTGCAACTGTTCTCTGTACTCAGTGAATGGCCAGACTAGACTTACAAGAAAAACAGTCCGGATAATAGCTGCAGTCTACAGTCCCCGGCCATGGCAGGGTTCCGTCCTAAACATTTCACAGGCATTATTTTACTTAAAACTCAAAACAGCCCTGTGTGGAAGCCATTTTTTTTTTCAAGTTCATTTTACTAATGAAGAATGGAATCTCACCTTGGAATCCCAAGTTGATAACAACTTTCCCAAAGATATAAATCTCCTAAGTGAGAATTTAAAGCTGCTTTGTCAGAATCTCAAGCTTATAGTCACACTTTGCTATCTTCCTCTTTAATAACAATCATATGAATGCATGTTTTATCTACAGTCCAACTCGACTCTCTTACACTACTTTGCCTTTCAGTTAGTTGAAAGTCAGAAAGGTCTAAAGTCAGGCAGTCGAAGGACGCACTTCATAACTTCCTTCTTAACAACTCCACCAAATAATTTTTCAGGTCTGTTTCAATTCCTCTGATAAAAGCAAGCTCAACTCACTTAAGAAAAACCAATTTTTACTTTCAGTTGTTACACAAAATGAATTTTATTGGGGACCTAAAAGAACAAAATAAAATTATCTTCTCAACAGTATTTTGCAGTTTGCAAATTCCAGATGCCTTATTTAATGATGTTATAGTTTTCTGAAAGATTCAAAGCTCTCAGAAATTTTGAATGTTCTCTAAGCATATGTAGGAGAAATATTTCTGGAAAAAGAAATATGTGTACTATATTTGGTTGCTTAAATATAGTTGTGGCTCTACTTTTCTTAAGATGCAATTATTAATGTGGTAACAGGTTATAAGCAGAAACATGATTATCTCCAAAATGAAAACAGGAGATTTTGTCGTTTTTGTTTTTGTTTTGCTTTTTTAAATTTTTTTTTGTGAAACTGGGGATTGAGCTCAGGCCCTTGTGCTTGCCAGGGAAGCACTTATTCTACTGAGCCATCTCCGCGGCCCCAAAACAGGATTTTTTAATAAAGTTACATGTGTTCATGATGTTAAAATGAGAATAGAATAATCACTGGCTAACCAGGAGTAAAAAAGATGTTCCTTAAAAATAGTGGCTTCTCATAAAAACTGGTTGTAACCCATTTAATGATAATGCAATGAAAATACTCTACGTTCTTCAATCCAAGACTGAGTTAAGACTATTAGCTGTCATCAGTTAGCCATTTTATTAACAGGCCCTTGTCAGCACATGATAGATAAACAGAAGAGAAAACGTTCAAGGGTTGGAAAAGAAAATACACAACTACCTTTATTATACAGACCTAGAAAAATTTTCAAGTAAGATAGTTTAAACAGGTTGCTGTCTACAAAATTAGTATACATTTCCATACGCCAGCAGTAAAGTTTAAAAATGCCAGTTTAGAATATCAAAAGACACAAAGTATATAAAAATAAGTATTAATATATTATTATATATCTACTATTTATACAAATATAAATTTGTGTGTATGTATATACTCATTATAATTTTAACTTATGATTCTTTGTAGAATGGCATTTATGGCATTTAAAAATCCTAAAGTCCTGGTGATGTATAATATGTTTATGGGGTAGAAGTCAATCCTAAAAATATTCTATTAATATTACAGGAGGCTTAATAGCATAGGAAGGCAAGATTGATTGATGTAAAGATTTATTGCAATGCCACTAACTATTCAAAAAAAGTATGTTGGAGTCAAGTATTGACCAGCAGGGTCTCATTTTATATATGTTGAGTAGATATTCTGATGAAGAACACAAACAAAGTCGCCTCAGGAATTATAAAGATACAGTAAATAATATAGTGGACTATTTGGTGCAAGGATTTAAAAGATGGAAAGCACAACATAATAGAGTTGAGAAATAGATTTTCACATATACAAAAATTATTTTAATAGCAAAGCTGCATGGGATGATCAGTTGAGAAAGAACAGAGGTCTGAAAATAATTCCAGCCAGAGAGATAGCTCAGCAGCGTAAGTGTCTGCCTGGCAAGTGGAAGGTCCTGAGTTCGATCCCTGGTACCAGAAAAGGAAAAGAAAGGAATTCCAGGATTGCTGTGCCCTCTATCAAATCTCTCCAGCTCTAACATAACATACCCATTCTCACTTTCCCATCTCAGAGGCTGCAGCCTCTGAACCCAGCTGCTTTCCCAGCACTTGTGTGGAGAGCCCCCTTGCCAAGTCCAGCAGGGGCTTCCTTGGGGCCAATTCTCAGGCTTTCCCTTACTTGATCAAGCAGCAGTGTGGACACAGGTGACTCTAACTGCACTTCTTATCCTGGCTTTCAGGGTACCCTGTCTGTCTCTCTGTCTCTGGCCCTTGCAGTTCACCTCAGACTTCTTTCTGGCTCCATCTGCCCTGTGGTTCCTCTAGATGTTAGCATGCCATAAAGATTGTCCTTTGGCCGTCTACCTTAGCCGATCCATACACCCCTCAACTGCCTTGACTAATGTCCTGACTATAAACATACTTCGTAATTGGATGACACTCACAATTAGATTCCCAGCATGAATCTATCTCTGGAACTTGAGGCTCATACATTCATGTATCTGACTTCTTTTTGTTTGTTTGTTTGTTTTTTGTTTTGTTTTGTTTTGTTTCTCTGAATGTGTGGTGGTCATTTCAAACTGAATTGGACTAAGCAAATTCTTCATCTTCCTCCACAGTCTATCACTCCCCTCCTCTGTCTTCCTCATCATAGAACATGAGATGCCCATGCTTCAGGGCTCAGGCACAACTCTAGGCCTTGTCCTTGCTTCCTCTTTCCTTAAACAGCACCCCACGCTTTACCATTTCCTGTTCACCTCCAATGTATCTTTAAAATAACACCACTTTTCTGCATCTTCATGACTATTGATATTTTCTACACTGTGATTTTCTGAACTCCGCTTCCTCTCTCATGCCTTTTGTTAAACAATACAAAATAGTAATAATAAAACAGCATTACAAATGATACAAAATTTCACTAAACAGTAGAAATTTAACAATGGTTGCTGTATTTCATGATATTTTCAAATTAGTTGTTTAGGTTACCAGATATAAATGTGAAAAATTGATTTCAAAACAACAACAAAAAGTTATAAAAAATTAAAAAGAAAAAAATTAAGCACTAACTGCTCCTAGATCGGCAGTACAATTATTCAAATTATCCATTATATATACATAAAAATATCTTTTTCCCTTTTTTCTTTTGTCCTTTTCCTTATCTCAGTTTTTCCTTCCCATTGAACAAATTCTTTCTCTTACACAGTATCTTTTTTCTTTTCTTTTCTTTTGTGCAGCACCGAGTATTGAACTCAGGATATTGTGCTTGCCAGGCAGGCACTGATGCTATTGAGCTATCTTCCCGACCGCAGTATCTATTCTACCTTTCACATTTTGTTTACTCTTTCAGGCTCTCACACTAGCAAAGCAATATGATCTTTGCGCATACTGGTCTGATTTATTTCACTTACCAGTACAGTCGCTAGTTGCATCCATTTATCTACAAAAGCCTCAAATTTATCTTTTTAAAAGCTGAATAATACTCCATTGTGTAAAAATAGCATGTCCAAAGGAATCACCAAGAAAGTAAAAGGAAAGTTCCCAAACTGGGAAAAAATTATAGGTGACTGTCCATTAGACAAAGTACTCCTGTCTAGAACATATAAAGAATTTTTAAAAATTATACTTCCAAAATTCAAACAGCCAGTCAAAACATGGGCATCTGAGATGAATGTACACCTCACAAATGAAAAGATACAAATGGTAAATAAATATATGAAAAAAATGTTCAATATCATTGGTCATTCAAGAGATGCAAATTGAAACAATGCTGAGATACCATCTTATGCCAGAAAGAATGGCTATCATCAAGAAGTCAACCAATAACAAATGCTGGGGAGGCTGTGGGGAAAATGGAACACTTCTCCATTGTTGGTGTGAGTGCAGGCTGATACAACCACTATGGAAATCAGTATGGAGATTCCTCAAAAAGCTAGGATTGGAGGTCCTACTCAAACCAGCTATTCTCCTCCTAGTTATTTTTCCAAAAGACCTGAAATCGTCATACCACAGGGATATATGTGCACCCATGTACCTAGCAGCGCAATTTGTCATAGCTAAATGACAAATTGCTAAATATTCAAAAACAACCCAAATGTCCATCAACTGAGGAATGGATAAAGAAAATAGGCTTTTTTTAATTTCTCTTATACACTATATCTATTTTCTATTCAATTGCCAGTGTTCCTTTCAAAATACAAACTGAGTTACCATGATCAAAGTCTTCAGTGCTTTCTCATTCATTTAGAAGAAAATCCATGTGCTTCATTTTCTTCATAAACACTGAACTCCCTCATACCAGCCTTCCCCTCAGACATTATCACTCTTTCTCTTGTCATGTGCAGGGATTTTTCTCAGTAGGGAAATTTCAGATGAATCACCACTTCCTCAGAGAGGCCTGAAGTAGCCACTAGAACTCTTTCAGAGGTGTCACCCTGCGTTAGTTAACTGCATGATGCTTTATGTTGTCCTGTAATTATCTCATGTCCTAATATTCACTTATGCATGCATGGGTGCATGCATGTCTTCCTTTAGGAAGATGTCTGCAGCATGTGGCAGAACCTCTGTCCACTTTCTTTGCTCTTGCACCTGCAACACCGAGAGCATTGCCTAGGCAGGAGAAGGGGTGCTGCACGGGAACTGTAACATTAGTGTAGGAAATCAGTGCTGTGAAACAGCTATGAAAACACTGGAAAAAAGATTTCTACTCAAGTATTCGAGACGTGGGAGGATTGCAGCATGAGCTGACCCAGATTTTACTTCCATTGCCACGCTGTCACTGATGGCTCTGCGAAGAGCTTGGTGAAATGAGTATTTGGAACTGAAAAACTTTCCCTCCAAATCATGGCAGTCCGCACAATGCTTTGAAGGTAAGGAGTGCAGTTTAAGTAGGTTAAGATGGGAGCTAGGAGCAAATGTACTATGTGATACCGTGTGAAAACAGCTATAAAGTCAAAGGAAATTCTAAGTGTATTGGACAACACATCCAACACATTAGTCACTGATGCTTTCCCTTGACACCATTTGTTAAACAAGAGTAGGTGTTTGCCAAAAAGGTTGAAATTAAGTAAAAGACTAAAACACTCTCATACACATAAAACTTCCTTTCCCAGGAAGTTTTCGTATCCAAGAAACTTAAATATGAAACAGTTTCTTTTAAATCATTCTTAGGATCATACACCCTGTAGGATTTCAATTCTTAAATGCATACCCCTGTGCATCTAGGATATCATAGAGCCTACTAACTGTCTTTTTTTCTTACTTTTTTCCCACGTATACTTATTAGTACCTATGAACTTTGTGAAGTATCTGGTTTGACTGTGGCATTTTCATGCATGTATTTACCATGTTTTTATCATATCCGTTCCCTAAACTTCTCTCCACTGTAGTACCTTATTCTCCCCCTTCCCCTTCTCTTACCTAATAGTCTTTCCTCTCCTTTCATGTTTTATTTTTCAGAGTGCCTGTGTTAAGGAAAACTTGAGATACTTGTTTTTCTGAGCTACTAGCTATACCTTTAGCACTGTTAGTAAATGTACTCAAAATAGTTTTGCACAAAAATAATAGGAAAAAAATAATAGGTGCATTTTCTAATTTTAAAAAATTCTTGCCAAGGAGAAATTGGGGGACAGGGGAAACTAAAGATATTAAGATAGTAAACTCTATAACCAAAGGTATTAACATTTTTGTAAAATTATTCACACTCTGTACTATTTTAGTCTTTAGCTTTATTTGTGAATAGAAAAATACGGATACAGCTTAAAAACGAATGCTATTTAAAAGTTTTCAATGAATTGATTTTTTATTAAAAGATATCCACTATCAAAAACAGTTATCTGTGCAAATAACTAAAATATCTTTCTCTCTGCTTAGGCTTTTTATACTTCCTATTTTACACTTCTAATTTTTTAAGATTGAAACATTTGTATAGTTATTAAACTAACTATATACTTATTTTACTTGATCTTTTAAAAAAATTTGCAGAATCATTGTCTTCAACATCTCTGGTTACTTTGATATTCTCGACTTAACTTAGTTTCTTCCAAGGTTAATTCCAAGTCTTTTTCCCTTAAATTTTTTAAACACACAATCATTTAATTAAAACAAGTGTTTAAATAGGACTATTTTACCATTAATTTTCTGGTCTGTTGATAATGACTTATGAAACTCTTCACTTCAGATACTGGGTTTTCCCTAATAAATATTTTATAGCCATGACTCTTTGATCTTCAACTTTTGTTTTCATAATGAGACAAAAAAAAATTTTAAAGTATGCAAAACCTTTTTTCCCCCTTCCTTTTCTTCTACTACCATAAATTTATTTCAACATTCTGGCCCCCATCAACTACCAAGATGTTAGTATTTCTTTCCCAGTCGGTAAACAATGGAAGTTGTAAAATGGCCTGTGCTGTCCCAGAACAGGCTGAGAAGGTCAACAGAGATCTGAGTCCTCAGAGGACTCAGCCTCATCATGGCTGTCCCAAGGCCGTGGATGTGAGTGACACTGATGAATGGTTTCCTCCTATTGACAGAGAACTAGGGGAGGAGATTCTCCTTAGCTAATGCCTGTCTCAATTCCTTCCACACTCTGGATTCGCCCCCAACAAATAAAGGAAAAATTAAAAGTTAGACACCATTTATCAACACATGAGAATTTAGGATGAATACCTATTAAATCTCAACTATTCACATGCAGTTTGCAAGGTTTCCTCCAAGTGTCTTAATGTAGTATTGGTTTCCCTAGGCTGGTGGAACAAATTATGAACTTGATGTCTTAAAACAAGAAATTTTTTTTCTCTGAAGTCTAGAGTCAAGAAGCCCCAAATCAAGTATAAGAAAGGACAGATGCTCACTTGTCAAAGTCCCCTTGGACCACTCGTGCCCCTGACCTCTTAGCTATAGGCCCAACAGCAGTTCTTGGCTTGTGGCTGCATAACCTCATCTCTGCCTCCCTGACACATTTCCCTGTTGTCTGTGCATTGTGCCTCCGCAGCTCTCAATTTTTCAGGACACTTGTGATCAGATTTAGGGCTCACCAGGATAACCCAGAATAATATGTCAGACTATTCAACTTAATCACATCTTCAGAGATCCTTTTCTCTGATAAAATAGCATTTCTAGGTTTCACAAGATAAGACCTGCTCAAGCCTTTGGTACCCTATTACACACTTTGTAGATCTATCTTCATCTTTTCTACTAGGCAGAGACCTAAATTTAAGATTTTAAAATATGCCCACCTAAATCTACCTTCTGACTTTTTAAAAATATATATTTGTATGTTTTTCTTGGTATACCAGTAATATGTTTGCACTATTTAAAAATTCATTTAAATACAAAATTTTGGAGGCAGGAGACAGGAAAAGGAATGTTGCAGGACTGTCCTACTACAAGGTTGTATGTGGTTAAATTTCTGGACTTACGTGCAAACATAAGAATTATATAATTCTTTATGCCTATTTTTTAAATATATTTTAACTTTTAAATGTTTTTTCATCATATTCTGTAGGGACTTAAAGTTCAACATATCAATCCTTGATGAAAAATACCTGTTCCATGTTATGCCTAAGATGTTTGATACTCAGACAGATAGTGAGGTTAAGCTTAAAAGCTCTGGTGGGTTAGCAACCTAAGTTTGCAGACCAAAATTAGAGAAAAAGGAGGGTTGCAAGGAAAGCCAACATTTTGGCCCTAGCCTTCCAAGGACAATTAAGACTCGGGACATATGAGAACTTGTACTATAACATCATGTAACTCAGTAGTGTCCCAAATTTTCTGATCAAGGAGATTATGGGGCCAAAGAGGAAAGTGATCAATTATGTAAAGTGTGCCTAAGGAGAGTCACATGGAGAGAAAACATTCTCTCAGGCTTTCACAGAGAGCGTATTGGCCAAGCAATGGCTGTGACTCATCCACATGGCTGCCACTGACAAAGGATCTACAGTCTGAGGTACAGGATCTCAGGATAAATCCTGAGGGAATTTGACTCACCTTATCAGATCCAAAAGCTACAACTCTTGTTGCATAGGTCTTGCTTTATCTTGGTCTTAACCATCCAAAAGAAAAGTATAAAAACTAAATATAAGAAGTAAAGCCATGCTGTTATGTTGAGCTGTAGGGGATTCAGGTCAACAATTTCTTCGAGGTTCATGGGGCATAAGAAAGATTTATAAGTATTTAAACAGCTAGTATCTACAAGGTATTTTTCTACAAACTTCTCATATATTAGTTTACAGTATGCTCCATTTTTTTGTCCCATTTTAAGAACGGAGAAGATGAAGAATAGGAGGTGCTCTGAAGCCACATGGCCAATAAGTGGTAAAAGTGGTACAAAGGGAAAATGAACCGAGACAGGCTGACTCCAGGAAATACTTGCCAAACCACAAACTTTTTCATTATGGACAAATTAATATATGGTCAGAACACTTTTAGGTGTAATTTTATGCCTTTTATAAGCATATGACGTGCTGTTTCCTTTCCCTAATAATGCCCTAATTCATTGACCTTTCTCACCTTTATATTCTGTGTGCTTCAGTTAGAGCCCAAGGTATGCTGGGTATTATTTAAGAAGTACTTATTGACTAAAATTAACGCAATTATTTGCTACGAGGTAAAGATCGAAGCAATTTATAGTACTCTAACATAATCTGTTGACTAGTGTTTATTTCACTCTCAACCTATTTTCAGTGTCTAGTATCATAAAAACATACATGCAAATATAATGTCAAGATGAAACTTCGGCAAATTCCTTGTGCTTTCATGCTCATTATTCATGCTTGGAAAAAACTCATCACTGTGTTTATAAAATTAAGAAAGTATTCATTTATTTACTGCATAGACATGCCCTTTTTCCAGTTCAAATTCCAAAGCATAAGATCCCTCTGTCTATTTTGAGCAGCATCTAGCCTTATCCCAATATCTTGTGGTTTTGGCTCAGTGATCTGATACTAACTGAAAATGAGATTTCTTTTTAATAGTAATTTTAGCTTCAAGCAAACTACTAATATAGTTCTGAATTATGTTACTTTTGCCAACTTCTAGCTGTCAAACTATAAAAGATTGTGTTCATCATATTATCTAATTTTGAAACTTTAAAAATATTGTATAAGAATGATATCCTTATCAGGGGTAAAAACAAGTAGAGTCCCAGTCTGAATCTGCTGGTTAATTACTATCATATAATTATTGCTGTATGTGCTGAACTACCAGAAAGGTTACCCTCCCTTCTCATATTGGAACCTGTTCTCTCTGATTTCTCAAGATTTGTAGTGAGGTATGTTGAACATTATGGGATCAAATGCCTTACTCAGAAATCTCATAGCACTTGCACTTTGGCTATTTTGTAACTCAAGATCCAGGCAAGACATCACTGACTTAATCCCAAAAGGACAATGTGAGTGTGTGATAAAGAAATAATTTAGACTGTATGGGAAGGATTAATGAAAATTAGTGGGCAGTGAAAACTCCCTGGGGTGAAACACAAAAGGGAACTGTGAATGCAAGCAGCTCTACTGCAAGCAGAGAAGCTGCAACTTTAAGGGATGTGGATTAAGATGCCTCACTACAAATAGGGGCCAATTGCCCCTTAGTGTGGAGGGAGACAAGAAAGGAGTATCCTGATTGATCTCTTTTGCAGTTTTCTAAAGTCTTGATATGAACTGTCAAACCCAACCTGAAGCTAAAAGGTCAGAGAGTCTGATTTAGACAATTTATGGAAATTAATCCCCTGGGGCATGTTAGACAGCTTTCCATGACTAAAACAAGTACTTAGGATAATTCAATTATACAGAAAAAGGCTTACATTTGCTCACACTTTTAGAGTCAATTCGCAATCTATTGGCCATCTTGGTTTGGTCCTGTGTCATGGGAGGCGTGTCCGGCAGAGCAAAGCTACTCAGTCAGGGCTGGGAAGCAAAACAAGTAGCGAGGAAGAGTCTGGCTTTGGCCCCATAATGACACTTATGAGGATGGCCCCAGTGACTGGAAGACCTCCCATGAGGTCCCACATCTTGACATTTGCACCATCTCCTTGTGTGCCAAGCCTTGAAGAATTAGACTAGTCATTCCATATCCCAGCTATAGTACAGGATAAAGAATAGAATGATGGCTTGAGAGAGCATTAAATGACAAAGAACATCATGTAGTTTTGGCTGAAGTTCACGGAGGGGCCCTTTGACATGTGAATCTTCCTAACCCCTCATTACCTTTCTTCTAGAGATACAGAAAAGAAAAACTCAAGTCATCTTTGATTCTTCTTTTTTTTCTGGATAAACTATGAACGGGTTCTTTACATGTTCTTAAAAGTGTATCTCTTGTAAGGCATTTCTCGTAGATGCGTGTTACTTCTACTGCTACCATTTTTGTGTAGGTCTTGGCTTTTCTATCTTATACCAAACTAATTGCTTCATGATAACCATCTGTCAAGAATTGGCATTCTTAAATTTCTGTATGCTTACCACAAAACTTACATTGAATCTCAGTTGCTGTAGATCCCAAGTACAATGTCATTTACCTAGGGTTAGACTTTCTAGATGCTGAACACATCTTCAACATTTGTAACTAATATCATTGCTTCCTAATTACTCCCCACTTGGTGTTTTACTTTATCTGCTTATAGCTCTGTTCCCTTCTCTTGTTGATTCTATTTATTTCACTTCAAAAGACTATCCTAAATTCACTAAATCTTAAATTCTATATTCTTTTAAAATCCTTTCACAATGTCCAAAGGTTGTCCTATAAATTTATTATGTGTTTTTCCATATGTTTTGGTGGCTGTTGGTTCTATAATTATATACTGTTGTTCTTGTGTTGAGAATAGAGTTGAGACTTTACTTATTTCACCAATTTTACATTACCTGAGGTAATTAGAGAAATAATACTGACACATTGTTGTCTTAAATGCATTACTTTTGAGTTGGATTACATCCTTAAATTACATCTCTGGACTAGTTTGTTGTATTGTGTTGGCTAATTTAGACCAACTCTAAGAGAATTAATAATGACAGTAAATGACTTTATTTAAAGCAGATAATAAGGCTTTTATTTTTATTGCATTTTTGTAAAAATTCCTATATGTTTATACACAAATGTACATAAGTACATAAAAATACAAAAAAAATTTACATGGTGCCAATATCGGGTTAGTGCTTAAGAATAAGAATTTTGTTTGCTTTTACTACTTGCGTTGTGTGATAATCTGGACATTGTTAAATACTTTAAACTTTTTTTTGTGGCTGGCTTAGCTCACCTAGGGGTGGGGCTGGTGCAGCATGTGGTGCCAGGGATTGAACCATGGCTCCTGTACATTTAATTAAACTTGCCTAAGCAGGAGTCCTAAACTACTGAGCTATCTTGCTGGCCCTATCAAATAATTTAAATACCGAGAACAATTATGACACTTTTCTTAGTCATGGACTTTTAACAACAGATCAAGTTATCTGTTTAATCAGATTATTTTTTGTCTTACTTACAGAATGATTTAGCAAATTATTCATAGCAAATATTTGTAAATCACAGAATTGTCTACTTCAACCATGTATAATTTAAACTATTATTTTTACATCAGAAGTTGCCTGTAAAATTGCAAAATACAAAAGTTATATAGCAAAAAATTTGAAAATGAAAATAAAATTTTGAGCCGGCCAGAAGTAGCTATTTAAAATAATTCTTTTAAAAAAAAATGCTCACATTAGTTGGAGTCTTTTATTTGTCAAGTGAAGTAGTTTGGGGTTCCACAGAGCAATTGTTTAAGAATGAAACAGGCCTAAATTCTGTTTACATGGCACATGCATAATCTAAGACCTTAAGTATAGCCTGAAGGCTTAGAATTAGTAAAAGTGATGCATACAAGTGATACAGAGGAATGAAGCTGTCAAACTGGAAGATACCTGGGAGGACTCTCTAAAACCTAAAAATGAATTTTAGGAAAATGGAGGTTAAGAGCAGAAATGTTTAATGAGGAAAAGAAAGCTTCTCTATCCAAGAGAGGGACAGAAAAGGACCCAAGTCGGTTGCTCAGGGCATATCTTTTTTCTAGGGATATTTATAGAGCAAAACCATGAGGTGAGGAAGGAAAAGGTAGAAAACGCAGGAATTCACTGAGTGAGCATGAGCTGAGACAAAACTGTGGTCAACCAGTAAGATTACAAACACAATTGCTCAGGTAAAATTGATTAAACCCGGGACCAAATGGGGATGCAAGTCACTTAGCAAGTGGGCATGAATACAGACTAGGGACTTTTCCTGTAAGGGATTGGGTTAGTGACTCTTCCTGGCTTCCTTGAGATGATGATCAATCCTGGAAGCTTATCTTTAGGGAGGTAAGCTTTTGTTTGATCTTTTGTCTTGAGGTCTGGCCAACAGTGGGAGTGTCTGTCGCTCTCACAGCTGGCAAGATAGCTTATCTTTTATGTTGTCTCCATTGAAGGCCTAGCCCTGTCTGAGTTTCTAACTCAGCTTCCTACAATGCAAACACACATAGGTACTGCATCTGGAGGTTTACATGCTATGTTCTAAAACTAAGATAAATCACAAACTGAATGACTTGACAAAATCATTTCAATATGTAGAATAAATTCTTAACTGAAAGATTCAATATCACCACCATTAGCTACATAATTATAGAGATCTCTTAATTATGATGAGTATCTTTAAAGTAAGATTATTAGAACATGGGCTCCATGGGCCAGAGTAATCTAAATATAGTGAGAAAATGTGCTTGGGGGGTGGGGCACCAAAGGAAATTGAATACCTCTAATGTACACTTTGTGCTTTATCACTCTAAGCCCAGAAGGAGGGAAATAGTTGATGACTGTAATTTCCTGTGCTCAATTGGTTAGGAGGAGGGCTGGGTAAAATACTACTTGGCTAAATATGGTTTCAAGCTAGGAAAAACAGACACTCTAGCTCAGTGGACAAGAGCAAATGTTCTTTAGTTCTGTGTATGTGGGTTGGAATACTGATCTTATTATGCTAATAGCACTCATTCACTTCATTTTATATGTCTTCTATGGTTACCAGGTGCCTGGTAAAATGCTTGGCATTCCTGGCAAATTGGAAACAATGCCAGTATGTTTTAGATGCAGTTAATCTGGAAGGCACCTGTCAAATAACCAAACCAGGATGTCATTCGAGTGTAGGTGGGAGCAGGATGCCATTTTTAAAATGCAATTGGCTGGGTCATAGAAAAATATAGAATACTTCAGAAGTTTAAGGAAGAAAAATGACTTTAGAAATGTGAGTACAGTCAGGTCATCAAGACATTTATCGTAGTGATATAGGGAAAAATGATCTCCCGACCTGACCTGGATGAGTTCATATTCTCTAAAACCAAAGAATGAATTTTAGGAAAAAACAGAGGTTAAGAGTAGAATATTTATTGGGAAAAAAAGCTTCTGTCTCAGAGGGGACAGAAGGGGGGCCTGACGGGGTTGCCCAGGAAACTGTCTCTTCCAGATTATTTTTACAGGGCAAAATCAAATGGGGCTACGGAACTCTCTTAGGTGGACAAGAGGTGGGACAAAACTATGGTCAACCAACGGGATTACAAGCACCATTGCTTAGGTAGAATTGATTAAGTTCAGGACCAAATAGGGATACAGGTCATGTAGCAAGCAGGCATGAATGTAGAACAGGATTTTATGAAGTAGCCATCCAGTAATATTCGGATTAACGATTCTTCGATTTCCCTCAGGGGGATGATCAGTCTCGAATGCCAATCTTTAGGGAGGTCGGGATTTGTTTGATCTTTGGTCTTTAGGTCTGGCCCATGGGGGGAGCATCCATCCCTCCCAGTGTTGCAAGATATCTTGTCTTCTGTGGTATTTCCTTCAAGGACCAGGCCCTGTCTGACTGCCTATAATATTTCTGTCTAATTCGGCTGCCTGCAACACTAGGATACATAAAATCCACTGAAGATTTTTAAGCAAGAGAGATGAAAATTCAAATTTCAGTTTCTAAAGATTACTTTGACTACACTAAAAGAAAAAAAAAGTATTAAAAGATGTTTCAGTAGTACTTAGAGAATCCAAAAACATGTAGTGGGGACATTCCACATAAGAAATAGTAGCCATTAAAACAAAGAAGTAGAAGTGCTAAAGTCATACTAGAGTAAAGCTAATGAATTCTACATTTCTAGCATTTACAAATGAATAAGTGAGGGTTATGGTCATTAAATTAACGATTTCATTATGGGGACTAGATTTAATTGCATTTTAATTTGACTAACTTGAATTCAAAATTTCCTTGCGAGATACAAAAAGAAATGTCAAGCGAGCTCTTGGATGGAAAGCCTGAAGTTTGGAGGATCCTGGATTAGAAACACTAATGTTATCTGCACTGCCTGGTGGCTGGTTACTGAAGTTCTAGGTACCGATGACATGTCTTGGAGAAGAGAGTACACTCAGATAATAGGAGTCTTAGAGTAAATCCTTAAAAACTCCAATGTCTTAAGGCTAAGTAGAGTCAGCAAAAGAGACCCTCCCAACAGTGAAGGAAGGAAAAAGTCTGAGAAAACCAAAAAGCCAAGGAAGGATGAACAACTGGATCATTCAGATACTCATATATTGAAGGTTGATAGCCATGGACTCGGGACCTTGTGCTTGCAAGCAGGCACTTATGCCATTGAACTATATCCCCAGCCCTAAATTTCTGCCTTGGTAAAATCAGGGGAATGATCCCTATCTCATGAAATTCTTCCAACAACTAACTGGTGGGAGGGTAGAAGAATGCTCAGCAAAATTTTTGGCACATACATAATGTATTTAACATAATGATGCTTAACATAAACACAGCTGTATATAGTGTCTTGTACATATTAGGTACTTGTGAATATTTGTTAGATTTTGAGTGAATATGATTCTGATACACTGCATCTGATTGTCCAGAATATATACTAGTCTAATGCATATGACTGTATATTTTGTTAAAGGCACACCTTATATGTTCAGGTAATAATGATGACGCTATGTGCAGTGCTTGCTATCCAGTTAATGCTTGGGCCATTTTTGTTCACAGGGGACTATTTTTCTGCCTGGAAATAAAGTCTTGGAACATCCCTGCAATGAAGAGAATCCAGGAAAATTCCTTTTTGAAGTAGTTCCAGGTAAGATATGTTTCTGGTTTGATTCAATTCTTGCTGATGCATGTTGGTGAAAATGAGGACGTGACAACCAGGTTTTCACCTTCTTGAGTTATGGCTGAGATCAGTCTTGAAAAAATAAGCCAGGAAGATAGCTCAGTAGAATAAGTACATGTAAGGTCCTGAGTTCAATCCCTGGTACCACAAAAAGGAAAGAAAGAAAGAAAGAAAGAAAGAAAGAAAGAAAGAAAGAAAGAAAGAAAGAAAGAAAGAAAGATTAAAATTAAACAAAAAAGATGATTCCTGAAAAGGCAGGTGTCAAATCTGGCTAATGCTTGCACAGATACGGACTTTAAATCTGTATCGAATATGCACACATGCTTAGGGTCACAATGACACACCAGTCCCCTTTTTATCTGCCTACAAAACTCCAGCATTGACTCAAAGTCATGAGAAAGTACCTGTGAAGGGTACTGGAGGGAAATTTCACTTTACAGTGGTCTTGTGAAGAAGCTGAGGTATATTTTAGTTAAAATAGTTTGCTCAGCAAGCTGTGTCTTAAGTAAGTCTTGGTATTAAACAACAAGACACAAAACCTCTTTCAATGACTAAGTATTCCAGTTCGTATTCCCGTGTTGTGCCCAGCCAACCACTTCTACACCTCTGGCTTCTAGAGTGGAGAGCATCGCTGCCAGGTCATCAGAATTAGCAGTTACATTTCCTGCGGCCTCTGTTCATGTTTCCCCTACTCACCCGTACCCACCTCACTCTTCATACTCAGTCCGCTTTGAAGTCCTCGAATAGCACAGCAGCAGTTTCCATGAGGCCATGATCTAGTTCTTTGATCAGTTCTTTAGCCTTTCTTTACCCCTGGATGTAAAGAAAAGGGAGTTAGGAACATGGCTTTTAGAGTGTTGGCCTTGGATGGTCCAGATTATATGATATCAATGTTGAGGTAATCCCAGTAAAGGGTGAGTGAGAATTTATATGCATGAGTACTATGAAATTCACATCAATAAAGCCAGCACAAAGATAGTCAATAAAACACATTTTCCCAAATGGATAAGTACAGGGGATTTTAAAATGTGAATGCATATTTTTCCCCTCAATGAAAACAGCTGTGGCACTGAGTTCATCTGGCTCATGGTGGAATCCGTGACTAAATGTTAATTGATGCTGCTGAAGTGGTACAGAAAGGTTAGACAGATGTGTTGTGCTGCTTCTCCCTAGAGAGAACATATTGCAAGAAACCTGAATCTTGTTTGACCCATTAAAATCCTTTTATTCTTACTTCTTAGTGGAATACCCCTATGGAACTAGATTCCAGATGTTACAAGGTCTTTGAAGTATAAGTAGAGGAAATTTCTTTCCTTATTTATTCCCAAACATTAGTGCCTGTTGGCTTTTAAGTTGATGGCTTTGAGTTTTCCTCTCCAATAATACTGGAGTTCTGTTTTCCCATTCTATACGCTGGCTGCACAGCTAGTTCTGTTGTAACATAGATGGACATATTCAAGATTGTTTGAGACAGAATTATCTTCGAGTCCAGAAATTTATGGATGAAACTACCCTTCAACATTGCTGTTCTAGGGCATAAGTTTCACATGCAGAGCAAATGACATAATGCTTTTTAATGAGCAAAACTTAAGAAGTTTAAGGTTATATATAATGAATTCTGAAAGTTATCCCTTCAAAAAATTTCTGGAGGAATTTCAGGCTTGCTGCTACAATTATGTTAGTAAATATAGTACTCCCATAGAAAGTTTGAAATAATATTTTCTGGGTTATTGGTTCAAGATGATGTAGTATCTTCTAAGTTAGATTTTGGAATTCTGAATCATCTTAATGAAGTGTGAAGAGAATTGCTTCACACTTCAAACATTTCTTCAAAGATGGAGCTAGAAATACATATGGCTACACGCTGAGAATCTAGAGTCTATGTTATTAATCTCAGTCATTGTGGTTTTCTTTTAGTTGGAAAAAGCATGGATTTTTCAGGCAAATATTCTTGTACTTGTATTAGACTGTGAAGGACCTGTCTCTCATGGTCATCAATGGATTTCAGAAAATCAAAATTATTTAAAGACAACAAGGCACTTCTTTTACCTTTGCAGATGAAAATGACAGTGTGGTATTGTTTGATTTTTTCAAATGTGTAGTGGTTTGGCATGAGAATCTAGAAAGTTCAAAAACAAGAGTTTGCCGTTTGTCAGAATTAGTGGGAGGAGGCTGGGGATACAGCTCAGTGGCATGAGCACCTGTCTGGCAAGCATAAGGTCTCTAGTTTGATCCCCAGAACACCCCTCAAAAGTTGAGGATCGGTATTAGTAGGAGGCAAGAAAGACAGCAAAACTGTGATTGACTTTATTATAGGACCCACCTTCGTACACCCAGCTATGTCACACATACTTATTCTACAGTGGCTTTCTCTGAAAAAAAATCTCTCAGTCGCCACTTCAGAAAACCTATCTGAAAATGATGCTATAGATCTAACTCACATGTCTTTATGAAAAAAATAAAGATCACCCAAGTTGTATGAAGCAGCATCAAAGGATAAAACGCTTTCATCCCTCTTCCCATAATTCCCAACCAAACTGAAGGCCCCCACAAAGCTGTTTGTTATCTACTCTAGCATTATGTGTCCACATACAGAGGTTGTACGTTCAAGGGCACTGTTCATTCCTGTGTAGACCTTTATAAATTATCCATATATATAGTGTTTTTTGGAGAAAAAATATAATAGATTTTTTTTGGAGAAAAAAGATATAGGATTTGTTGTTGGGTTTTGTTGTTGTTGTTGTTGTTGTTTAGTCTTAACCTGAATACCCATAATGTACATGTAGGGAAAACCAAGAATTTTTAATAGAATTGAAGATCCTGGGTCTTTGGGTATTATTTATCTGTATTTGTCTACATATTAGATATTTCTTTTAGGCTTTAGACTTTTAAACCTATGCAGAAAAACAATCTAGCACAATTCAGGATTAGTTTCATCTAGATTCATTATTCCTTGGAATGAATTATCTCTTTGAAGGATAATAATGCCATGATTTGATGCCATAATTTGTAACATTCTACTCCAATTTTTCCATTTTTCCTACTTGTTATTAAAGAAAAAGTCATACAAATTGGCAAATTAGAAGGCTTTGCTGTCAGAAATGCCAAATCTCAGACCAGAGTGAGCCTTTACAGCCAAGTACTAAGCTATTGGGAAATGTGGTTGAGAAAGGAATGTTGGCAGCTCTTTAGTGCATGGCCCTTGAAGAAAGAAAACCCAGTTGTTCTCTTGGCTTCTGATAATGTGCTCTGGCTGTGTGTGTGTGTGTGTGTGTGTGTGTGTGTGTCTGTGTGTGTGATGTTTGAAGAAATAAACAGAGCAATTAAGGCAGCCATGATGTCAAAACTCTCATTAAGAGAATAGTCTCTCAGAAAGGAAACAAGAAAACCATGTAGGGGCAGGACAAAATGCAGGAAAGACAACGTGGGACACCATCTAGTTAGGACTACATCTTCCAGCTCTTTGCCCTATTCCTAACACCCAAGGTAGCACAGCACAACGTACTGAGCAGTCGAGATGTGTGTTTACTATACCTATGGAGGAATCTTGGTTGGATGAAATTACTGTGGGCATGTTGCTGTGTGGATCTCTTATTTACTACTGTGTGGGATTTTTCCTTCCCCTGGTGCAGCAAAGAATTTTCTTGTGACTGCAGTAACCGAAGTGGAGGGAAGTTCCTCACCCACTTCCCTTTCCTACTCTCCTGTCTTCCTCTCTAATGACAAGAGGAAGAGAAGGAAGAAGTTAGACTTCTTCCTACACAGATGCATTGTGGGAAGAACCCCTTCACTTCCTCTCCTATGCTGACACTTCCAGAGGTCATATATGTGGGGTTTTCCATGGCCCTGGCTTTGCCAATCCACTTGCCATGGTAAGGTTTACCTGGTTTGGAGGTAGTTCTACTGATGGAACAAATGAGCTTAAGGTGTGCTACTTTCTAGGCTTCTTCAGCAACCAAGAAACGCATGTTCCTTTCCTGCTGGGAAAAGGAAAGTGAATCACATCACTGTTTCTCTCACCCTCAGTCCATCCTTTTCTCCAGGGGCATCAGCTGCAGGGCCAGCAAGGGTTACTGAGCTCCAGAGGCCATGGGTCCCCAATCTAAGAAAGAGATAGTGACTGATCTGGCACATTTTACCATTTACAAACAATTCTTTTTGTGCTTTTCTGGCCAGCTCCCCCAGTGGAGGAAATCTTTGTCCTTCCACCCCCAAGAACTAGAGTTTATTTACCATTAATTTTTGTTGGTACACATGTATAGTACCTAATGTTCCTATTTGTCCCAGTGAAGCCAGTACTCATTTATAACAAACATGCCTTCATTCAGTCTTTTTGTCCCCTTCCTTTCTCGCCTCACAATCAGTCCTTCATCTCTTGATCCCTTTCACTTTTCCAAAAGATTTACCCACCTATTTCCTGTTACTTGTCTTTTTCTAAAAAAATGTATTTCAGGTTTCTCACATAAGAGAAGAAAGTCATATTTAAATTTCTGTGTGTAATTTATTGCATGTAACATTGTGATTTTGAGAGGCATCCGCTTTCCTACAAATGACGCAGTTCTGTCCTTTATCGCAAGGTAGTAGTCCATTGTGTGTAAATGCTACATTTTTCTTTATACATTCATCTGTTGATGGGAAGATAGGTTGCTTCCAGGATTTAGCTGTTACAAGTTGTGCTGCTATCAATACAAGTATATATTTATTATTGTAATATAATAGCTTAAACACTTTGGTGAAGATACCTAGAAGGGCAATAGCAAGGTCAAATGCAATTTCTAATTTTTGTTTTTTAAGGAATACCCATAGTGATTTTCATAGTTGGTATACTGGTTTACCTCCCCATCTACAGTGTAGAGGGTTATCTTCAAACCTGTTTCTTCAAGTAGTGCCTCTTGTTCTTTATCACCCTCTTGCCCCCAGAGACTAGGGGGCTTTCTACAGCTTTCTCTCAGTAAACCCTGCAGAGAGGGTCTCAGCACAGCGGCCACTGGGCTTCCCAATTAGAATATGGGGCTTGAGCACTGTTTCTTTAGGTTTGAGCCTTAACAGAAATTTCAAACTAATGTGTAGGAAACGCTTGATGTGTGTCTGTCCATGATTGGGAACAGAGTGAGCTGTGCCCGGTGCTCCTGGGGCACGTTCTCTGGGGAGGCGTCTGCAGGATGGGCAGCAGAAGCGCCTTACCTCACTGCTGCAGTCGGGGCCACAGCTGCTCTGACATGAGGCTCTGAGGCTGCAGTGCTGCTAGAGTCGCTCCAGCTCTGGGCTGATCATTCATTCCCTGGTACCAGCTGGTACTTGGCTGTGAAGAGAGGAGACTGATAAAGTGGGGCTCTCAGCTTCCAGTGTGCCTGTCTCGGAGGATTTTGACCAATCACCAGTGTCCCCCTTATGCCTATAGCTGTGTCTGTATTTTGATTCTGTACCCCAGACAATGTTCTGTTTTCCTCCCCTCAGTGTATACTACAACACCCCGAGACAGTGGTACTACATCTTCATCCTACAGAAGAGGAAAATGGGGTACAGAGAAGTGATTTGACCAAACTGCAAAAGCTAATACTAACCAGCAAATCTCTACTTTAGTATGTGGTGTGTGTGTGTGTGTGTGTGTGTGTGTGTGTGTGCGTGTGTGTGTGTGTGCTTGAAATGAGTTAACAGCATTTCAGAGGCTGGAGTGCATTTTCTGAAATATGAACAGGCAAAGTTATTTTTTTTCTAACTTGAATGCTTACAGTATACCTTCTCAGCTCATCCATCCAGGGTGAGAACTTCAGCACTTAGAGCGACAGTAGGCTTTTTTTTTTTCTTTCAGAATTGGGGATTGAACTCAGGTCCTTGTGCTTGCCAGGGAAGTGCTTATTCCACTAAGCCATCTCTGTGGCCCCAACAGTAGGTTTTTCATTCATTTGCACTATGTCTTTGTTCAACCTCATCATCCAGCAGGTGCTGCTTAAAGATGCCCACTTATAGCTCCTCACAAAACACTCTGTGAGGTTGAAATTCTGCCTGCAGGAAGTGTGGGGAAGACACATGCACCAGTGGTCTGATGTCCCAGGACTGCAGGTAGCAGAAGAGGAAGCTGACAGTGGTGGCTTCTGCCACAGCAAACCTTTGGGACTCAGTTCTCCCTGTGATGCCATATACTTGCTGGAACTGCTCTCAGCTTCCTCCCAAACACCCCACACTGGCCAAGCTATTGCTGCTGTGTGCCCACCCACAAGCATGCCTGCTGCAGATCATGTACTAGAACTCAACCCACCAATGGAGTCAAGTCCCAAATGCATTTCTTTCTTGTTTTTATATAGTTTACTACAGGGTCTCACTATGGAGTGATCCTCCTGTTTTCAGTTTCCCAAGCACTGGAGACACACACTACCACACCCAGGAGCGGAGCTGGGGATTGAACTTCAATCCAAATGGATTTCAAGAGCAATCCCCCCAATAGACCAGACCTTCAAAGCCCTACATTGGCTCAGTCCTTGGCATCAGCAATTAGTACAATGGTAGATTTTTCTTATCCTCTTTCTTTCCCTAGGAAAAGAAATGAGAAGACAAAAGGAAGGGGGGATTGAGTAATGAGAAAAGAACAGTGAAAACAGAATGAATAAAAGCAAACCTGAAGAGTGGTCTGATGTGAGCGTCATTTGCCTGTAACAATGTTACGTCCTCCTAAAAGACAAGGCGTCCTTTACACTGCCTCCCTGTGCCCCAGCTAATTGTTCCCAATATGCTCAGACAGCCTCACCTCGCTTCTGTAAATCTCAGTAAAAGTATTTCTATTCCAGTGATTATCTATCAGGATTTCATAGAAGCCAAATAAAAAGCTAGAGGTAACAGCTATTTAGAGAACCCCATAGATACATTATGGATCTTTTGGCCAGAGAAAAATGCATATATTAAGCAAAAGTGTGAGCACATTTAAAGGCTTAGAGATTCTTTCAAATCTAGTCATGGACAGTAGGGTAAGAGTAATAACTAAATTTGGCACCAAAGCCTTGATAATTTTTATCTCTTAGTCTCTACCTCTGTCTTTAGCTCTGTGTTTCTATTTCTCTGTGAGTTTATCTGTGTCGTATAGGTACAGGACATACTCTCCTCCAGGTGTAACTGCCCAGTGCATCCCAGCGTCAGACCTTTACCTCTCTAGTAAAGCTATTACGCTTCTGCCCCACGGCTGCACCTCACCACAGACTGAAGTTGGGCACATCCAGAGGCATTTTTCCTGCATGAAACAGTTCCTGGGTCTGCGAGTTGTAAAATTTTTAATTTACCAAAACTTGAAGCTACTTAGATGGTCAGTGTGCAGCTGTTTTATGTAATAAGCCACCTGAGAAATAATCATCTAATGAATACTTATGGTTGTCTTGGGGGAAGAAAACTGGTCGGCCAGTTTTCAGGTTTTTGAGATAATTATGCAGCATCAGCAATGAAAGTTTGCCATCGATGTCTGCCTTCACATGCCTCTGGCACTGAGCAAAGCATGCCTTTGGATATATCAGCTTGCTGCTATTTAGAATGTAAGTCAGTATTTAGCATCTATTTTATATGAAAATGCAGGGATGCTTTGATAGTGTTATAGCGTAAAACTTGGTAATTATCCTTGATCACTATTTAAATATGCTGGTAAGGCCTTTAATTTTACAAGAGTCCTTTTGTCTTAACTTTGTCCCTTTTTGCCTTAGTACTGTAGGTTAAAAATCCATGTAATTACATTTGTTATCCAAGAGCAACTGTGACAATCTCTCTTTCTGTCTGCCTAGATCTGTGGGCAGCCCTGAAGTTCTGTTTTGGTTTGTGTTTTTGCTTGGTTTTACTGTGTGCAAATCATTTAGAGAATGTGAGTGGGAGATGTTTATGGTATGAAAGCATCATTCTATAAACACAAGGACTTCTGAACATGAAATAAATAAGTGCACTGGTGAAAGCCAGGGTGTTTCAGTTACTGTTTATTCTCACATTTAAAGTAAGTTTTTGAGATTTTTGTTCCCAAATTTCTTTCCTACTTAAAATACCTTAGAATATGCATTTGAAAGAGACTATTACAATGAGAGATTGTGTACAGAAACTGTACAGTGAAAGTTTTCTTTTCAATATTCTAAGCCTTTCAAATTCTTACTAACATCATTGTGACTGGCAAGCATTTATAGTACTTCAGAGCCCACAGATATGTGATGACAGGATCGCAGATAAGAAGAGTCCGTGGATAGAGTGGTGTCTTGTGCAGTCTGTGGATATGCTGACCTAGTCCCCTCCACTCAGCGCTAGATCAGGGACCAGCAAATGTCTCTGGGAAGAAGCAAAGAGTAAATGCTATAGGCTCTTCAGCCACAAGGCACCTGTTACAGTTGCTCCACTCTGCTGCAGTGGCATAAACCAACGAGTTCAGCTAGGCTCCAATAAAACATCATTCATCTTCTCTGAAATATGAATCACATGATTTTTAAATATCAAGAAATATTATTTCTCTTTTAATTTTTTCACAGCCTCTTAAATTGTAAAATATAGGCATGGGCTAGATTTGGTTTGTGTGCTAGATTAAAAAAAGAAAATCTATGAAAAGCAAGCTAAAGATACTGCTATAAGTCACTAATCCCCACTGGTGCCACCACAACCAGAATTAGAACTCTGAGACAGCCTGTCTCCCTGGCCATGGCATCCCCCACTTTGTCAAAATCAGGATTCAGAAGCAAATCACCAAAATTCTTATTTAGCACTTCCTCCAAATAATATACTTTTTAAAAATAATGGTGAAACTAAAAAAAAAAAAAGGATTAGTGACCAAACTGAAACTCTCCTTTAAACCTTGTCTTAGGGCATTTAGAACTCAAGATCTCAACCAAGGCTGAAATCTCATATGTGACTTCAAAATAATGAAGACCATTAACAGAAGACTGGCCGTACTCAGCACAGAAACCATCCTCTTATGCAGTTCAATCCGCACAGGTTCAGGGAGTTGTTCCTCAGTATTCTGTCCTGAGAGAACCCCATGGGAGATCAAGAGAGCTTGGACTATCATCTAAGCGTCTTTCTACAAAGCATAGTAGGATTTTACAGTGTGAAGCATCTTACAGAAAGTGAAAATACTTTGTTTACAAAGATAACAATCTAAACAACAAAGTTATTCTCCCAGAGAGGGTGTATGTCACCAACTACTCATTCATTAACATCTCCTGCCTCACCAACCACTTTTAGCATCTATATGAGAAAAATTCCCATAATATACATTATAATATTATATATTATGATATTATATATATATATGTGTGTGTGTGTGTTTGGGGGTCTTTTATAAGGCAGGCATTGCATACATGAGTCATATAACTTTGATAGATTATCATTATCTACATTGCCAATCAGAGGTACAAATTTATATTTCTAAAAAAATGCTAAAACCAAGCTTCACAAAAGCACAGCATGCTGCAGTCTTCTTACACCAGAAAGAATATTGATAGATTTAATGTCAAGATTCCTCAGAGGCCAGACATCAAAAAGTTAAAAGAAGTAAGAAAGACAAGAAGAAATGAGATGGTGAGTTTCCAGGTCAGCGAGAGCTGCATTTCCTACCTCTGCTTGGATCGGAGATTGCTGGTACTATTTCTAGTTTCTGTCTCAGGGGGTCTTACGGATAAAGCTGGCGCTTTGACCCTGTGATGCCTACACAGCCTGCAGCCCATCCTCAATAAGTGGGTGTTGAATGAATGAGTAAACCAGATCTCAGTTTCATCTCTTTGGTGTGATTGCTTTGGATTAATCAAATTTAGAAGAACCGTCCAGCTCTAAGTTATTTAACTGGATCAGAGATCTTTTCTCAGTTCCTTAGGAGACAGAAAAGTAGAGAAATTCATTAACTTCCTTACTCTTTCCTCTTCAAGGAGTCATCCTCATGCCTCTTCAATCCTTCATTAGTAGTAAAACCAGCAGTGTATTTTATGAATTCAATAACAGAAGCTATTTATTAACAAGTCTTTTGCCAGGATAAATGTTCTCCTCCCTCCATTGTTCCTGGGGGCATGGTTTTAATTATGCATTTCCGGGCTTTTTGTTTACCTGCTTTTTCTGTGTAATCAGTGAAAAGGACTTGGAAGTGAAACCAGGCTAAGAACAGAATCAAAGTGCAAACCAAATGCTGGGTGCTGACTCTGTCACCGGGGTTTGTCTGAGCAGTTCTTTTTTGGTGGAGGGGCTTCTTTCAGAGAATTCTCCTTTTTGAAACAGAACATGTAAGGTGAGTTGAAGGTCAGTGGACAGGACCGCCAACAGATTAGACATTGTGTGGGAACACGAAAGGGAAATGAAACTGGAATTCTGCACTACCCTCAGAGCCAAGGAGAGCTGTTTCTTTTCCCTCTCTCTTCCCTTCTTCTCCCCTCCTGCCTTCCCTCCCTCCTTTCCTCCACACTTCTCTCTTTCTCTCCTCTCTCTTTTTCTGTTTTGTTCCTTCCTTAAAAATAGAAATCTGAGAAAAAATGATCCTCAGGGCCTCAAAAAGTTAAACTCTAAGGACAATCACAGCTCAATGAGGCACCCCTGAACTGGTCAGGCAGGCATGGTGGCTTTAGCATGAATGTGACATTTATTTGCCTATTAGACTATGATTCATTTTGCCCTGACCATGCTGCTTGAAAATGGTTCCCATTCATAGCTCCATTGCAGCCGTCTGAGAAAGGCCATGTGGTGGTGCATTAGATGGTCTAAGAGTTCTTAGATCACCATAAATATTTGGTATCAGCTGCTGAAACCCATGCACCCTCAGTAAGAAAACTGATTGCTTAAGGTAAAGCCATTTATGATTTATAAAGCCCTGATTCTATTTTAGGGGCTTTGTTAACTACAGAAGTGTTCGCTTTGAGTAACTGAGGATAAAGAAAGAGCAGAGACTGGGCTGGCCTAGGAAGAAAGGAACCTAAAGAGAGAATGCTTGGAACTCAAGGTGTGGAGGAGAGTTGTCAAGGAATCCCTGAAGCCAGGAGAAGGTGGGGGGGGGTGGGATTCTTCCTTGGGATCTAAGGCCTAAGCCTCTAAGCCACATGGTTGCCTCAAAAGTTGGGACTGGGGTGTGCGTGGGAGGGGATGAGACTACAGGGAGTCCCTAGCTCTCTCCCAGTTTACCGAAGAGTAGACCAGTATCATGTAGTGGGGCATATTAATAAGTGCTAGCCTGGAGCCTGAGTTATCCTAAATAGGATTCTAAAAATCAACAGGAATTTCAGAGAAAAAAGAGATCAGTATGGATACTAGTGACCAAGGAAGTGTTCCCAGAGGCAGTGAATCTGCAGCTGGAATTTGAAGAAAAGATAGGGTTGTAATTAAATAACTATGATGTGAAGAATTTATGATTGACAAAGTATTGGAAAAGATACAAAGACATTCTGAGAACAGAAAGAGGTCTGAAGGTAGCCACTTTCCCTGGACAGCTGCATTGGCAGGACAACAGGATCACCCTGCACATGCTTGGCACAGTCCCCTTCTTCCTTGTCTACTTGGACCTATTACTGTGATGGATCCAACATAAGCCTAAATTCAAACTTACGTATTGCATTCATATGATATCAACCTCCAGTGGGGATGACCAGCTTCACAGGACAAGCGGTAGACTGAGGCAAAGAAGAAGCCTTGGTTTAAAGCTCCTTGGATCCATCCAGAAGGCTTTTCCAGGAACTCCTCCTTGGTCAGCAGTAGTCATGCATGCATGTTTGTGTGCACATGACAGCTCTATAAATTAATGGATTCACTGTGTTATCTACTTATGCACACTGAGCATTTTGATAGTATCCATCCCTCCATTATGCATTTACACCTCCTTCCTGTCATTCTCTTCCTCTTATCTAAACATGCCTTTTCTTCCACTTTCATAGCATTCTTTTTGTTTGCTTTTCTAGATTCCACATATTGGGGAAAACATGCAATACTTATCCCTCTAAGTCTGGATCATTTCACTTGATGTGATGACCTCCCAGTTCTGTTTTCCTGCAGGTGATACGATTATTTTCTTCTTCATGGCTGAATAACACTCCATTAGTATGTA